>NC_138379.1:1645315-1727231 GCF_054177405.1 Leptonychotes weddellii | reverse complement strand
CGATTAAGAATTCCTCATATCAGTGAGATCATATGATACATGTCTTTCTCTGTTTGACTTATTTCACTCAACATAATACCCTCCAGTTCCATCCACGTCGTTGCAAATGGCAAGATCTCATTCCTTTTGATGGCTGCATAATATTCCATTGTATATATATACCACATCTTCTTTATCCATTCATCTGTCGATGGACATCATTTGAATCTTCTCCCTCCCATCAGACTCACCAAGGGGTTGTCAATTTTGTTGATCTTTCAAATAATGGACGTTTGGTTTTATTCTATTATTTTTTCTAGCCTCTATTTCATTAACTTCTACCTTAATCTTTATAATTTCATTTCTTCTGCTTGCTTTAGGGTTAGTTTTTTTTCTCTTTTTTTCTTCCAGCTTTCTACGGTGGAGAGTTAGGTTATTGATATGAGGTCTCTTCTCTTTTTTAATGTGGGCATCTGCAGCCAGAGATTTCCCTTTTAGCACTGCTGTCCCTCAATCCCACAAGTTCTGGTGTGTTGTGTCTGCACGTTCATTCATCTCAAAGTATTTTCTAATTTTTCTCATGAATTCTTCTTTGATGTATTGGTCATTTAAGAGTCTGTTGTTTAAATTTCACGTTTCTACTTTTGATCCATTGTGTTCAGAAAACAATCTGTATTATAATCCTTTAAAAAATATTGAGGTTTGTCTTATGGTTCAGCATATGGTGCCTCTTAGAGAATGTTCCATGTGCACCTGAGACCTACATACTCTTTGGTTGTTCCTTGTAGTGTTCTGTCAATATCTGTTGGGTCTAGTTGGTTTATAGTATGGTTCATGTCTTCTCTTTCTTTATTGATCTTTGGCTTATTTGTTCTATACATTATTGAAAATGGAGTAGTAAAGTCTCCAACAATTGTCACTTTGGCTGTTTCCATGGCTACTTTGATTTCAGTATAGCGCTCCAAGTAGCGTGTGGTTGTTATTCATGTGATGTATATTTTTCCATCCTTTTACTTTCAGTCTGTTTGTATCTTTGAATCTGAAGCATACTTCCTGTAGACCCGTATCATTGGACTTTACTTTTTAATTCAGTCTGATTAGCTCTGCCTTTTTATTCTTTAATGCAACCATGCTTAATGTTATTGATATAGTTGTATTTATGCCTTCAGTTTTACTTTTTGTTTTCTGTCTCCTGTATTTTTGTGCCCACTGCTTTCTTTTGCATTTGGTGAATATTTTCTAACACCGTTTTTAAGGTTCTTTAGTGATTTTTCACTACTTGAGTCATTTCCTTAGTGGTTGTTCTTATATTTATCATATACATCTTCATGTCAGATTTATACTAATCTAAGTCTGGTTAGATACAGAAGTGACTTCTATATTGCTTTATTACATTTTACCCATTTCTGTGTTGTTATTATTAAATATGTTATATCTACATGTTATAAGCCCAACAATACACTATAATAACGATTAAGTTATGTAACTTTGTCTTTATAGAAGCTGAGAAAAGAACGTATATAGTATTTGTTTTGTTAACCTTCTTACTTAACATTTTTTATCCTCTTCGTGTGTTCCTGTGGATTCAGATTACCGGCTGGGGACATTTCCTTAGCTCCGTGCAGCTTTGTAACAACCAACCTACTTTGAGTTGGTACTGGCCAATATATTACATTCTAGATGGTACGAGCCAGACAATACAACTAAATATGTGTTGTCTTATACAATTACTTTCTAATTCAGTTAAAAGAAATGGGACGAAATATACGTTTATATTGTCATCTATTAATACATAATTACCTTTATGGATGCTTTCTGTTTTCTTTTTTTTTACGATTTTGTTTATTTATTTGAGAGAGAGTGAAAGAGCATGAGCAGGGGGAGGGGCAGAGGGAGAAGCAAGCTCCCCGCTGAGCAGGGAGCCCGTTGTGGGACTCAGTCCCAAGACTCCAGGATCATGACCTGAGCCGAAGGCGGACGCTTAACCGACTGAGCCACCCAGGTGCCCCTCATTGTGGTTTTAATTTGCATCTCCCTAATAACTAATGATATCAAATATATTTTCTTGTGCTTATCCACTGATGGAGCCACCCAGGCATCCCTGCTTTTTGTTTTCTAGTGTGATTTTGGTGTACTCTGTAGAGTCACTTCCCACCTGAAAAATGTCTTTCAGTAGTTCTTACAAAGTGGGGGTGCTGACAAGGAATTCTCTGTTTTTGTTTACCTGTGAACGTCTTTATTCTGGCTTCCTTTTGAAAGATAGCCTTTCTGGATATGATTCTTTGTTAATTTCTTTTCTTTGAACACATCAAATGTGTTGCCGCGCTGCTTTCTGGGGGCCATTGTTTCTGACGAAGAGTCACCTGTTAATTTTTGGTGGGGTACCCTCTTTCCTGTTACTGCTTTCAAGATTTTTCTCCTTGTCTTTGGCTCTCAGCACTTTTACTATGATGTCATCTTCAGAGAGTGACCGTTTTCATTTTTCTTTTTTGTTTTTTAATTGTATTTGGTTTCTTTGGGTTGCTTCCACCTTTGGCTGTCGTGCCCAGGGCTGCTACAACCATGGTGTTACCAATACCTCGTCAAATCCCTGCTCTCAGCTCTTTGGAGTCTATACCCAGAAGTGGAATTGCAGGGTCATATGGCAATTCTATTTTTAACTTTTTGAGGAGCGACTTTATTGTTTTCCATGGAGGCTGCACCATCTCCCATCCCTCCCGGCAGCACATAACCATTCCAACTTCCCCACATCCTCACGAACACCTGTTATTTTCTGTTCATTAAAAAAATATTCTTAGAATAGCCATCCTAATGGGTGTGAAGTGGTATCTCATTGTGGGTTTGATTAGCATTTGCTTCATGATTAGTGATTTGACCCTTTTTTCATGTGCTTATTGACCATCTGTTTATTCTGGTTGAAGAAATGTCTATTCAAGTCTTCTGCCCATTTTTGAGTTTTTGTTTTGTTGGTTGTTGTTGAGTTGTAGGAGATCTTTACATATTCTGGATATTACACAGTTTCATTTTTCTTTTCCAATATGTATGTCTTTTATTGACTTCTTGTGTTACTGCAGTGGTTATAAATTCCAGTACTATGTTGAATAAGAATGGTGAGTGAACATCATTGCCTTGTTCTTGATTTAAGAGGAAATCATTCAGTCTTTCACTATTCAGTGTAATATTAGATATGGGGGTTTTTTTGGGGTTGACAGTATTTATCAAATTGAGGATGTTCCCTTTTCTATTTTTTTTCTGAGCATTTTTATCATGAAAAGATGTTGGATTTTGTCAAATGCATTTTGTGCATCAACTGATATGACCATGTGATTTTTATTATTTACCTATTAATATTGTGCATTACATTGAATGATTTTGAATACTGAACCGGCTTTGCATCCCTAGAATAAATCTCACTGGTCAAGGCATAAACTCTTTTCATATCTTGCGGAATCATATTTGCTAATATTTTAAAGGAATTTTTGCATCTATGTTCCTGAGGAATATTGGTTTGTACTTTTCTCTTTGGGTAGTATCTTTGATTTTGTTATTGGGGAAATTCTATAGAAAATGAATTGGAAATTAGTCCCCCTCTCCTGTTTTTTGGAAGAGATTGTGTGGCATTATAATTAATTCTTTAACAGTTTTGGAGAAATCTCCAGTGAAGCCATTGATATCTGGGAGTTCCTTCTTGCGAATTTTTAAATTAAAATTTAATCTCCTTAAAAAATTCAATCATAAAAATTACCTCTTTCGTATTGGGTAAATTTTAGTGTGTGCAGTTTGAGGAATTGGTCCATTTCGTCTAGGTTGTCATATTTATGTGTGTAGAATTGTTTGAAATATTCTCTTAGTATCCTTTTGATATCTTCAGTGTTTTTGAGTGCGGAGTTTTGTATAATTCTCTTAGTAATTGCCCTAAGTATTGCAATATAAGTATATGTAGTTTATTGTAATGTTATCAGTGCTTTGCTTCTTTGAGCGAAGTGTTGAAACCTTACTTCCCTTTGGTTCCTTGTATCTTTTTTTAATTTATTGAATACACTTGATGTGTAACATTGTGTAAGTTTAAGGTGTACGCTGTGTTGCCTTGATACATTTACATATTGTAATGTGGTTGCTGATGTAATGGTATTTATCACAGTACGTAACTGTAGCATGATATTAAATTCATTATACTGTGCATTAGATATCTAAGGCTAATTTACTACTCGTTACAAATTTGTACCTTAAACACCATCGCTCTTATCCCTCCTCCCCCACCCCATTCCCTGGTAACCACCATGGTCCTCTCTGTTTTTTACAGATTTGGATATTTTAGCTCCCACATGTAGGTGATATCATACAGTACTTGTCTTTGGCTGACTTACCTCACTTAGCATAATGTGCCCAACGTCCATCCATGTCATCAGAAATGGGAGGATATCTTCCTTTCTCAGGGCTGAAGATTATTCCACTATGTTTATGTATCTTTTTTATCCATTCATCCATTGATGGACATTTGGGTTATTTCCATATTTTGGCTATTATGAATAATGCTGTGATAAACATAGAAGTGCATATATCTCATTGAAATCCTGTCTTCATTTCCTTTGGATCTATACCCAGAAGTGGAATTGTTGGATTATATGATAGATCTATTTTTAATTTTTTGAGGAACCTTCATACTGTTTTCCATAGTGGTTGGACCAATTTACATTCCCACCAACAGTGTATAAGGGTTCCCTTTTCACCACATTCTTGTAAGTAGCTGTTGTCTCTTGTCTTCTTGATGATAGCCATTCTAACAGGTGTGAGGTGATACCTCCTTGTGGGTTTTGTTTTGTTTTGTTTTAAAGACTTATTTATTCATTTTAGAGAGGGGGTAGGGACAGAGGGAGAGAGAGTCCCAAGCAGACTCGGTGCTGAGCGCAGAGCCTGACACGGGGCTCGATCCCATGACCCCAGAGATCATGACCAGAAGCAAAATCAAGAGTCAGACACTCAACTGACTGAGCCCCACAGGCATCCCTCGTTGTGGTTTTGATTTTGCATTTCCCTGATGATTAGCAATGTCAAGCATCTTTTCATGTGTCTGCTGATCATTTTTATGTCCTCTTTGAAGAAATATTAATTTAGTCTTTCCCATTTTTTAATCAAATCGTTTGGGATTTTTTGTTGTTGTTGTTATTGAGTTGACTGGGTTCTTTATATATTTTGGATTTTAACCCCTTATCAAATATATGGTTTCCAAATTTTTTCTCCCATTCTGTAGGTTGTCTTTTCATGTGGTTGTTTCTTTTGCTGTGCAGAAGCTTTTGAGTTTGATGTAGTCCCATTTGTTGATTTTTTTGTTTATATGCTTTGGCATCATGTCCCCCAAATTATTGCCATAACCAATGTTTGATGAGATTCTTCCCTACATTTTCTTCTCTGAGTTTAATGTATCAGGTCTTATGTTTAAGTTTTTGATCTATTTCAAGTTAATTTTGTAAGCGGTATGAGATAGGGATCTAATTTCATCGTTTCTCCAGTTTCCCCAACACCATTTACTAAAGGGACCATCCTTTCCTTGTTGGGTATTCTTGGCTCCCTTGTTGAATATGTTGGCACTTAATCCTGGACTCTCTGTTCTGATCCATTGGTCCATGTGTCTATTTTTGTGCCAGTACCATTACAACTTGTATTACTATGGCTTTGAACTAGTTCAAACTAGTTAGTTTATAGTTTCAATGATATATATATATTTATATATCACACACACACACACACACATATATATGTATGCACACACATAGTGACATTAGAAACTGGTTTATAGTCATACCTCCAGCTTAGTTCTTTTTTCTCAGGATTGCTTTGGCTATTTGGAGTCTTTGTGGTTCCATACAAATTTTAGGATTGTTTCTTCTATTTCTGTGAAGAATGTCTTTGGTATTTTGATGGGGATTGCATTGAATCTATAGATGGCTTTGGGTAGGATGGCCATTTTAACAGTATTAAGTCTTCTGATCCATGAACATAGGTTGTCTTCCCACTTGTTTGTGTCGCCTTCAGTTTCTTTCAGCAAAGATTTGTAGTTTCCATTGTATGGACATTTTACTTCTTTGGTTAAATTTATGCCTAAATATTTTATTTTTTCATACTGTTTTGAATGAGGCAGTTTTATTTTTTTCTCAGATGCTTCCTCATTAGTGTAAAGGAATGTAATTGATTTCTAGATGTTGATTTTGTAGCCTGCCACTGTACCAAAATCATTGATTAATTCCAAGTTTTTCAAATGATTCTTTGGGATTTTCTATATATAGGATCCTGTTATTTTTTAATCTTTATTATGTTTGGGTATGTTCTTTCTATACGCAGTCTGTTAAGGGTGTTTATCGTGAAAAGATGTTGTATTTTGTCAAATGCATCTATTGAGATGATCATGTGATTTTTATCTTTCATTTTATTGATGTGTGATGTATTACAGTTACTGATTTGTGTAAGTTGAAGCACTTGCCTCCCAAGGGGTAAATCCCACTTGGTCATGGTGTATAATCTTTTTAATGCATTCTTGAATTCCATTTGCTAATATTTTGTTGAGAATTTTTGCATCTATATTCACCAGATATTAGTCTATAGTTTTCTTGTGGTGTCCTTATCTGGTTTTGGTATCAAGGTAATGCTGGCCTGGCAGAAAAAGTTTGGAAATGTTCCCTCCTCCACATTCACTTCCTCTGGTCTCCATGGTTTCTGATGACAAATCACACTGCCATTCAAATTAACGTTCCTCTGTAAGTAATGTGCCATTTCTCTCCTTCCAAAATGTTTTATCTTTAGTTTTCAGTAGTTTATAATGTGTAATGGTGTAGATTTTTTGGATTTATGCTTTGTATTCAGTTAGCTCCTTGAATCTGTAGGATTGTATCTTTCACCAAATTTAGGGAGTTTTAAGCCATTATTTCTTTGAATACAATTTTTTGTCTCACTTTCTCCTCACTTTTGGGACTCCAGCGATAGAAATGTTAGCTCTTTTGTTATTGTCAAACAGGTCCCTGAAATTCTGCTCCCTTTTTATTTTCAGTCCATTTTCTGTTGTTCAGATTAAGTCAGTTCTATTGATCTAGCCCCAAGTTCACAGATTCTATCCTCTGCCATGCCCACTTCACACTTGAGTCCATTCAGTGAGGTTTATTCTGTTATTACGTTTTTCAGTTCTATATTTACATTTTAAGAGCTTCTATTTCTTTGCTGTGATTTTGTTTGTTTTTTCATTTGTGTCAAGAAAACCTGTAATTGCTTATTAAGGCATTTTTGTAATGATTTCTTTAAACCTTCTCAAGTAATTCTGACATTTGACTTATTTTGGTTATGGCATCTCTTGATTATCTTTTTTCATTTGTGTTGTGACTGTCTTGATTGCATGACAAGGGATTTTCAGTTGTACCCTGGAAATTTTAAAGATTATGAGACTCTGGATCATACATGTATGTGTGTGTGTGTGTGTGTGTGTGTGTATAAAATATATATATACTTTTTTTTTTTTTTTTTTGCCGACTAGTCCCCTGTTGAGGTGTAGCAAGAGGGCCTGGTGACCATGAATGTTTAGCTTCCCCTTGGGCCCCACCAAGCCCACTCCAGAAAATGTAGGCAGGGCGCTGTCTTATACTACTTCATTGTAGGAGGGGGAGTCAAATTTCAGTTTCCCTTTATGGCCACACACATCTTCCCGGTGGGAGTGTGGTTGCCAGCTCACCCTGTCATGTTGCCTGAGTGAGATGTGAGATCACCTCCCTAGTGGATCCACTGATCCCCCAACACCAGAACAGGGACAGGGGGAGGGCATTAAGCAGAGGGCCACACAGCTTCATCTCACGTGGGCACACGGCCTCATTCAGTGGTCTCCACTCTTAATAATTGACGAAACAAGACGGAAGATCAACAAGGATATAAAAGACTTGAAGACTTATTTTCCTGTTGAATTGTCTATCGTTGAATTCTTTGCTGCTTCAATTCCATCAGTTCTTGTTGAATGTATTTTAGGGCTCTGTTAGCGGCATATATAACTTTTAGTTCTTTGTAATTTTATTTCTTTATAATTTTTGTACTTTATGATTTTTATTTCTTCCTGATGAGTTGATCCTTTTATCGTTATAAATGTCCCTCATTGCCTCCAGTAAGAGTTTGTTTGAAAGCCAATTTTGGCTGATATTTATTATAGCCCCTCTAGCCTTCTTGTGTTTAATGTTTACAGACCATCTTTTTCCATCCCTTTACTTTGAACCTATTTGTGTCTTTGAATATATAATGTATCTATTGTAGGAAGTATATGCTTGGTTCCTGTGCTAGGCAATCTGGCAATCTCTGTTGCTTTATTGAGTGTTTAATTCACTTACAGTTAATATAATTACTGATATAGCAGGACTTACATCTGCCACTTGCTACTCATTTTCTGTAGGTCTTGTGTCTCTTTTATTCCTCTCCTCCTCCTCTACCGCCTTCTGTCGTGTTGAATAGACGTGTTTTAGTGCGCCATTCTAAGTCCCATGCTAGGGACTTATTTTTTTTTAATTTATTTATTTTGTTCTTATTTATTTTTCCTGCTTTTAAGTTGTTTTCTTAGTAGTACAGTCTGGGGATTACAGTCAGCATTTCAACTGGAAACAATCTGCATCAGGTTACTCCTGGATAAGTCTTCAGATGTTTTTGTCTGGCTGTCCCTCCACTCCTTCTAGAGACTCTAATCACATGTACGTTGCTACTCCTAATGGCACTTAATGGGCCTCCATGGTTGCGCTGTTTTCTTCACCTGTTTTATGTTCTTCCAAACGAGTACCCTTTACCAGTCTATCTTCAGGTTCATTGATCCTTTCTTTCTTCTGCCAGCTCACATCTGCTGTGTAGGCCCTCTGGTTTTCCCTCTCCGTTACTGTACTTGGCAACCCCACGATGCCTATTTGATTTATTTTATATATCATATCCATTTACTGATGCTCTCCATTTGATGAGTTGCCACCATCATCCTTTCCTTTCGTTCTTTAAACATGGTTTCTTTGCATTGTTTGAACATCTTTATAGTAACTGCTTTGGAGTCTTGGCCTACGAAGGCCAACATTTTGGGCCCCCCAGAGATCATTTCTATTACTGCTCTTTATCCCTGTTGAAGGGTTACACTCCCTGTTTCTTTGCATGTCTCATAATTTTTTGTCCAAAAAACATGTTTGATTTTACGTAATGTAGGAACTCTGGATTCTGATTCTTCCCCCTAATCAGCGGTGATCATTCTGCCCAGATTCTGCAGTTTGTGTCTCCTGCAGCGAGGGGCCACTGATGGTCTCTGCTCAGGTTGTTTTTTGTGTTTTTTTTTTTTAACATGCTTTTGTTTTTAAGCCTGGCTTTCTTTGTGTCACACCCGGATCGGCATAGCCTGGTGGTCAGGCCAGGATTGGTCCGAAGTTTTGTTTGAACAACTTGAGCCAATGAGGCGTCCTCCCTTTGCTGAGGTGATCTGCATGTGAGTTGAGACACTCATTCAAAGTTCAGGCAGTTTACAAGTGTCTCGTGGCTGTTACTTTCTGCCCACATGGGGTCTCACAGCCAGCCAAGGATAAGCCGATAACAGGTGTCCTTGCTTGTCTCTCTCGAGTGTGCGTGCAGTCTGCCAGATCTCAGGATTCCTGTAAAAATTCTTGCTGGTCTGTTGCTTGTCCCAACCAGTACTGCAGCCTCTGGAAGCTGTGATATTGGCCTTCCCCAGTGATTTGCTGATTTGCCCCTGAGATTGCTGTTGTTTGACATAGTCCATGGGGTCTCCCATGAGGCTCCCAAGTCAGGTGGGCCCTCTTTGTTGGCCCCGGGACTGAGTGTCCTCAAGGCTCCTGTGCTGATGAGCTTGGGTCGGGGGATGGAAGCAGCCCCAAGTGAAAGTATCACAGACAATGCCATTCTGAGGTTTTGTAGTTTTTTCTTGAATAAACAACTCTCAGTTCACCTTCAGTTAATTTCTGGAATTCTTAAATGGTGGTTTCTGACGGTCTTGTCCAGTTTTATCACTGCCTCCTAGGTTGCAGTTTTGCCAAGGTCCTCATTCCACCTTTCGAGAGGTGGGCTGCATGTTGCCGATTTCATGTTATTTTTTGGATATGTAGAACATTAACATACCTCCAAAGTCAAAATCGTACAGGAAGGTCTACTGAGAGAAAGTTCCCTCCTTCCCATCTTCCTTATCCCTTCCATCCTGATTCTCTCCACCCCTCCGAAGTAACCAGGTTCAGTACTTCCTGGTGGATTTTGCACGTGTGATGGGGTGTGTATGTTCTTTATCAAACATACGTGTTTATTTTCTCATTTCCCCTTCTTTATTCCAAAAAAAGGTGGTACTCTATGTATGTCCTTTTGTACTTTGCTTTTCTCGCCTAAAACCACCTCCTAGAAATCACTCAGCATCTCCATTGTGGAGAGCTCTGTCCCTCTTCATTACCGTTGCACAGCGCTCCTCGACGCGTGCACGCTGTAGTCTTGTCGACCAGTCTCTGAAGCTTGTCTGTGTACGTGGCTTCCTGGGGGCAGCTATGCTGCCCATTCTGTGGCCAGAGCTCGGGTTAGTTTCTGACATTTTATAATTGCAAATAAAATGCTGCACTGAATAATCTTATGCATATTTTTACATTTTGTTAGAGGTATACCCTTAAGGTAAATTCCTAGGAGTGGGATTGCTAGGTTGGAATACAAATACACATTTAGATTTGTTAAATATTGCCAAATTCCCCTCCCCAGGAGGAGTGCCATTTTGCATTCACACCAGAGGATGTGAGACTGTCCCACACAGCCTCGCCGTGGGAGTAGGTTATCGATATTTTGAATTTCCGTTGATCTGATAAGTAAAAACTGATATCTTGATTTAACTTCAGCTTGCACTGATTTTTGTTATGAGTGAAATTGCAGTCTTTTCATAAGTTTAAAGGCCATTTTTATGTATAATTTCCTGAGCTGTTGATATCTTTTGCCCATTTTTCTATAAACATCTTGGTCCTTTAATTCTTCAGTTTTTATGTTTCGTGTATGTCATAACCATGAGCCTTCTGTTGGTGATATGTACTGCAAAGATTTCCTTTCATTTTGTCCTTTGCCTTTTAACTTTGTTTAAGGTACTTTTTTTTCTATGCAAAGGGTTTATTTTATTATACCTGTAGTCAAATTCACTGATCTTCTCTTATGACATCTGGATTTTTAATCAGAGTCAGGAGGCCCTTTACTATGTGTAGTTTATAGAGGAATTCATTCTGTTTTATCCTCATATTTGTGTAGTTCTGTCAAGGAGGTATCCATCTGCAGTACCTTCATGAGAGCTTTTAATAGGAATGGTTGATAAATTCTTAGATGTAATCATATGTTTCTTCTTAAACCTATTAATATGGGGAAATATTTAGAATTTTTGCATCAGCATTCACAAATATTATGGGACTTTTATTTTCATGCTGTGTGTTTATCAGGTTCATATATCAGTGTTACACTTTAGAAAGTATTTGGAAGCTTTCCTTCATTTTCTGTACTCTGAAACAATATATATAGTATTAAGACTCTCCAGTTTCTAAAAGGTTTTGGTAGAATTCCCCTGTGAAACTGACTGGATATGGCACTTTCTCTCAGGGTAATTCCTTGGTAACTTTCTCTACTGATTTTTTTTGGAAATCAGTGTGCGTAAGCTTTCTATTTCTGCTGAGATCAATTTTAGATAAACTGTATTTTGCAAGGAAGTTATCCATTTCATCTGGGTTTTGCAAATTCTTTGCATAGAAGTGTACCAAGTAGTCTATCATTATTTTAAAATTTTCCTTCACAGCACTTTCTCTTGTTGTTTCTTTTGTATGTTTGTGCTTTTTCTCTTTGCTCCCTAATTAAATGGTAGTTTGTCTATTTTATTTCTTTCATGTAACCAGCATTTTTATTATGTTAATTTGGTCTAGTATTTTACTGTTTTCTGCCTCATTAGTTTCTTTTATCTTTGTTATTTCCTTCCTCATGCTTTCTTTGATTTACAGTCTCTTTTTTTTTTTTTTTTTAGCTTTTTCAATTGGTAGTCTGTGTATTTTTATTTTTATTGATCTATGTATTTAGACCTATAAATGTGTGCTCAAAAAAGTATATTTTCTATTGTCATGGTGTAGGGGTCTCTCTATATATACACAAAAGACCTACCTTATGGATTGTTCTTCAGATTTTTTATATCCTTTCCTTTTAGTCCACTTTGGCTGTCATATGAACGTGGAATGTTAGACTCTCCCATCACTAATGTGTTTATATTTTCCCCTGCATATCTGGTAGTTTCTGTTTTATATGGGTGGTTGCTGTGGTATTTGTTACATAGTTTTCCATAATCGTTAAAACTTCATTATGAAATACAGCTTTTAGCATCATGAAGGATCCTTATTTGTCTCACGTAATGCTTTTTTAGCATTAATTATTCATTTTTCTGCTATCAGAATCATAACCCCTGCTTTCCTGGCATTTACACTTACCTGGTAAATCTTTATTCATTCCTGTATTTTTCAGCCATTTCAATCACTGAATTTTAGATGTCTCTCTCTCTCTCTTTTTTTTTTTTTTTTTTTTCGTTGCGTAGAGTTGGATTTTGCTTTCTAGGCCAATTTTGAATGTATTTTCTTTAAAGAGGCACGTTTTTTACTGTCATTTATCAATACAACTGATCTGTCTGTATTATCCCATATTGCAGTTATTGCCTGAATTACGTTGTACTGATTTTGTTGCTCTGTTCTGTGTGTCTGCTCTGCTTTTTCATTAATTATTTCAGTATTTAAGAATGTTTACATCTTATTTTTCCTGTGGTTTCCCTCGTATAACTGGTTTTGTTCTGGTTTAATACCTTTTTCTCTTACTCAAGCGTATGTTGTTTGGTGTGCCGGTTGAACTGATTCCTAGCTGTCATGTATGTAAGTCATATGTTCTGTATACTGTATCTGTCTACTATTTTCTCATTCCCTCTTCATTCTCTCAGATTTGTATTCTATTTTGTCAGAACATAGGATGTCTGTATATTATTATTATTCAGCCGTGACTCTATCTGGGTCTTCGTGTGTAGTTAAATATACAAATCATTTACCATCACTGCCCTTGCCAGAGCTTTCCATTGTTCCAGTGTTGGCACATAGCTCATCCTCTGGTAAGTTCCTGAGCAAGGACATGTGTGTACAATATTTGTACACACGTAAGTCTGCTTTTCCATCTCTTTGATATAGGAAGGTCAGCTTGGCTGAGTAGAAAATCCTTGGTATGCACTTCCTTAAATTTTTTGAAGATGTTGTTCCACTGTTGTCCTGCTGTCTGTCCTGTTTTTGATAAGTCTGTTGCCAGCATGCTTCTCTTGCCTCCAGAAGTTATTTCATCTTTTTGCTTGGAGGCCATCTTCATTTGTAAAGTCTTATAGTTTTACTCGGAAATGTCTCAAAATTGATTATTTCTAGATAAATTCCCTGGTACCCACATGGTACCAGAAATGCAAGAGTTAGATTGTGGTTTTTTTAAGATTTTATTTATTTGAGAGACAGAGTGAGTGAGAGAGAGAGTGCATGAGAAGGGGGAGAGGGAGAGGGAGAGGGAGAAGCAGGTTTCTTGCTGAGCAGGAAGCTCGAAGCAGGGCTTGATCCCAGGACCCCCGGGATCATGACATGAGCTGAAAGCAGACGCTTCACCAACTGAGCCACCCAGATGCCCCGCAAGAGTTAGATTTTATTTTACTTACAGAAATTTCCTTAGATAAGGTTTTAAATGTTATTTCTATTGTCTTATTTTTATTTCCTTCTTCAGAGACTTCAGTGATATGAATGTTGGGCTTCCATTAACCACAGCCACTGTCTTTTTATTGGTTTATGTCTCTGCTTCTTTGAAGTCTTCTGTGCCTCCTCTATTTTTTAATGAAGTGATGCTCACATAATGTAAATTGATTATTTTAAAGTCAAGCAATTCGGTGGCATTTAGCACATTCACAATGATGTGCCTGTTGTTTATATAATATCTAACAATTTATTGCCAGATCCAAGGTCATATGATTTACCCCTAGGTCTTCTAAGAAACTTATGGTTTTAGCTCTTATATTTGTATAAGCTTTTATTTAGTTCTTGTATATGGTGTGAGGAGGGGGTCCAACTTCATTCTTTTGCCAACTTGTCCCAGCACAATTTGTCGAAGAGACTATTCTTTCCCATTGAATAGTTTGACACCATGTTGAAAATCAGTTGACCATGTATGTGAGGGTTTATTTCTCGTGTCTCCATTCTATTCCATTGATCTGTATGTCTGTCCTTATGCCACTACCACACTGTTTTGATTACTGTAGCCCTGTGTAAGTTTTGAAAGTGGAAAATGTGAGTCTTCCAACTTTCTTTTCCAACACTGTCTTAGCAATTCAGGTCCCCTTGCAATTCTGTAAACATTGTAGGATCAATTTTCCCATCTCTATTTTTTAAAAAGGCCATTAGAATTTGGGTAGGGATTGCATTGACTCTGTAGATCACTGAGTAATACTGTCATCTTGACAATAATAAATCTTCCAATCCATGAACATGGATGCTATTGTAAATGGGACTCAAAAATCATTTTCCTTCTCAGATTGTTCATTGCTCCTGGATAGAAACACATGATTTTCTGCATGTTGACCATGTGCCCTGCAACTTCACTGAACTCACTTAGTAGCTCTAGTAGTAGTTCTTCTTTTCTTTTTTTTTCCTATTCTTTCTTTTGAGGATTCTTTGGGATTTTCTATATACAGGATTATGTCATCTGTGAATAAAAATAATTTTACTTCTTCCTTTCCAAAATAGATGCTATTTATTTATTTATTTATTTATTTTGCCTAATTGCTATAGCTAAACCTTCCAGTACATTGTTGAAAAGCAGTGGTAAAAACAGGCATTCTTGTCCAGTTCCTGCTTTGAGGGGGCAAGTTTTCAGTCTTTTCACCATTGAGTATGATGGTAGCTGTAGGTTTCCCATAAATGTTCTTTATCATGTTGAGGAAGTTCCCTTCTATTCCTATTTTTCAAGGAATTTTTATCCTGAAAGGTCACTGGATATTGATTTCTGCCTTGGAGGTACTCGTGTGTTTTTTTTTTCCACTGTCTTTCAATGTGATGTATTTTTCTGATTGATTTTTCTTACGTCAAATCACCCTTCCATTCTTTTTTTTTTTTTTAAAGATTTTTATTTATTTATGTATTAGAGAGCGAGAGAGAGAGAAACAGCATGAGAGGGGAGAAAGTCAGAGGGAGAAGCAGGCTCGCCGCTGAGCTGGGAGCCCGATGCGGGACTCGATCCCAGGACTCCAGGATCATGACCTGAGCCGAAGGCAGTCGCTTAACCAACTGAGCCACCCAGGCGCCCTCACCCTTCCATTCTTGAGATAAATCCCACTTGGCCATGGTGCAAAATCTTCTTAATACACTGCTGGATTTGGTTTACTGGTATTTTGTTGAGAGGTTTTGTATCTCTAAGGATATTGGTGTCTAGGGTGCCTGGGTGGCTCAGTCGTTAAGCGTCTGCCTTCGGCTCAGGTCATGATCCCAGGGTCCTGGGATCGAGTCCCACATCGGGCTCCCTGCTCGGCGGGAAGCCTGCTTCTCCCTCTCCCACTCGCCCTGCTTGTGTTCCTGCTCTCGCTATCTCTCTCTCTGTCAAATAAATAAATAAAATCTTTAAAAAAAAAAAAAAAGATTGGTGTCTAGCTTTCTTGTGGTATACTTGTTTGGCTTTGACATCAGGGTAATACTAATTTTATAGAATGTATAGCAAAGTGTCCCCCCCTTCTTTTATGTTAGAGTTTGAGGATTGGTGTTAATTCATCTTTAAATGTTTGGTATAATTCACCAGTGAAGCCATCATTTCCTGGACTTCTCTTCCTTAGGAGTTTGTTGATAACTGATTCATTTTACTTGTTATGTATCTGTTCAGAATTTCTGTTTGTTCTTGAGTCAGTTTTGGTACCTTTGTGTGTTTCTAAGAATTTGTCCACTTCATCTAGGTTATCTAATTTGTTGAAGTATGACTGTTCATAGTATTCTCTTATAATTCTTTTTATTTCTGTAAGGTCAAGTGTAATATTCCTACTTTCATTTACTATGTTATTTATATTCATTGTCTCTAATTCTTTTCTTAGTCATTCTAGCTAAAAGTCCGTCGATTTTGTTGATTGTTTCAAAAATAGCCGACTTTTTGTTGAGTCTGTTGTTTTCCTATTTTCTTGCCAGTCTCATATTTATTATTTGCTTCTTTTGGCTAACTGTGGGTTTACTTTACTTTCCTTTTTCTAGTTCCCTAAGCTGTAAAGTTAGGTTAGTGGAGATCTTTTTTCTTCTTAATGTGGAAATTTTCTCTGAGCACTGCCTTCATTGCATCCATGTCTGGGTATGTTGTGTTTTCATTTTCATTCATCTCAAAGTATTTCCTAATTTCCCTTACTATGTCTTCTTTGACCCACTAGTTTGTTTTTTTTTTTAAGATTTTATTTATTTATTTGAGAGAGAGAATGAGAGAGAGCATGAGAGGGTCTGGTCAGAGGGAGAAGCAGACTCCCTGCTGAGCAGAGAGCCCGATGCGGGACTCGATCCCGGGACTCCAGGATCATGACCTGAGCTGAAGGCAGTCACTTAACCAACTGAGCCACCCAGGCGCCCGACCCACTAGTTTTTAAACAGTGTTTGAGTTATTTAATTTCCACATATTTGTTAGTTTTCCTTCTATTATTGATTTCTTGCCTCCTTCTATTTTGGTTAGAGAAGATACTTCATATGATTTTAATTTTTAAAATTTACTGAGACTGCCTTGTGGCCTAACATGTGGTCCATCTTGGATTCTATTCCATATGAACTTGAGAAGAATGTGTATTCTGCTATTGTTGGGTGGAGTGTCCTCTATATATTTGTTAAGTGTAGTCGGTTTATGGTGTTGTTCGTTTTCTCTTTCCTTGTTGATCTTCCATCAGGTCCTTCTATCCATTACTGAGTGTGAGGTATTGAAGTCTGCAACTATTATTAGAGAACTGTCAGTGTCTCCCCTCGATTCTGTCAATGTTTGCTTCATATATTTTGGAAGCCTGTGGTTCGAAGTATATATATTTGTATTTGCTATGTCTTCTTGATGAATTGACTCTTTCCTCAATATATAGTGTCCTTCTTTGTCTCCTGTAACAATTTTTGACTTAAAGTCTATTTTCCATGGTATTAGTACACCACCCCAGCTCTCTGTTGGATATTATTTGCATAGAATACCATTTCCCATTCTTTCACTTTCAATCTGTTTGTGTCTTTAGATCTAAAATGAGTGTCTTGTAGGCAGTGTAAGTTGTATAATTTCTTTTTATCCATTCTGCCAATATCTTTTGATTGAAGAATGTAATCCATTTACATTTAGTGTAATTACTGACCAGGAAGGGCTGCCATTTTGCTATTTTTTTTTGTATGTCTTATACCTTTGTTTGTTTCTCATTCCTCTTTTACTGCCTTCTCTTGTGTTTAACTAATTTTTTAGTAGGGTACAATTATTCTCTTCTCAGTCCTGTTATGTATATATTTTTTAGATATTTTCTTGTTACCATGAGTATTACATTTAACATCCTAAACTTAGAAAGCTATACTTTGAACTGATACCAACAGCTTCAATAGCATACAAAACACAGCTTCTGTAGAGCTCCCCTTCATGTTGTTGTCACAAATTATATCTTTATACATTGTATTCCCAGTTACACAGATGTATAATTGTTGTTTTATGTATTTGTTTTTTAAGTCATATAGGAAATGAAGGGAAGTTATAAACTAAAAGTACAATGATACTGGTTTTTATGTTTCCCCATGCAGTTACCTTTTCTGGAATTCGTTATTTCTCTGTGTGACTTTGAGTTACTTTCTAGTGTCCTTTCACTTTGGCCTAAAGAACTCTCTTCAGCATTGTTTGTAGGGTAGGTCTATAGGAATGAACTCCCTCAGCTTTTGTTTCTCTGGGAATATCTTCATTTTCCCTTCGGTGTTTTTTATTTTATTTTGTTTTAATTATGGTATAGTTAACATACAGTGTTATATTAGTTTCACGTGCACAGTAGTGTCCCTCTATTGTCAAAAGATAATTTTCCTAAATATAAAATTCTCGACTCATTTTTCTCCCGGCACTTTAAAAATGTCATCCCACTCCCTTCTGGCCTCCATGCTTTCTGATTAAAAATCTGACGTTAATCTTACTGTGTGTTCCCCTATGTGATCAGTCATTTCTCTCTCATGTATAGATTACATGCCTTCAAGAAATTTGGAAGTTGCCAGCTAATATTTTCTCAAATATTCTTCCTGCCCCTTTCTCACCTCTCCTTCTGGGATTCCGATTATGGATATCTTAGTACGCTTGATGGTATCCCACAGGTTCTTAGGGTCTGCTCCTTATTCCTTCAGATTGTTTTTCCTTCCATTCCTTAGATCAGATAATTTCAATTGATTGACCTATCTTCGTGTTCACCGATTCTTCTGCCTGTTCAAATATGCTAATGAAACCCTCTACTGAGTTTTCCATTTCAGATATTATGCTTTGCAGTTCCAGAATGTCTGTTTAATGTATCTTCATTTATATTCTCTATTTGTTCATGTATTGTCCTCCTGGTTTCCTTCATGCTCTGCCTACGATTTCCTTCAGTTCTTTTGAGCACATCTGAGAAAGTGGATTGAAAGTCTCTGTCTAGTAAGTTCAATGTCTGTGCCTCCTCAGGAACATTATCTGCTCATTTCTTCTGTGAGTGGGCCATCCTCTCTGTTTCTTTACATGTTTCGTAACTTCTTCTTGGAAACTAGATATTCTAAACATTATATGTAGTATCCCCAGATAGCACGTTCTTTCCCTTCCTGAAGACTGTTTTTGTCTTGCTGTGGGCTACGCTTTTTAGTGACTTCTAACCTATTTTTGTGAAATCTGTAAACTTTGTCATGTTTGGTGTCTGAAGTCCCTGTTCCTTCCGCTCCTGCTCAGCTTGTATTTTGACAAAAGTTTCCTTGAGTGCCAGGGGTCAGGAAAACAGAGGGAGAAGTGGGGGAGAGGGAAAAAATAAAAGAATTCTTCCAGTCTTTGCAGGTTGGCTTTGTGCAGGGGCACTGGGACATCTGTCCAGGCTGTTTACAACTCTGCCTTAGCCTTCACTTCCTGTTGGAGATGGGCAGAGAGCGCAGCCGGAGGGGACTTTTCAAGACATGCATCCTGCCCTGGGCATGAGCTCGGCCTTCTCAGTTCCTCAGTGTATACAGTGGCCTGATTTGTCCAGAGGGAACGATTTCTCCCAGGCTTTCTGTGCTCTTCTGTGTACCCCCATGACAACCTCTCCCCATGTGGCTTTTGTTGGACTCCCTCACGGTGTTTTCAAGGAATGCCCATCAGCTTTCACTTCTCTGCTCCTTCCAGAACCAAGGATCAGGGCCCCACGCCGGAAATGTGGACTGCCATCGTCAAGCTGCCACCGAGTGGGGGTCAGGGTGTTCCGAGGGCAAGTAAAAATGCCACCGTGCCCCTACCACTTTCACGTGGCCTCTTTCCTGACTGTTCTCTAGTTCTGACAGGTTTGGGCTTGATTTTTCGATGCTTCTGTGAGGGGAAGGGTCCTTGGAGGTACATACTCCTCTGTTTTTGCTGAGTTCACTCACTTCCCTCCAAACCTTTGACAGAGCATCTTAAACCTCCATCTGCTGACTCTGTAGCCAGAGGCTGGCAGTGATGGGAGGTGGTTAGAGCACTGTTCGAATCTGGCCCATTTCTACACTCACAGGCGATCAGAAGGCCATGGTGTTCTGTCTCCTCATGCTGCCAAAGGCATGCTCCACCTATGGTTTTACCTGCACTTCTTGGTTTTAGAGTTTGGGGGAGGTTTGAGACCAGAGGGAGGGGAGCAGCATGCCGCTGGTCTCCGGGCCTGGCTGGACGTCTGCTGGAGGCAATGCCTTTTCCTCCATGCGCCCGTCTAAGCCATCAGCAGATTCTCAGCTCTCCAGACCTTGCCCACCTCTGGCCTCCCCGGCAGCCCCCTTCCCCGGCCACACTGCTGCTGTCTCTTCGCCTGGGTGGTTGGCCTTCCCTCTTCACTGGTCATTCAGTTTCTGTCCCTGCCTCCTCCTGTCCATTCTTCACACAGCAACCCAAGGGAATTCTTTCAATATAAAGTGGACCTTGCTGCTCTCCTACTTAAAATGCTCCCATGGCTTCCTGTCACCGTGTCTTGGGTCAGTTCCACTGGATACAGAGCTCAATTCAGGAATCCTTGTGCAGTGCACTTTATTGAGGGTGAGCTCCGTGGCGGGCAGCTGGGAAGCTGCATAGAGCACTCCTCAGAGCTGCCCCAGCAGCTGCTAAGGGAGCTAGGGTATTGATCTCTCTGCCGGGGGGGCTTCCCTGCAGGGGGTCCACCCCGCTCTCACTTCTGGCCCAGCCCGTGTGTGGCTGCACAGGCCCCGAGGTCAGAGAGAGTGCTCACATAAGTAGCAGGTCCCAGAGAGTAGGGACGGCGTGTGTCGTTTACCGCTGTGTCCCCTCCGGGAAGCTCTGCCGAGCTGCCTGACCCACGCAGGGCTTCGAGAACATCAGCCCAGTGGCCCCCGGTCTCTGGAACCGACCGGTTCTTAAGTAAAGCATCATCCTGTTTGCCCATGTGTTCTCTGATGATTGGAAATTCCTCATGTTCAACCAGTTTGACTCCTGGGCCCACGAAGAGGCCAGCAGCATTGGAATGGGGCCCCTGCGGCCATAGCGGGCAGATGCCCCTACGTCTTTTCACGACACAGTGGGTCTGTGAGAACTTGGGGGACGCAGTGGTGGGGGGCGGCCATAGCCGAGTTCCCCTCAGGGTCTGCTGCCCTCTCCCTGCCTCCCAGCCCTCCTGCAGCCAGCAGGGACGGGGTGGGGGAGCCAGGCTGAGTTGATTATTTTTGACATCAGTTGTTAACATAATTTTTACGTTAAGCCTCCCCCCAGCTCTGGGGTGGCTCTGACTGTGTCCAGGCTCCAGCTTGGGGAGCCGTGGGGAGCCTCTCAGCCCCAGATCTGGCCTGGCTGGGAGGCGGCCTGGGAAGGGACCTGCGTTTCTCAAGCCCGCGCCCTCGGGGCCTGGGGGTGGGGCCCCAGCAGATGTCTGGATTTGGTAGCCAGGGCCTGGAGCCGGATGCTGAGAACGAGGCCTGCAACTCATTTCCCCATTAAACATTCTGAGAACATCTGCACCGGTTTCCAAGGCTTCTCCCTCACTAATTGCTCTGATTATTGTGTGAAGTGAGGCTCTGGCACGTTTCCGCGATGTTGTGATGAAGGTGAAAAGATCGCTCTTAATTAGATTAAAAACATTTTTTTCTTCCTCTGTAATTTTGCCTTGAAAATCAAGGCCACTTTTTTGTTTTCTTCATCCAAAGACCTCCAGAAACTTTCCTCCCCACCTCTCCAGAGGTTTCTTGGGAATGTCCTGTGAGCTCAGCTCTTGGAGAAGACAGTGCTTAGCCCAGATTCCATTGTATATTAGCGTTTCCCGGGGCTGTTCTTGCTGCCGGGAACCAGCCCCTGAAACTGTGTCCTGGGAGGCTCGGACAGTGACTTCCTGGAGTACGGGGACCCCAAAGGGTCGCAGAGTTGTGTGGGTGGCTGTGTTGCTCCCTTTTTGCTTCCTGTACGTGCTCGGGCCTGACCCTGCCCTGGTGCTGTGGCCACCCGTCCTCCCCAGCGCCCCCGCCATTCAGACCCCACCCCTGGGCGCACAGCTCATGTGTGCGGGGGCTGGGGAGCTCTGGTGGGAGGGGAGGCACGGGGTGAGGGTCCTCCGTGTGCTCCACTCGGGGTCCCCGGGATGGGCCAGGACGCCCAAGGTCGCCTTTGCCCTTGACTCCCTGGTGGCTGTTCTGCTCATGTCAACTCTATCTGCACATCCCCAACTGGACAGGAGGTCCGGCATGTTCCACGGTCGGCGCCAGTCATCCCATCACGTGGGGTACAGACAGGGCCTCGCGGAAGGGGTGGAGAGGGCGGATGAGCATCCCAGCAGGAGAAGGCCAGCCACTGGCTTTCAGGAGCCCCTTCGTCCCCTGTGCATCCCCGAGCTCTCCTGGGACCTCGACCCCCCAGATCCCTCCCTTCATTCAGGCTCATGTCTCACCGCCATTTGTCACACATATTCCCAAGGGCACTGTCCTGGTAACAAACGATGGAACCCCAAACTCAAGCTAGCTGAAGCACAAAAGGGACATTTTTTGGCTCGTACATCTGGACCCAGCTGTTTCAGACACAGCTGGACCCCGGGGCTGGGATGATCTCGCTTGCTTGTTCTCACTCTCCCCCTCTCGTGCTCTCCCCCGACCCGCCTTGCTCCCTCTTCTGTTCTCCCGCTCCCTCTCCTCACCACCCCCCACCCCACCCCGTGCACAGGCCCTGGGGACAGGGACGGGGACGGGGACAGCTGTAGCCTCAGGCAGCCCTTTCCCAAAGGGACAAGATGGCCACCAGCTCAGCAAACCTGGCAGACAGAGGCCATCTCTTTCCCCCCTTGTTCCTGCCGGAGTCTGGGGCCAGGATCTCGTTGGCCCCAGCCAGGGTACGAGCCATCCCCGGACCTGGGCCATGGGCCCCTGTTGGGGACAGCCCTTGGGTGCCCGAGCGCTGTGGCCTGGGAGTGGGGAAGGGGCAGCTCCCTGAGGACGATTCAAGAAGCTCTTCCCAAAGCCCAGGCCTGGCTGCCGGGCAGGCGAAAACAACAGGTGTCCCCTCAAGCAAGGTATTTTCCTGGCGGAACTGGGTACCAGCTGGGAATACAGCCCCGCTCCACCGCTCGCCCTGTTCCTTGCAGCTGTTGTGGGGACGGCTTCTGCGCTTTCTGTCCATGCTCCTTACTCCTCGCCTCTGAGTGCAGACACAGGTGGCGGCCGGGCTGGCTTGGGCTCTGCGGGCCGGGCACAGGCAGCTGTCCGCATGCCCGGGGAGGGGTTCCCGTTCACGGTGCTGGATCTGCAGGGCTTTGGCAAATCCGCCAAGAGGGCTGGATTTCGGGGGGGGAGGGGGCTCTGGCTCGGGAAGGACAGGGGCAGCTTCTGTTTATCCCCGTGGGACAGGCCGGCCCAGGGACCAAGTCTGTGCCTGAGCGCCAAGGGCCGGGGCCGGGCACACGGGAGCCCCATGCCCGCCTACCCTGGACAGAGAGAGCCGGCGGAGGGCACGGGTTACCCCTGGGGGGCTACACAGGACTTTAATCAGTCACGAGGGGTGGCGGGGAAGTTACCAGGGAGACTGTCCCCAGGGTGGAGGGCAGGGGGCAGTGGGGCCGGGGGAGGGAGGGTGGGCTGAAGCCTGGCTGTGGGTCTGACTTGCTGCTGGAGGTCCCACTCGTCTGCAGGACCCAGGGCACAACGTGTCGCCCTTCCGACCCTCAGTCTGCTCCTCTAGAATCAGGGACGGAGGCCGCCGCCCCGTGGCGCTCTTGTGATGATGGAGCAGGGTCACCCTCAAGCCGCAGAGGGGGAATGCGAACCTCCTCCTGCATCTCGGGGGACCCAGGCGAGTCCTGGTGTTGGGGTTGACCCAGCCTGGCCGTGTGAGCGAGGGGACACGTAGGGAGCCAAGGGAGGTGAGGGTCGGCGCCGCCGGGAGGGAGGCCTGGGGCGCGTGCATGGCAGGCTGCGGCTCGGGCCCCGAGGGGGACGCTTCCGGAGAGGTGGGGGCCCGAAGGGCACAGGGTGGGAGCCTTCCACAAACAGCTGCCTCCCCAGCGTGCAGAGGTGCCGTCCCAACTGGAAAACACGACGCGTGAAGGAAGGACACAAAAGTCACCCAACGTCTCTTCACCCAAACCCAGACACAGTTAACATTTCGGTCTATTTCCTTCCAGTCTTTCTTCTGTGCCCGTATATTTTTTTTAAAGGAACTTGACATTGGCCTCCCGAGCCCGGCTGCCGGCTGGGAAGGAAGCTGCTGTGTTCGGTTCTGTTCTCCGGAGGGAGGGCGCGGCTTGGCAGCCCATGTCACCAGCTGTGCCGGTCGCCACGCCAGAGGCTGCGCTCGCCATCCCAGACCTCCCATTTTCCTAGAAAACAAAATTGTTTTGTTCTGCCCTGAACACTTCGGCCTAGATTCTGGCCTTGACAAGGCAAAGCAGCAAGGAATGACAGCATCGGAACATGGGGCCGTCTTCACGCAAGTGCGACTTCCTCGTCGCCGGGACACCGCGGGCTCTTCCCCGGGGCCCGGGCCTCCTGGGGGCCGGGTGTCCTGGCGGTGCTGCCCAGGCGGGTGCACGGTGGGCTCGTGGGCTCGGCCTGCTCCGTGGCTGGGAGGCCAGGGCTGTGGGTTGTCTTGTCCCATCTCGGGCTCCTTGGAGGGTGGGGGCCACAAGCCGGCTCTCCTGGGCCCCGGCACCTGCCCCCGAGCCCGTGCCTGAAGGGGGCAGCGTGCAGCCGTATCTGCTGAGGACGCGAGGCCCCATCTCCCAGACTCCCTGCACCTCCGGCTGCAGCTGTGACAGCCGCGGGAATCGGGGGGTGGTCCGCAGCCCCCCGGCCACTGCCTGCCCGCGACGGGGGAGGGAGGCAGACCCCAAAGTCTCTGACACAGACACCGGGCAGAGCGGTTTGGAAAAACACACCTGTGGAGCCTCTCTTTGCCCCTCGCTGTGGGGCCCCTCGCGCTGTTCCCAGGATTAAACCAATCAGCACACATTCTTCTCTGACAGGTGCGGGCCCCTCCCGCTGTGGGCAGCCAACGGATGTGCACAGTTTAATTTCCTAAAACACCAGCGCTGGGCCTTTCCCAGGGGTCAGGTGGCTCCCCCCACCCCTCACCGCCCAGCCTGCGGGCTCTGGAGATGGCACTCGTCATCTCGGGTGTTTAGAAAGCAGCTCCGCTTTCCAGCCACCATCCTGCCCTTCTTTCCTTCTGTATACAAGTGATGCAGATGTAAAAATATGTATTTGTGTTCTTTTTCCTTTTCTCCTTCTTCTTTTTTTTTCTTTTTTGAAAGAACATTTGAATCCTGGACGGAGTTTCAGCTCTGTCACTTGACAACTGTATAATACAACCCAGGGTACTTGAATCTCAGCCCCGAGTCTCTAAAATGGAGGCGGCCAGCTCCCAGGCCTGTGAGCCTTTGAATGTCCTCGCATTCCTCGAGGCTTACCGGTCACTTTCCTGTGCTCTCTGGGAATGTCATGGGCAGAGAACTCTTCTCCCTGGTGTGACTAAGTCATGTCTGCGCAGTTTCCTGCTGGAAGTCTGCCCCTCACCCCCACGGGCCGTGAGCTCCCCGCGTTTGTTTACATCTCCCTGATTGCGAGGCAGGCACAACACTTTTGCGCGTGTCCTCCAGCCATCCGGATCCTTCTTTGCCGATGTGCTTCGTTCCTGCCCACTGTTCATTACGTGCTTTATATTTTCCCTGTTGATTTGCATGAGTTCTTTCTCTGTGGTGCGTGCGCCTCTTCCGTGGTCATCTTTTCACTCCTGAAGGTGTTGTTTGCTGATGAGGCCTTGATTTTAAGTGCGGTCGAATCCATCGGCCTTTTCCCATACAGATATTGTTGAAGTCTTAGGAAACCCTTCCAAACTCTGAGGTCATGGAGATTCTTCTAGATTCTTCTAGATTCTTCTAGGTTCAGTTCTAAAGGCTTTAGAGTTTTTGCTTTTCTCCGTAAGTCTTCAATCGCCCAGAATGCCGAGGATGAATTTTTGGTATACAGCAGGAGGGGTCCAATTTAACGTTTCTCCCACGTGGACAGTCGACTGTCCCCGAACACCCTCTCCCACCCTGTGTCGGCCACCTCGGATTCGGGGCGAGCGTCCCTGGCCATGCGGGCTATTTCCCGATGCGCCATCCTGTCCTGCCGGCCCGGCCACCTCTCTCTGTATCCGCAGCACCCATCTCACAGGCCACGGCTTTGTAAGAAGTGTGGGTGTCTGGTAGAGCGAATGCTCTTAGCTCGCTGTTCTTCGAGAATATTGGCAATATTGTGAGAAACCTGGCTCCGGTTATCAATAATTTATTTACTTATTTGTTTAACCCGTAGTTTCCCTACGAGAAGCAAAATTACCAACTAGAGCCCTATGTTTATGACAGTCTAAAGATGGTTTCCCAAGGCTCAGGAACCTTCTCCCCATCCGTTCCATGGCATGTGGTATGATGTCATACATTCGTCACACAGAATTCACTTGTCCCAGTCTGCTCTCATTCCTAGGATCCTGCAATAGGCTGGTTGATGTGGGTTTTTTTGGTTTTGTTTGTTTGTTTTAGTTTGCATACAACAGAAGTCATTCTTGGAGAGAGACAGTTCTGTGGGTTTTGACAAATGCCTGGAATCACGTATCTACCACCAGAGCATCACCGAGAGAACTTCCACAGGCCTAGAAATTCCCTGATGCAACCCTTTGGAAGTCAAATACTCCCCCTCCCATAAACACGAGCAGCCATTGATCTGTTTTATGTCCTTGCAGTTTTGCCTTTTCCAGAATGTCATAGAAATGGAATCATAGAACATGTAGCCTCTTACATCTGGCTTCTTTCACTGCTTTAGCAAAATGCATGTGAGAGTCACCCATGTTGCTCCACGAATTATTAGTTCATTTCTTCTGGTTGCTGGGCGGTGTTCCATCGTCTGGCTATAACACCGTTCATTTACCCATTCACCCACTGAGGGATGTCTTGGCTGTTTCTAGGTTTGGGCGATTGTGAGTGAAGTGGCTGTGCACGTTTATGTACAGCTTTTTGTGAACGTAAATTTTTGATTCACTTGGGTAAATATCTGGGAGAAGGACTGCTGGGTCACATGGCAGGTGCACGGTTAGCTTTATGAGACACCGCCAAACTCGTTTCCAGCATGGCCGCGTCATTCCTCGCTCCCACCGGGGGCAGTGAGCTCCACTTGCTCCACGTCCTCCTGAGTGCGTGGCATTGTCAGGCCTCAAGTTTTGTTTAACAAAATTTAGCCATTCCAGAGGGGTGCCTGGGGGCTCAGTCAGTGAAGCATCTGCCTTTGGCTCGGGTCATGATCTAGGGCCCAGAGATCGAGTCCCGCATCAGGCTGCCTGCTCAGTGGGCAGTCTGCTTCTCCCTCTGCCCCCCGCCCCGTGTTCTCTCTCTCTGTCTCTCAAATAAATAAATAAAATCTTAAAAAAACAAAATTGAGCCATTCCAGCAAAGGTGTCGTGGTCGCTCACTGTGGATTTATTTACCTTGCATTTCCCTAACAACTACTGATGTTGACCAAACTGAGCATCTTTTACCATGCTTGCTTGTAATCCATTTCTTAGATTGGGTTGGTGGCTTTCCTGCTGTCAAGTTGCAAGAGTTCTTTATATATTCTAGATACAAGTCCTTGGCCAAATAGGAGATGTGGAAACACCTTCTCCAAGTCTGTAGCTTATCTCTGTTTTCCTTAGCAGTGTCTTCTGCAGAGCAAATATCTTTAATTTTGATAAAGTCCAGTTTGTCAATTTCTTCCTCTCACTGATTGAGCTTGTAGCATTGTACTTCAAAACTCATTGCCGAATCCAAGGTCCAGAGATATTCTTCTGTGTCTTCCTCAAGAAATTTTATATTTTGTTTCTTACGTTAGTTTCTTAAGATTGCGCACAGTACTTTTACACTTCCAGATTGTTGGTGAATGCCCAGAATGTTAGGCATAAATGTTAAATGCATTAAAATTTACATACACAACATTCATACATTTATATCACAAGTAAATTTAAGAGGCAGTTATGTTCCTTTGAAGTGGGAAAATCTTCCTTTAACATAAAGCAAAAGATAGGTATATCACTGTAGACACATAAAACATTTTCTATGATAAACACAACCACACTCAAAGGCTAAAAGATCAAAGATAGACTGGGGAAGATTTCTCTACCTTACATGACAAAGGGTTAATATCTTTAATTGGTAAACAATTCCTACAAGTTGACAAGTAGAAATGAGCAAAAGATATGAACAGGCAATTCAGTTCTGCAAGAGGAAGTCCAAACGGCCTCCAAGCCACAAAAGGCCTTCAGCATAAAAGGAAAAAAATAAAAGCACCCTTGTCTTCCTCCGTGCCTGGCGGGCCCTGGGAAGGGCACCAGCAGCTGCTGTGGGCATGGACGTGGGCTAGCGGTCACATTCATACACTGCTGGTGAAGTCTGAATTGCTACAGCTTCTTGGGAAAACACTTCCAATTACCTGGGAAGCACCCTCACACCTGACCCCAGTGTCAGGTTTTCTTACAAATGGGTGGCGTGTTGGGGCACCTGGGTGGCTCAGTCGTTAAGCATCTGCCTTTGGCTCAGGTCGTGATCCCAGGGTCCTGGGATCGAGCCCCGCATCAGGCTCCCTGCTCCGTGGGAAGCCTGCTTCTCCCTCTCCTGCTCCCCCTGCTTGTGTTCCCTCTCTCGCTGTGTCTCTCTCTGTCAAATAAATAAATAAAATCTTTAAAAAACTAACCAACAAAAAAAAAACAAATGGGTGGCACATCATCGCCTCAAAGCAGTGGCTTAAAGCCAGGGGAGCCTCAGCAACCATCCACCACGGAGTGGCTGAGTGAACTGTGGCAGACGTAAGCCACGGACGATTGTCCCAACTACCAAAGCATAGTTCCCCATCTGTACACCTGTAGAAAGTTGAGATGAGCATGCTGCAGCGTGATGGGGGCAGAGCAGACACATGCATATATAAAAAAGAGAGTCTCACCTGGTGTCAGCTATACGATGAGCAGAGAGCGATGAGCTAGGAATCCACTGGGCAGTTGACACAGATGACCTTGGAGGAGGCGGGCCTTCGTGAATCTTTGAGTTGGTGCACTTTTTACAATGAGAACTCCTTTCACGATAAAATCTTTAAATGGGGAAAAGAAAAATCAGTCCGCGTTGAATATCTGGGGACTGGTAGGTATTCTTATCAGCCCTGAGCACCGGCACCAGATTGTCGGGGGCGGGCCCGGGAACCTGAGTGTGACATGGGTCTGTTGGGGTGAGGTAGTTCGGTGCTTCCCTTGGGGTCTGGGTGGCCAGTGTGGCCCTGTGGCCTGAACGGGGGCCGGGGGCTCCAGGGCTGCCCCCTCTCTCCCAGGCTTGTGGCTCCTTGTGGGCAGGAGACCACCTTGGGTCTTCACTGATACAAGGCCCTCTGTCTGCACGAGGGTGATGGCACCGTGGCGGAAGTCAGGGTCTCTCAGCAGACCTGTGTTTATCAGCTGCGTTTTACTGTTGACCTGAGTGTCAGCTGTGAATCCGGGGACAGGCCTGGACACCTGAGCTCAGCCCAGGCAGTCCTCCCCCTGGGAAGGGGTCACGGGCCTTTGAGGCCTCAGGCACGTGGGGGCCATTTTAACCCGCTGGCCCCGCAGATCCTCAGGGCGGAAGCTTCAGGAACCATCCTCACTCCTCACCCAGCTCTGCGGGTGTATGTCTTGTCAGTTTGGGGGAAGCTCTGGGCGTGCAAGTCTGTTCCCCCCGCCCCCCCCCGCTGGGGTGGCTGGTTGGGGTGGGCGTCTGAGCCCAGCTCTGGGCCGCCCTGGGCCCCATCAAGCCTTCCATGGAGGCCTCACGTGCTGCCCCATGCCTTTCCCCACAGTGAAGAAGAGCCCCATGCTGCTAGAGGTGAGCACAGCCCACTTCATGAGAACCAACAGCTTTGCCGAGGACCTGGACCTGGAGGGGGAGACGCTGCTGGCGCCCATCACCCACGTGTCACAGTGAGTGTCCGCCTGCCCAGGCTGGAGGGACATGGGGCTCCGAGGGGTCGCCTCGGTGCCGGCCCGGGGCTCGGGCCTGCTCACGCGGGGCCCGCCACCACTTGCCGCCTGCCCTCAGCGACCGGGGGCCATCCACCCGCTGCCAGGGGCCGGACCCAGTGCCCGGGCACCAGGCGGGGAGGAGAGCAGGGGCATTTCCCGCCAAGTCTGGGAACATGATCCTCTTGTTTTGACTTATGGAAAACCAAACTGATCATTTTCCACTTGTTTTTGTGCCTCGAGCGTCTGAGGAGATTGTTTTTCTCTCCCCTCGCCCCCACCCCCACCCCCCAAAAAAGAGACGACTTTGTTTTTCAGCATTTCCCTGTAGAAGCCCGGCCAGAGCCGCGGGGCAGATGCCGAGCGCTGTCTGCCAGTGGCCTCTGCTGTCCTCAGGGGCTCCTTCAGGTGGAGGAAATGGCTGATTTTCCACGCCTTCCAGTTGGCCTTCCCCCGAGGCCCAGCTGGCCTGGGACGCACGCCCGTCCTCCCCCGCCGTCGCAGCCCTGCCAGGCCAGTCCCCAGGGCCCGGCCGTGGTGTGATTCCCTTGCGAGGGATGAGTCAGTGCTCCCAGCAGGGGCACCCAGTGGTGACGGCGAGCGGTGGGGTCAGTGGGGCACTGGGGCCCATTCTGGCCGCCGCCCCACGGGGGATTCCCCCGGACGGTGTTCCGGTGTGAGGGCGTGCGCTCCTCTCGGCCCTCCCCCAGCTCACTTGCTGACACGGTTGCGTCTCCACGCACACATGGAGAGGTCCCGGAAGGGCGTTCGCCTTCCTCCGGGGGTCTTCGCGTTGTCCTGAGCCGTGGGCGCCTCCGTCTGGGTGAGGCCCTGGGCCGTTGCCTCGCAGGTGTCCGAGGAAGCGGGGACCCAGGTCGGGGGGCCTCCCGGCTGCTCAGACAGCACTGGTGGAGTCTCGTAGCCAGACTGAGAGAGAGACGGGACCGTCTCGGGCTGGTCCTGTGACCAGGCAGGACCCGCCGGCCAGCTTTCCAGGCCCCCCAGGCTCATGGGGAAGTGGGCAGCACCCCGTGGCTGGCAGGGTGCCCCCAGGAAGTGCTCCCTGGCTTGGTGGGAGCCGGCCGGCTCACCAGGAAGCAGGGGCGACTCATGCTCGTGGACGCGGCGCGAGTGGGCTGCAGGGCCCCCATCGGTCCTGGAGATGACCAGACAGGCTTGCTGGAGAAGGGGGCGGGAGCAGAGATGTGAGCAGCCGGGCGGGCGGGCAGGCCGGTGCCTGAAGGCAGAATGCTGGCTTGCCGCTTTGGCGGAGGCCTTCACGGAGTCCAGGGCACGAGAGAGACCACGGAGTGGTAACAGTTGGGAGTTCTGTGGCTGGTGTTCCGAGCAACACAGGTGCAGAGCCTGCTCAGAGCCTGCCGGGACCCGCAACCCTCGGGCAGGTGGACCCCCCACCCCAGGCCTCCCTGGGCCTGCTGCCCCTTCCTGTACCCCCAGCCCCTCTCCTCCCGTTGGAGCCTCTTCTCCTTTGTTCTCTCGGCCGTGACCGTGGCCCAGCCCCTCGAACACACACACACACGAGGAGTCCCACCGGTCAGGACGGGGCCACCACCCACCATCCACACAGCTGGGTGGTGACGCCTCACAGGCTCTCTGGCCCTGCAAGACTGGCTGGGGGAGGTTTCCTTGGTCACCCCCAGTGCTGCCTGGGCCCGAACCCAAGTCTTCAGCCAGGTCCCCATGCTAGAACCTACAATGGCTTCTCCCAGCAGACCTGTCCAGAGGTGGCGGCTGGGCGTGAACCAGCTGGGGGGACAGGAAGGTGTCCAGGCATGGTACTTGGGTCTGTGGCAGGGGCTGGGAGCAGGGAGACTGAGGTCAAGGCACTGTGGTCGGTCAGGGCAGGGTCAAGGGGAGCCGGCAGGGGACCTGCACAGACATGTCCTTGGCACAGGGAACCGTGCCTCAGGCGGCCCCACTGGGGAGAGTGGGATGGACACTCAGGGAGAGGTGCTGGGGCCTCAGGACCGAGGCGCCCCCAGGGCCACGAGCTGGGCAGAGGCCCCACCCCACCATGGCTGGAAGAGGAGGTGGCTCTGGTGGGCGTGTTTATTCAGGGCTGCGCCCGCCCTGTGCACCCACCCTGTGCGCCTGCTCTGGGGCTGTGCGTCTTCACCTCCCGCCCGGCGCTCCTGGTGATCCGTGCCCCTGATTAAACTTGGCTCCGGTTGCTCAGGGCCACGTCGACGCTCCTGCGAGCCGCCTGGCCCCGTGGACCCCGCACAGGGCTGTCCCCTGCCCTGGTGTGTGCACGGGGGATGGGGATGTGCACGGGGGTCTCGCAAGGGGCAGAGGGGGTGGGAAGCAGTTACTGAAAAACAGATTCATTTTTCTTCAGCATTTTACTGAGGTTAAGTGTATTACCACGTTGGGTCAGTTCCAGAATTCAAATTAAAAGCATAAATAAAGACACATTTTGTTTCCATCTCAAGCTCTCCCCACCCGCTGGGCCCCAGGGAGGTGAGGTCACTGCAGCCTTGATTACGGGAAGGTCCCTGGGGCTGGGCGAAGCTCCTCTTTCCGGGGCCTGCTGGCCATTGGTGGGGCGAGGGGTGGGGGGGTTGGGGGCCGGTGAGCAAACCGGGTGCAAACTAGGGAGTCGCCGGGACACCGTGGGTCGGGGAGGCAGAGTGGTCTGGGCCGCACAAGCAAGCCCCAGCGTCCCCATGCAGCCCTGGGGCCGTCGCCCAGCTCCAGGGGGCTGGGCCGCAGTCTCACACACATACCTTCCAGGAGCCCCTGTCTGCCTCGAGCTCTCTGCACCTGTGTCCCCCCGACCCAGAGCCTTGCCACAGGGCTTCCAAGGGGCAAGTGTAAGGTAGAGACGGGGTATCTAGGAGAGGAGGAGAGCCCTGCGCCCCAACAGGAGCTGGGATGAGTTTCTGGCCTCCTGCCCCACCCACTGCCTTCTGCCCACTGAGGGCCACCGGCGGGACAGTGGGAAGGGAGGGCCACCTCTGTGTGCATCCCTGTGCCTTGCACGTGGTGTCCCCATCTGAAACCGCCTTGTCCCTCATCGGCAGCCATCAGATTCCTTCTCCATCGTCCTCGCCCCAGGGAGGCCACGTCCTCCTCTGGCTGTCAGGGCTTCCGTACCAGCTCCCTGAGCCCTCAGTCAGGGCCCCAAGAGCAGGGTATGCGTGGCTCTTCTCAGGCTCCCCCTCCCTGGCACTCCTGAAGCCCCCGGCTGGAAGGAGCTCCAGGACTGTGGCTCCCGCCCCAAGGCAGGCCGGACCCCCCGCCCCCAGGGCCAGGCCGGCCTCCCCTGAGACGAGGCGGTGAGGGCCGTGGGGCCTCGGCAGGGATGTTAGCATGGAGGGCAGCGGGCGGCTGGTCAGAACTGGCCTCCGCATGGGGATCTGTGGCTCTGATTGGGCCTGGGTACCCTTGTCCCAGCAGCCTTGGGAAACGGCCCCCCACGCCTCGCCCAGCTGCCACGACAGCCAGGCCTGGCCAGGAGTCCACATCCATCCCATTGGGTGCATGTGGGCCCCCCAGGCAGGTGGTGTGAGAGGTCAGGCCCACCACAAACACCTCGGCCTGGGGTTCCCCTGAAGGGTTCCTCCATCTCCCTGTTGAGGCTGGACGAGGCTCTGCTTCTGCTTACCAGCCGCCCCCTCCCTGCCCTGCTCTGCAGGGGGCGGGGGGGCACAGCCCAACGCCCTGTGCATCTACGTGGGCATGGGGAGGGCCGCGGGCAGAGGGAAGGCAGGGCCGGGGCTGGGGAACCGTGGGCCCCCACCAGGTGACCGTGAGCACCTCCCCAGCAACCGTGGGCCTCTGGGCCTTCTGTGACAGGACAGCCTGTAGATCCTTGAGCAAAACCAGCCCCGTGTGCGTTAATTAGAATTTCCATGTCTCCAACTTTCTCCTGGACCCTGCGGAGTCTCATGCCAAAACGCTCAAGTGTCTCTCTTCCAGCAAGGCCGCTGCGGCCTGGCTTTCGTCCACATCACTACTAATGTCTCCTGAATTCTGCGTTTGTCAGTGAGGCCATGGCCAGCCCCATGCCTTCTGGAAACGGGGGCAAATGTCACAAGGCTCGGCCCTGCGCTCGGCTCTGTGGACTAGCTCTCTGGATGGGACCAGCTCAGCTGGGGATGTTTCGGGGACCCTGGGGCCAGCTGCAAATGACTCCCATGGACTGCAGAGACGCCAGGCACTGCACCTCTTCGAGCAGCCATGCTCCTTGCTTTATTTCTCGCCCTGCAAACTTTGGTGGGAAAGGATGAAAAAGCCACTTCGGGGCTAGCATCCAGGGGGATGAAGGAGGGGGCTTGCCAGGAACAGATGAGACCAGTTTGTCTTTTCCAGACCGGTGTCCTGTCTTCTTCGGAGCTCCAGACCACCTCTGTCTGCACGAGGTGCCAAGGAAGCCCCGTGGGAGCCCGCCCGGGAGTGCTGTGCAGGGCTGCGTGAGTCACAGGCCCCGTCAGAGCCTCCCAGCCCCGGCCAGCTCCAACCCGTCTCTGAAATGCACGGGGGGATTAAATGTTCTCCTAATTAAATTAAAAGCGAGGCGGAGTGGCTCAGTGGGAAAGAGACGGGACTGGGAATCAGATGCCCTCAATCTGGCTCTCAGCCTGCATCGGCCCAGCTGCAGGCCGGCCCCGGAGGCCCCCTAACCTCTGGGAGCCTCACTTCCTCCATCTGAGCACGTGAGGAGAATGCAGCCGGCCTCCTGAGGCCAGCGCTCCGGGCAGTGGGCCCTCGGTCCAGGTAGAAGGCCCGGAGGAGGGCGGGAGGCCTCTTACTTCCTCGGCGGCCATGACAGTAACTCCTGGTCTGGGGGCGCCCCAGTGGCTGGACTCAGGTCTCTCCACGGCAGGTCTTGGGCAAGGCTGGCCGGCACCTGGCAGGCAATGTTGGCGGGTGTGAGGGACAGCTTCACAGATGGCGCTGGGGTTGCCACGGAGACATTTCTGGTGGTCGCAGGTCCCCCGTGGGCCCAAACGTAGAAGGGGAGGCTGAGCCCGAGGGCAGCGTGGTCAGGAGGCCTGAGTGGGAGGTCAGGCCCGGCCGCTCTCCAGGCCTGGGTTGTCCAGCTCTCAAGTTAGGCCCAGAGAGGTCCGAACTTGCATACAGGGTGCTTCCAACATTCCAGTTGAGGGATGACGCGCACACACGAGCGCACAGATCTCGAGAGCACTTGGTACGTCTCAGCATGGGCCACATATAACTAGCACCCAGACAGAGGGGTCCCGGGCAAGCCCCTGTGTGCCCACTTCCGGTCACGCCTTTGCCCGGTCACCGCCGTCTCGGCTTCTGGCAGCAGGACTCGGCGTTGCCCGTTCTTGAACCCTCGACAGACAGACGCCCCCGGCAGCACACCTGTGTGTCCGTCTGGCTTCCCGGGAGACGTGCCCACGTGGCTGTGCAGAGCAGCGCTTCACGCGCTCCGGGTGGCTGGCCCGCCACCGTGTGAACGGCCTACACTTTGTTTATCCGTTCTATTGTCGACCGCTTCCAGCGCCGGGTTGTTAACATTAGTGCTAAGAATATCCTGTGCAGGCTCTCTGGCGAACATACAGGCTGCGTTTCCGGCGCGCGTCTGCCTAGGTGTGGGGCCGCCGGGCTGCTGGACGGGCGCGCTTACTGCCCCCAAGTCCTGCCGAGCAGCGTCCCCGTGGGCGCAGCCGCTCCGCCCCCGCCGCCCGGGCCTGGGCCTCCCCGCACCCGGCCCTCCTGCGGCGCTCCCTCTCGGCCTGGCCGGGGCGGGATCTGGCGGCGGTGGATCGGGATCTTCGTCCACAGGAACCCGACGGCCCAGGCAGCTGAGCCCCTCCCCGTGTTGCTACTTGGTTGGATATTGTCCTTTGTAAAAATGCTCGTGACTTCTTTTCTTACTGATGTACACTTGTTCTTTCTGTCTGCCTTCCCGTGTCCTGGCGAGGGCTTGCGAGGGGCAGAAACGATCGTGCTCCCACGTGCCCACACACACACGCGTGCTTCCCTAGCACAGAACCACCGGCTCCCCCCCAGCGGGCCGTTCCTCCCGAGAGGGGCGTCTTTTGACGAACAGAAGAACTTTAAGTGAACTCTTAATGTGATCCAGTTAATCAAACATTTCCTTTCTGGATAGTGCTGTTTGTATCCTATTAAAGAAGCTTTGACTACTCCAAGGTCATAAAGATATTCTGGTTTTTTAAAGCTTTATTAGCTCACCTTTCACATGTAGATCCGTGGTCCATCTGGAATCGATTTTTGCATCCAATGTGAGGCTGAGGTCAAGGTACATTTTCTCCCCCTTGGTTATGCAGGCTGGCTCAGCACCCTTCATGGAGAAGGCCGACCTCCCTCCGCCGTCCTGCCAGCTCCCCGCCATCCCACTCCAGCCCGCGGTCCATGCGTAGCTCTGGTTCGTTCCACTGCTCAGACCGTGTCCTTTCTGCCAGGGCCTTGCTTCCTTGCGACTGGTGTTTGATAACAGGTCCGGACAGCCGGTTGAGAAGGCTCTGGCCAGGTCCCCTGCCTCGCAACTGGCCTGTCTCTGTGGGGTCCACCTCTGCCCCCATGGCCAGCGTCCACAGAAAGCCTCCTCTCCCTAGATGAGGATGGGGACAGCGAATGTCTTCACAACGGTGGGTCAATAGTGGGTCTTGGTAGCCGTGGCCTCCCCGCGCCCCCCGCGTTCCTTACTGTGTCCTGCAGCCTTCAGTGCCGTGGTCGCGTGCAGCTGATCTGACACTTAGCCTCATCCGCTGATGTTCTGGTGTTCGCCAAGCCCATGGACGTGCTCTTCCTGGGAACCCTGGCCGGCGTGGATCCACCCGTCCGGCCTGGAGAGCGCTGGGGTGGTCAGCTCGCCTTTCCGAGCCTTGGCGTTCTCTCATGGATCCCGGAAATGGGCCTGGCGGTGCAGCAGTGAGCCCTTGAGGTTGTGGGGTCGGGGCTCTGGCCCTGCACCTAATTCGAGAACTGTGTTAGCTGGTAGGAGACATCACCTTGCTAGGGGAGACCCCATGGGCACATCCCTTACTTGACCTGAGAGCTTCTGGAAGCCCCCGGTCACAGGTCTCCATGGGATGCGGATGGGGCGCGTGTGCAGCCTGGAGGTCCTGTCCTTCACAAGATCTGCCCGGAGGCCTCTGAGCCCAGGGCCTGGATGCGGGCCGCAGGCAGGCGCACAGCCCACAGCCTCTGGTGGTGAGGAAAGGGGCTCCGGCCCCCCGGGGTGGTGCGGGGAGAGACCTGGGCCCCTCTGCCCTGCTCTTCACGTGCCCCAACGTGCATCTGCCATCGTTCTCAACCGTCAGGCCTACCCGCCAAGGCAGCATGGCCTCCAGCAGAGCGAGGGGCGGCGTGGGCCAGACGTCCTGCCTACCCTTGGCCCCGTGCGCGGCAGGGGATGGAGGCGCTGACGTAGCCCCGTTATCCGGGGCAGCTCCCTGGGCGGCGTAGCCGGGGCGGCCGTGTTCACAGGCTCGCTGGCCACCAGGTGCTCCCGAGAGGCTGCATGTGTGTGTCAGGTTTGGGAGGGGGCTGGGACACACAGCTCGTGTAGTGGGGGGTCCGTGCTGCACAGAAGGGCCAGGCCTTGCCTGGTCCCCCGTGAGGCAGGGGCAGAGCCGGGGCTCAGTCCCAGACGCACCGTCTCCCGGGGGGCCCGGGGCTGTGAGGGGGAAGCCAGGCTGGCTCCCAGAGGGCGGGCGGGCGGGCAGGGAGGTCGCCAGCCAGCCGAGGCAAAGGGGCCTGGCATCTGGTTTGGGTCTGTGCCTCCCAAAGTGTTTCTGTGGCCCGTCAGCAGGAGAGGACAGTGCGCGGACGGACACTCTGCTTTGGTTGAGGGGCTCTTTGTGGCCACCTTCTCCAAGAATTCGTCACGTTCAGTCTCTGCACACACCCTGGACCTGGCGCCACCGCGCGCGGAGTGCGAGGGGCCTCGCAACCGGCAGGCCGCTCGGGGGGCCCCCAGCTCCCCTGGGAGGCTGACCGGCTTGTGCAGGACTCAGAGCGGCAGGCCGAGCTTCCTGGCTTCTAGGGGTGACCCAGAGCCCCCGGCCGGGCGGTCGTCCTCTACATGTGCTAGTCCTCTTGGGACCAGGCGGGTGTCCTGGGCTCGGGCCACCCCTTAGGTGCTGGTCCTTGGCAGTGACTGGCTCCAGGGCGGAGGTCTGACGGTTCAGTCTGTCGGGTCTGGCTGGCCCATGGGAGGCCTGGGGCGCCATCTGGGAAGGGGAAGGAAAAGAGGCAGAGGCAGAGGGAGACCCGAGTCCGGCCTCAGAGGCTGGCGTCCCCGGCATCCCTGTCGGCCCCACACCCTTACCCCGAGCCCGCGTCTGCTTTGATCATCACAGCAGCCCCAGGGGCTCCCTTTAAAGCCTGTGTTGGGGAGCAGCCTCTACAGGAGCGGGGACACCCTCCATGTGCGCCCAGAACTGCTCCCACTTCAGTGGGCTCGAGCCACACACAGCTCTGGGAACCTTGTTTTTCAGAGGCAGTTGAAGGGATTTCCTACCTGATCTGTCTTCTGGAACTGAACCATCATACAAGATCAGACTAGGCTGCTAGTAACACTTGCCACGACACTGTTCTCCGCCGCCCTGCTAGGGAAACTGAGGCAGAGGGTGGGGTGACGTCACAGGCAGTAGAGGACATGTGGAAAACGGTGGGAGGAAGGCTGTTCTGAGAGACCGCGCTCAGGGCCCTTCCCCCTGCCTTAGACGCGGCCCCTGGAGCGGAGGTGGGCAGCGCCCAGCAGCCAACCCCGGGGCCGCCGGTTTCATTCCTCTGGCAGCCGGGCGCTGCATCTAGGGTATGAAGTGCAAGGCGAGATCACGCTGGGACCTTTGGCTTCAAGCCTGTGAACCTGCTCTAGGCTTGTCTCCCGGGCCCTGCCCGGGCTGCGATGGGGCCCCCTGTCATCCACTCCCCGGCCAGGATCCAGCAGCCACCCTCGGGCCCGGGGGCGCCCTCCTGCCTTCCCCTCCTCTTGGGCCTTTCGGCCTTGGTCTTGTGGTTGTGTTATCCTTAGGTTCTGGATTTGTCAAGTCAAATGGAATAGTCTCCCAGTTTAAAACACTGGAATGCTTTTTTTTTCTGCTTTTCTTCTTGAACTGCCTCGTGGAACCCCCGGCTGGGTGGGTGGGCTCCAGGTGGGAGCTCACGGGGGCCTGGCTGCGAGGCGAGGCCACTGCAGGAGCAGGGGGGCAGACTCACGAGGTGGGACAGCCTTAGGTGGAGCGACGCCCCAGAAAACGGGCTCCAGGCGTGATTGAGCTCAGGCCGGTGGGTGTGTGTAGGGACTGGGGTGGGGCCATCCGCAGAGGTTCAGAGGACTTCACTGGAGTGTCCTCCCCAGTGACCCCCACAGCCCACAGCAGCTCCCTGCTTACAGCTCTCCACCGCCCACCCCTGTCCTGCACTGGAAATGGGCTGCATCAGACCAGGGGCCGGCGTTTGGGATGGGAAGGTATCTCTGTAGGTGTTGGGAGATGGACAGCCTAGGAAGTGGGGGCCCCAACACCAGAGATAAGGGGACCCTGCCCAGAGGCCACGCCAGCCACTGACAGCTGGGGCCAGGCCCTGGGGCTCCTGACTCCGAATCCCATGCTCCTTTGCGTTTCCAGCGGGGCCTGTCTGCTCTAGGGGGACCTGCACTGCACCCCACAGCAGGCCCCGGCCCCCTGGCTACTAGGATAGCAGCAGGAGCACGTCCTCGAGGCCCCGGTCGTGACCGTAGCCTGCTCCTTAGCCTGCTGTTTCTCGCACGCCAGGCCCTCCCCAAGGGATGCAGGAAGAGTGTCGCCGCAGCTAAGACTACTGCGGGCCATGCTTGGAAGGAGGGGCTGGTAGGGTCACGGCATTACATAAACACTGAACTGCAAGGTCTGAGCTGGCCAGAAGGGACAGTAAAGGTGGCCTCTCAGGCCACGGCAGGACCTCACGGCACTCAGCCAGAGACCCCGGTGGGCAAGAGCAGGGCGAGGGTGCCACCACCCCCCAGCTCAGGAGGATCAGAGCAGCCCCGAGCAAGGACAGGAGCCCAAGCAGAGACCCCAGGCCCGGGTGGCAAAGCCGCAGCCTCCTCCCCAGGCAGAAAGGCCAGGCCCCGGGAGCCCCTGCTTCCTGTACCAGGCCTCCCTGGGCACTGAGCACCTGAGAAGCCATGAGTGCTCCTGCCCATCTCGGTCCTCATTGACTCCGATGACCTGCAGGAGGATCACACTTCCCACCTGCTGCTCCCTGGCCACTGGGGTCAAAGAGAAGCTAAGCGTGACCGGCCTGTCCACCGTGTGTGGCTGATCATGGACTTGTCTCATTTACTGGGCTGATGTTGGTCTCTGCCTGTAAATGTTTAACTCCCAAGGATGCCAGATCTCAGGGCTTGAAGGCCCAGCCTGGACGGGGACAGTGCTTCTTCCTGGTGTGTGGGGGTCGTCTGCAGCCAGGAGGGTGCAGGTGGGCTATGAAGAGGGACTTCCTGCAGGGAGCTCGGCCCCGGGGGGTGCTGCTCGGGGAGTAAGTACTGTCTTCTCCCACCATAGCTGAGCGGAGACCACGGGTGGGATGCCCAGCCCTGAGGGCCCCTCGGTGGTTTCCGGCTGCCTTGGGCCTGGGGTGCGGCCCCCTCACTTGTACTTGGTGGCTGCCCCATGAGGGCCTGGCCTCGGTCTCCCCGCTGGTGGGGAGGGAGGTGTAGAAGCTGGGTTGTGGGGCCACCCAGTGTGGGCTCAGGAAGGGAAGGAATGTGACTGAGGCCGGGTGTGGCTGAGGCGAGCACAGCCAGTTGTGGGTTTTGCTTGGGGCCCAGATAGACGTGAGCAGAGATGGAGGCCCCTCTCTCTCGGCCCCCACCACACACACTAGGACCTTTCTTCAGTGTGTGGCTGTGGAGCTGGAGGCCAAGGACACCCTCTGGAAATCTGAATTCCATTCGCTCTTGGCAGAGAGCAGCTTCCTGCTTGGGGAAGGTGTGCGTGTGCGCGCGTGTGCACATACGACCACGGGGGGCTGGCAGCAGGAGGGGCACGCGGGGGGCGGGGTGTCTGACGGGACGTGTAAGGTGACCCCCGTGTTTCCCGGCACTGGATGGCACTTGCAAAGCCTGTCCCGAGGAGTTAAGACAGATACCTGGAGTGAATGAATCAGAAACGTGCGGGCTGCGTGGCCTCTGAAATAATCTCTGGCTTAAAACAGTCATGGCTAAACATGCCTTTGAATTTGAAAGCCAGGACTTTTTGCAAAATAATTCAAAAAGTTTGTTGAACCTTAAACCTTCCCTGACGATTCCTTCCTTCTGAAGTTAACTCGTTAAAGTTGCTCCAATCCCAGCCTGGTGCCAGACCAGCTTCCTGGAAGCCCTCGCCAACTGCTGGCCTTTGGAAAGGCTTGTCACCCTAATAGCTGTAAAAAAAAAAAAAAAAAAATCGCTCGTTGGGCACCTTGGCTGCAGCGTCTGAAAAGTCCTTTGTGTTCGCTCCAGCTGCAGAGTTTTCCAGGCCTCGCTTGTGGGGCTGACTGGAGCTGTTTCTCTCCGTTTCCTCTTACAGTGGCGGGTGCTGGGCTGACTTCTTCCCGCCCAGCCTCCCCACGCCCAGGTGGGGGACGGGGATGCCCAGGGCAGAGCCCCTGCAGAGGCCGGACAGGCGTGGACCGGTCCCGAGTGGGTCAGCAGCCTCATCTTCCCCTCCGCCCCCCGCCCCCCACCCCAGTGGGGGCAGCACCCCGCTGAGGAGTGCCCAGGGCCCCCTCCCGGGTCAACATTGTGTCACTTCCCCAGAGGACGCAGGTTCCAAGCAGCGCCCGGGCAGTGCCATTTCAGAAGCGGAGATCACTTGCTCCTCCCCAAAGCCAGGTTTTGGCAAAATAGAAAAGCACGGTGGTGAGATAGGGTACACGTTCCAGCCTGTTGTTGTTGTTGTTTCTTTTTTTTTTTTAAGTTTAAAACGTGAATATGCATTAGGAAATACTGAAATGAACCCAGCTGTGGGGCAGATCAATTGAAAAATACGTTGTGTTGTCGTCATTGCTGCGTGAATCAAAATCAAATATTACCTGAAGATGGAAACGAGCTACCTAAAAACTCAAGTATTTTCGTGGGACGCAGCGGTCAGAACATGCCATACACGTACACGTTGGTTTCTTGAAAGAATCGCTCCTCTCCGAACCCCGTAGTGACAGCGCATGCAGCAGCTCATTTCCTAGGAGAGCCTGTTGGTCTGCAGAGGGGTGGAGGGCACCCCTTCCCACTGGAGTGGGGGTGGGCTCCCTGGGAGCCTGCCCAGGGTCTGCTCTCGCTCTGGTTCTGCCTTCCGCTGTCAAAAACCTCTTTGTGCCGGAGCAGCCCCTGTTCCTCGGAGTGACATGAACCAGAGCCCACAGCACCATGCGGTGGAGCTGCCTCTCGCCAGCCGCCCCAGCCCCCGGCGGAGGCTGCCCGTTCACAGTCTGGCAGAGCGTCCGCATGCTCTGCGGCGCCCCGTGCTTTACCTCCTGCGATCTTGCGCAACAAGTAATCATAATATTAAAGTAGGCTTTACACACACGCGGCAAAACAAATTCAGAGCACAGAGGGGGTTATGGTGAAAACATCAGGCTGTCCCCACCCCAACCCCGGATTCCTGTGTTTCCTTCCCTAAAGGTTAGCACTGTTGGCGGTTTCCGATCTATTTCTCCCCCGTGTTTTATACAAGCAAGTGTGTCTCTGCGCCTCTCCTTACACGGACCACGTTTTCACACGAGCCGTCACGTGGCGTGCGTGTCTGTCTGTGGTTTCCCTTTTTGGAGCTAATGTACAGGTACGCCGCACTTCTTTTTGAGCTGCCCACATGAGCTTGATCTACACAGGGCGGCGCCTCCGAGAAGCACTTTTATTAAGTGTTGCGCACGTGGGCGGGCGCGCACGCACGTGGGCACGCACGCACTGGGGACAGCTCCGCGCGGTGGGGGTCAGGTGCTGCTTTTTCAGGGGCCGCCTTCCAGGATCCGTGCGCGCGCGTGTCCACGGCTCTCAGCCCACCGCACGGGGCTTCCCTCACGTGGGGCTGTGCTTGTGGGGGCTCTAGGCTTTATGGCATCGGTTCCGTTTCCAGGGAACACGGGCGCCCATCCTGCCCGAAAAGAGGCACGTGGATGGGCGGCGGGGGGCGGTCAGCAAGCTTCCCATCCTCGGATGCAGGGGTGGGCCGCTTAGTTAGGCCTGAGGGCGACATGACTCGACTCCAGCTCACAGGACGGGGCCAGCAGGGACACACACAATGACCCCAAGAGAACGGAGCCCTGGCCAGCGAGCCGTGCTGCGCTCCCTCTCCGCGGGCGTCGTGCCGTAAGGAGACCTTTCAGCAGTCCCTGAGCGACTCCACTCACTTCTTGGTGAGCACGCGGCCGCAGTGGGCACTGCTCAAAGGCAAGATGCCTGGGTGTTCTGGAGATGGGTCTATATTAAGACATCGAGCGCATCTCCTTCTTATTAACAGCTGCAGAGCATTCCATTGTCCCATGAGTATGGAACAAGTCCCCTATTGATGGATGTATAGCGCAGCTAAAGACAGCCATTAACCATTCAGATATTCACTAAGGAACTGCCCGATTATGAAATTAGTCCGTCCCTCCCCACTGAACACTATTGTGTCGTTCCCCCCCCCCACCCCCACTTATCCCTGCTCCAGCTCTGTAGATGGAGTCTCTTACCAAACAAGGACGATACAAAGTGAATCAATTATGGAGAAGAACTGTCAATCTTGCCAAGATGTGAGATTTCTTGAAGTTAAGGGAAGTGAGACTGAAGACCCCACCAGAGATTAGGCAGAGTTAAACCAGTTACCAGGTGAAGAGAAAATCAAGGCTGGTGCCTAGGCGAGCAGCTCAGAGCAGAGCGAATGAAGTAGTAAACCAGAGGGTGGCCCCCGGGCGCAGCGGCAAAGCCCGCCTTTCTGCAAAAAACGAGCCTTTCCCCGGAAACACTGCCGAAGGCCCGGATGCAGTGACAGGTGCCCACAGTGGTCACGTGATGGTCCGCGAACGCGCGCAGAACCATCTCCGCTCTTTCTGAAATGAGCAGGTGTCTGCAATTAAAACAGCTTCTCCTAAGACAGTCTTATTTCACAGCTAGTATCATCGTTTTTCAAGGAAACCTCCCAGTCGGATCCGTGTTTCATGTAATTTTGGTCTCCATTTTAAGTGGATTCACTTCCAAACGTCCATTTTCCCCATTTGCACGTTTCCACAGATCCTGCCAAATGGCGGCTGCACCTGCTCCCGTGGAAGGGGCTCCGTGTGTCCCTGTGCCCGTGGAAGGGACCCCGTGCGTCCCTGTGCCCGTGGAAGGGGCTCCGTGCGTTCCTGTGCCCGTGGAAGAGACCCCGTGCGTCCCTGTGCCCGTGGAAGGGGCCTCATGCGTCTTTGCGCCCGTGAAAGGGGCTCCATGCGTCCCTGTGCCCGTGGAAGGGACCCCGTGCGTCCCTGTGCCCGTGGAAGGGGCCTCGTGCGTCTTTGCGCCCGTGAAAGGGGCCCCGTGCGTCCCTGTGCCCGTGGAAGGGGCTCCGTGCGTCCCTGTGCCCGTGGAAGGGACCCCGTGCGTCCCTGTGCCTGTGGAAGGGGCCTCATGCGTCTTGGCGCCCGTGAAAGGGGCCCCGTGCGCCCATGACCATGAGTGTGGCCCGGTGTGTCCTACGCTCGCACCCACACCGTCCCCAGCAGACCAGTGGTCCCGGCTTTTATCTCCATTCATCTGACGGATGAGAAATGCTTGCTGGAGTTCTGATGTACATTTCTTTTATTATGAATGAGGGCTTTATCTTTTCAAATAATTAATAGCGTTTCTTTTTGTTTTGTGTTCCATTTTCCTATACTCTTCTCTTTTTAAGACCTCTTCTTCCTGATTTATAGGAAGTCAACGTGTGTCAAAAATATTTTACCCCAATTTTTCTTTGGTCTTTTAGCTTCTAGAATATTTTTCTGCTGGTGGGAATTTTAAATTTTGACATGAACTTCGGCAGTTTTTTGTGACTTAGGGTCGGTCCTAGCTGTACATTTTGAGAAAACTTCTTCGCTCTGAGATTGTTTTAATAGATTCTCCCCTGATTTTTTCTGTCATTCTTATTTCACCTTTTTACACATAAATAGTGTTTCATTTGGGTTTGGTGTAGGAATCCTTAAATGCAGTGTATTTTCTGTGGTCTAACTAGTTGTCCCAACTCAAGTCACTCGAGTGCATCACCTTCTCTCCGCTGACTTCCCTGCTGCCTTGATCACATTTCAGACTCTCCTGTCATCTGTGTCTGCTTGTAGACAGGCTTCTGGATGGCCGACGGGCCTGGGGATAGGCCAGGCGTGGTGGTCTGACTTGGGAACTTTACGATGCACTTATCAGTGGGGCAGGGCCTCCCCCGTCCCTATTACTGGAAAGCCACCTGGCGCAGCCAACCAGGGAATCCACAGCATGGCCTCAGATCAAAACGTTCTTCAGATGTAGACACAGGATTAGCTCTGGAGTTGACGGGAAGCTGAGTGTTTGGGGCCGAGTCCTCGTCTGGGTAACTAGGAATGTCAGGGAGCTGACAGGAGTGTGTGCTTCTCCCCGGGCTCGCTGGCATGGCCGAGTCTGGCCGGCAGAGGGGTCGCGGGTCTGACCCAGGGGCCTCTTCCCACCCATGTAAGGTCCCGTGTGCTCCAGGGCATTTTAGGAAACATGCATTCAGTAACTCAGCAGAGAACAAGAAATGAGAATGGGCCTAGTTCAAGGAGAAAGCTGCAGTGAGAAAAATCTAGAACATGCAGCCAGCCCCACCCCCACACAGTGGCCGTAAGGAAAACCCTGACCCCATCAAGCCTGGCGGCTGGGGGGGGTATTACAACCAGTGCAGGTCAGCACGGCTCCGCGCACCCCCCGGGGAAAGCAGCCACTGTCTCCTTGTCTGCTGGGCTCCCTGGCCCAGTGCGGCCTTTCCTGCCTTGTCCTTATGGAACCAGCCCAGAGAAAGGCTGCCCCCGGTCCCCTGCCCCCTGCCTGGCATTCTCCTTTACTGACTCGGGAACAAAAGTCATGCTTACGGGCAGATCTGGAGCAACACCCCAAGTTTAAACCCCGACTGCACTGCTCCCTACTTGCTGGACCTTGAGTGAGGCATCTGGCCGGGGTCTCAGTCCCCATCTGTAAAATGGGGATGACAAGAAAGTATGCCTTTCGGAGGGCTGCTGGGAAGATTGAAGGGACCCCTGCATGAAGCGCAGAGACCGGCACCCACTCGCAGGCAGGCTTCCGGGCTGGCCAAAGCCGGTGTGCGCCTTCACCACCTTTACCGAGCTGGGTGCCTGACCAGGCCTCCGGGGAGGGAGTCTGAACCAGGAGGCTTGGCTTCGGAAAGAAATGCAGTGCGTGCTCATGAGACTATCTAGGATGACGGGCACTCTCTAAAATCCACAGCTTTTCTGGACCCGGGGTGCGGGGGTCAGGCTGCCTCCAAAGAGCTCCAGATGATGCCTTTTCAGAATTTTACAGACTTTGGCTTCGGCGTGTCTGATTAAAAAAAAACATGTGCACGTGTGTGTGACCCTCTACATTCTCTTGGTATTGCCCATGGAAGCTGCGATCGATTTAGATTAACTTAGAATTATCTTTTTTATAAAAACAGCCTTTCCAGCCACACAGAGGAGAGGTTTATCCAAATGTTCAAAAGAGCTGTAATGTCTCTCGATATCTTTTAGCCCTTTGTGTGGATTTTGTACGTTTTAAAATTCATTATTGGGTATTTTTAGGACTGTTGATTTTTTTAGTATGGGGATCATGATTTTTTTAATTAAACTTTTTATTTTGAGATAATTGCCGATTCACATGCAGTTGCAAGAAATAATCGATGCCATGTGTCCTTTACCCACTCTGCCCCCACAGGGACATCTCGCAAACTGTAGGCTAAGGTCGCTGGCAGGATACAGACACTGACACAGTGGTGCTCCTGTCACCCGCACGGTCCCTCATGTCACCCCTCAGAGCCACACACACGCCCTCCCGCCCCCCCATGTCCTCAGCCCCCGGCAACCACCCATCTGTTCTGTATTTCCAGTCTGTCCTGATGTGAACGCTCTATAAATGGGTCTGCACACTATGGGACCTTCTGAAATGGACTCGCGCTCGACGCAGTTCCCTGGGGACCCTCCCAGGCTGCCCAGTGTCCCCTCGTGTTCTTGGCACGACGCTGCTCAGGCTGGGATTTTCAGAGCCGATTTTTCAGCCGGGTTTTTGGGTTATCGTAGATGAAGGAGGTGTGTGCTCCTGTGCTGGGCCCACCTTACCAGGCGTGGACAATCCGTGGCACTTTGGGCTGCATTAAGGTGGCTCTGGAGGGCTCCATCAAGAATGTGCTTACTTTATTTATTTTATTTTTTTTTAAAGATTTTATTTATTTATTTGAGACAGAGAGAATGAGAGACAGCATGAGAGGGAGGGGGGTCAGAGGGAGAAGCAGACTCCCTGCCGAGCAGGGAGCCCGATGCGGGACTCGATCCCGGGACTCCAGGGTCATGACCTGAGCCGAAGGCAGTCGCTCAACCAACTGAGCCACCCAGGCGCCCCAAGAATGTGCTTACTTTAAACGAGATGCTCAAAACAAAAGTTCCTGTGAGACATTATGTTTTGCTTTTCGTTTCCTTTTTTAAGCTACTTGATTGAGGTGGGATTGACCTACCAAATCTGTACGTAAGTAATGTGTGCAGCATGAGGAGCCTGGGGACAAGCATACGCCCATGAGACCAACACTGCAATCTCGGCCACAAACCACCCCTTAGCCCCAAAAGCCCCCACTCGCCCTCTCTATCGCTGGCATTAGTATTATTTTAGAAGGGCGCTTCCCGCCAAACCTGCCCTCCCCACAGGCTGTGAAGGACACCGCGCAGTGTTGTTCACTGGGGGCCCCCGCCGGACCCGCTCGCCCCGCGGGGCTGACCCTCTGCAGCCCCCGCCTCGCCCGCGCCGCCACCCAGCCCTCCCGCTTCCAGCAGCCTGACGGCTCTGGACCCTTCGTGTAACTGGTACCATGCACTGTGTCCTCCCGCGTCTGGCTTATTTCAATGTCCTCCACATTCACCCATGTTGTCACAAATGGCAGGATTTCCTTCTTGTGAGAAAATTCTTGGACAACAGTTCTATTTCTGAATGCTAGCAGGACGCAGAAAGAAAGTCCTTTTATATCGTTGACGTTTGATGAAGAGTGGGATGGGAGGAAGCAAGTGAGCTCCCTGTGGGATAGAAGCGGGGGTTCAGGGAGCCGTGAGGAGGGGCTGGGCAGCCCGGGGGCCATCCTGGCGGGGCTGAGAGGATTTCCCAGGACTTCCTGTCTCCCCACCAGCCCACCCAGTTCCGTCTGCCTCTCTCCCAGCAGCTATGTGACCCCTAGTCAAGCTCCCTGCTCACCCCCAGAGACAGGATGGTTCTTGGAGCTGGGGTGACTGCAGCAAAGATTGGGGATCCCCATGAAAGTTCTAGGGGGAGGGGTGGCATCAGCTGACCTTCCTGGTCTCAGGCTCCCTTGATGGAAAATGGGGCTTTGTAAAGGCCCCAACCTGGTCTGGGCTGGGCCAACCCCTGAAGCCTGGAAGGAACTTGCCTTTCGCTCCTCTGGAGGTTTCTAACCGTACCCCACTCACCCCCGACCTTCACACACACACACTCGGCTAAGGGCAAGGGGGCAGGTCCAGTCTGGGACTCTGGCAGGCCCCGCAGGGCTGGTTCGTGCAGGGCCCAGGCTCTCAGAGCTGAGGGATATAGAAGATTCGGAGCAGCACCCTGCAGAGAGGTGGAGGAGGGGCTGCCCCCTCGCCCCGGGCGTCTCTTCTTCCATGCAGGAAGGGGTGCGTGAGCACCCCAGGCCCTGTGCAGGCCCTGGGGGCCAGCAGGAGCTGGGCAGGGGCAGTGCTCCCTGGGCACTCTCCGAGGGCCTGGTCTGCGCTCCCTGGGCATCCAGGTGCTCCCAAGGAAGCCCGGCACTGCTGTTTGGGCAAAGGGAAAACTCACCAGCCCCGCACACGCTTTGAGCTAAAGAATAATCTCCAAAGAATCAGAGTACTGTACTTCCCCTCAGCCAGGCCCTGGGCTAAGCGCTTTATAAACACGATTTCACTAATCTACACATCAGGGCAGCTTTTGACGTAAGAATATTATCACTCTTGTTTTATATATAATCAACCTGAGGCTTGAAAGGTTAAGTCTAGGGTCCCAGGGTCACCAAGCTCGTAGTGACCCTGGGCGGTAGATCTAATGAAGTCATAGGGGCTCCTCCAATATTCTCTCGGTATCATTTTAAACAAGCCAAGCTCTCTCCTGACCCTGTCCCCTTCCCCAGGCTGGGAAAGACTCACCCTCTGGGTCTTCGCTGAAATGCCCCCACCGCAGATGGGGCCGCCGAGAACCCCATACCCCACCCCCCATTCTTAATGGATAACTGCCTGTTTATTTGTGCTCAAGGGTTTACTGGCTGTCTCCGGCAAGTGCGAGGGGCCAGGGAAGGCAAAAGCAGACCTTTTGGCTCAGAGTTGTTATCTTCAGACTTAATCCATGTGGAGCCCATCACGGCCCCTCTGTGAATGTTTGATGAAGAAATAGGTGAATGAATAAGCGAGGGGATTTGTGCCAGGCAGGTGCAGGCCCCGGGCTGTGGTCCCTCATCCACGTAGCCTGCGGCGGGTCTCGGAGCAGCGAGGGAGCCCCCGGACTCTTTCTGGAGCCCCTCCGCCCCTGCCCTTCCTCTAGGGCTCAGGTCACATTCCACAGGCCGTGGCAGCTGGGAGTCCAGAGTCGACCCAAGGTCTCTGATCACAAAGGATCCCTCCCCCTGAGGCCCACTCCCTTCTGCCGCCAGTCCAGAAACGCAGGGAAATCAGATGCGTTCAGTATGATGCCCCTCCGGGGGCCTGGTGTGTAGAGGCTACTCTGGTTTTTACAGATCAGGAAACTGAGGCTTGGGGGATGGCGGACGCTCCTGCACAGACAGTGGGGATGCTGGGGAGGTGCTCAGGCTGCGCACGCTGAGGCCAGGGGTCTCCCTGCCACCAGGCTGTGCTCAGCTACCTTCCACGCCTGGCCATCCCAGCTCTGTCCTCCCGGGAGAGGAAGTCTGCCTCCACCTCTTAATGGTAGGGCCTCCTTCTGTTAGCCTGAGAACCGGGAGCCTCTAGATCGTCCCTCTCCCAGGATACTTCCCAGCAGCTCAGGAGGTATGGGGATGGGCCCGTGTCAGGAATGGGGCTGGCACCTGATTAAAGGCCCCTTGCCGAAGGTGAGGGGCAGAGGGAAGGGCCTGGCGCCCCCCGGCCCGCGGGCCTGAGTACGCGCAACGGCGTTTTAGTTTGCAAGATGAGCCTTGTGGGGCCAGGTTTTCCGTACCAGGCACTGGGCCACTCTGCCTCTCGCCGCGGCCCACGAAGGCTGGTCCTGGGGCTCCGACCAGTCGAAAAAAAGTAGGAATTGCATTATGATTCCATCAAAGATGGTTTTCCTATTAAAACACGACTCGTTAAAACATAGGGCTTAGTTCTGAGTAAACATTTCGAGCTGCTGAGGAGAAGCAGAGATTTATAACCCAGAGCAAGAATTAAAGAAATAAAAGCCCCTGAATATTGCCAGAGACGGTGAACAGTGCCTTGAAGTACCACTCGATCCAACCTGCTCCTCCTCTCTGCCTCTGGGAGCCTCTCTCACCCTCCCCCGGGCGGCACGGGGACCCTCCGCGCTGTCCCCTGGGGTGAGCGCCTGGCCGGCCACCTGGGCCCTGGGGCCGCCGCGCCTGCTCCGCGCACACCCACTTTGTGGGAGTCCCCGCCCTGGCCCCACACTCACTGCCGCCTGTCTCTTCCAAATCATAAACACAAAAGATGGCCAAAGGTACGCTCTCCACGGCATTTTTCCTAGTCAGACAAAACCCGACGACTGTCTTTTGTTTCTTTCCACTTAGAAGCATTTCCCTGGCAACCCTGTCTCTCCTTAGTCAACACCAGCTAACTCCATCCGTCCCCTTTATCAAGACATTGTTTAGAGCAAATAACTCATTAACTGGTCCAGCAACTTGGGAAGTCTTTCAGAGCGGCTCTCAAGAGGGCCTTTCCCCTGAGAACGGGGCACGCCGCCGGCAGAGGAAGAGCGGTGCCCACGGGGGCCGGCCGCCTCCACGAGGAGGCAGGCAGCTGTCCGTGTACCAACTGCACCCACCGCCCCCTGGGTGGCCTCCCCAGTTCTGTCCCTGTGTCTCTCCTGTGAGTGAGGTGGCCCAGCCATGTGTACAGGGCCCCGGGGCCTGCCGCCAGCACAACGCAAGCTCCAGGGGGCCGCGTGGGCTCGGTGCTCACCAGTTCCTCAGCTCTCCAGCAGCATCCTCTCTCAGGGGAAAACATGCTCCTTTGGGAAACAGACTGTGTTCCAGAACTTTCTAGCTGACCTCCCTTCTCTTCCTCCTTTTCCACTGTTAGGTGTTAGAAAAGCAATAGGTTTGCTTTCTTGGTGTCCCTGCAGTGAGGCTCTGGCAGGGAGGCAAGTCCCTTGTGTGTGGCTCCAAGGCCGAGACTGAGCTTTCCCAGGCCGGCCGAGGGGCCTGGGGGGAGCGCCCCTCTAGAAGGGGTGCGGGAAAGGTCTGCTTCCCCCTCTGCCCTGCAGGCTGCTCTGGTCACGGGTGGGGCTGGGGACTCCCCTCCAGAGAGCTCCCCGAGACGCAGATTTTCTACCACAGTAGACTGTTCCGGACCCACACAGCGCACCAGGGCCGCTCCGGCTGACTCGGGAGTGGATCAGCCTCCGTTTTTAAGGTTCTGTGGCCTGTCACCCACGACATCCTCCCGTCCCTGCCTCGCGGGTCCCCCTCGCTGCTAGCTCGAACACGGGTGCCTCCTGGGGCAGCCCGCAAGACTTACAGACCGGATGGTGTCAGCGGCGGGTCTCCTTGCACACAGACCCGCACCCTGAGCAGGAAGCCCTGGGGCGGCCAGAGCCCCCCATGCCTCCCATCTGATGGGCCCCATGCAGGGGGCACCTACAGGAATGACTAGAGCTTGTGACCCCAGGGGAGGGGGGAGGCACAAGCCCTCCCAGGCCCCAGAGGCCACCTAGACTCAGAGGCCCCATGGGGGCTTCAGGCCTTTGAGTCTGGGGTCGGGGGCTTATGGAGGCAGGCCCCTGCCTCAAGTGCTTGGACTCCCAGGCAGAGCAGGCAGGCGGGTTCCTAGACGGCCTCCTGGCTCACCCAGGGGCTCGGCCATCACCTGGGCTGGGGGAGGCCACGTGGTCTCTGTGGACGAGCCCACCGAGGTTCTGAGTACCTTGGGCAAGGCCTGCACACTCTGGGCCTCAGTCCACTCCCAGAGAGTCGGCGTGGGGCTCGCTCTAGCTCCCCTCGGGCTCCGGGCAGTCTGGGGGATGGCGGCGCAGAGAAGGGTGCCAGGCCAGCCCCTAACAGGTCTGAGCCGATGGCAAAGTGTGGGCCTTCACCCCGTCTCAACCCCCCACTTCTGGGTTTTCATGCTTTCCTGAGAACACAGCTGTGCCCGCCCATCCTGTGTCCCTCCATCCCCCGCTGGCTCCAGCCTGGCTGTGTGACCCTCAGGCCCTGTGATACACAGAACAAAGGTCCCCACCCCAGTAATGCTGCTGGTCTGGGAGGCCAGACCCCAGACCCCAGTGCTCGGGGCCTGGCCAGGGGAGGAACATGCTCAGTTGGGCTTAGCGGGGCGTCACCCCAACCCCTGATCAGGAGACCCAGATCCCAACGCCTAAAGCCCCTGCCTGCCAAGTTTCTGTGATTGTTTTAAAACAATTCCCACCAACAGACACCCCCGCCCACCCCCAGGGTAGCCTCACACGCAGCCCCAGCCCGGAACAACAGCTCCCAGCCCTGGGCAGCTCGTTCCTGTGAAGACAGCTGCTGTAACCAAATCGGGAGCCTCGCGGCCAGCACTTTCCACATGAGCGCGTCTGCTCTTCGGCTGAGCTCCCGACTGTACGGAGCCCGCTGCTGGACCAAACCCAGGTCCCCACCTGGATGGCAGACCTGTATCTGAGGAGGGATGTCTCAGTCTGCCCGGTGTCAGCCCAGGGCCAGTGGCCTGCAGCTATGAAGCCGCATCCCCTCTGCCCACCCCCACCAAACAGCCAAAGGGACTCAGGTGCACGTCCCACCGGCCAGTGGCCCTGGGGTGTGACAGCCCTGTGGCTGGCCTAGCGGCCAGCCCAGGTCTAGGAGAGCCTCTGGGACACCCGGCGTGCCTGGTTCTCCTCCTGGGGACCCCTTTCAGCTCGTGGAGGCAGGAGCCGAAACGGGGTGGGGACCTGGCAGTCTCAGCTCCAGGTGGAGAGGGACCCCAGGGAGTGACACAGGTGTCCTAAACAGGGCACATTAAGTAGACACGAATCCACAAAGGCCCCTGGAGCCATCTGACCCTGGCCTTGCCCACCACATGTGGGGTCTGCAGGAGTCTGGCCTCTCACCCGATGGCCGTGGGATGAGGGCTGGGACAGCCTGGCCTCTGCAGGAGGCTCTGCTAAGTACACACCACCCAAGGGCCCCGCTGTCCAGGCAGTATCCCTGCCCACCCTGGGGCTGTCCTGGGAACCGGGTCCCAGAGCCCCGGTTGGTGTTGGGATGCGCCTGAACTTGCAGCCAGCAAGGCTTGGGGAGACTGGGGCCAGGGGTCTTCTGACGTCCCCGGCCATGCTCCTGAGCCACCCAGCCTGGCCCCCTGCCCCAGGAGGCTCCTGTCCAGACCCTGGTTCCTGAGGAGCCTCAAAGGCCAGAGTTGGGGTGTCCTGCGGAAATCCTGATGGGGTGGAAAATCCCCAGCAGTTGGGCCCCAGGCTGAGCTATGACACTGCGCTTCTCCGGCCTGCTGGGGTCAGCCAGGCCCGCTGCTTCCTGCTTCCCTTTGATGTCTCCTGTATGGGGGAGGGGTCAGCACCCCTCTGGGTGTGGGCACGCTCACTCGCTCGCTCGACTGCGACGAGCAGTCTGTGCTTCTGGGGCCTGGGTATGCTGGGGTCAGGCAGGGAACCCAGCAGGGCTGAGAGGGAGGCCGGTGGAAAAACCCCAGCCTTCGCAGAGAGCTCCGGAGGGAGAGGGAGAGTCTGCCTTGAGGCAGAGGGCATGTTCACTTCGGCAGGGCCCTCCCGCCTGGACAGTCTGATCGGGAGGGAGGTGCCACCATGAGCTTCTGTCTAAGTGGGGAAACTGAGGCCTCTGGACAGTCCCAACATGTCATTTGCAGAGACTCCTGGGGGCCTGGGAGGCAGGGGTACCTTCTGTGGGATTGCGACCAGCGGTCATCCCTCCTGCCCCCCCCAGTGTCGACTGCCTGGGGGGTGGGGTGGTCTGGCCCCCACCTGCCTGCACAGGTAGGCCTTTGAGACCCTGAGAAGGGCAAGCCAAGAGATGCAGGTGACAGGGAAGGCTGAGGACCCTCCCCTTTTAATGTTCAAACCCGCTGAGCCCGCTGCCTTTGATGCAGGGGGTTAGGAAAAGCAGCTTTGAAGTCAGCCCTTGGGGGATGTTCCTATCAGCCCCTGCACAGATAATCTCCCACCCGACCCTGGGACTCAATGCCACTCTTAGGATGCCCCCCTCCAGCTTGAGGCCTTTTTGGTGGCCTTGGGAAGAGGGGCCTGAGGGGGTAGGAGAAGCCCCAGCAGGGGAAATGGAGAATGTGGAGGAGGGGCACCCTGCCTGCCAGCACACAGGGCCCCAGAGACCCCCGCCCTCTCCTCTGTCTCCCACCCTAGCTAGAGGTGCAAGGTGTCTAGAGAATCACCACCCTCTCTCCTTAGCCCTGGAGCCTCATCCCTCCCAGGTTCCACGTCCGTCCCCAGTGCTGCTCCCTTGCCCCGCCTGCCAGCCTAGGAGCTCACAGAGGGGCCCATCTGACGGCCCCCTCGTCCCAGCACCAGGCCTGCACAGGAGGGACAGAATGAAGGATGGATCAGAGACTCAAGTGGAAATCTGTTTGTGGGAGATCTTCCGGATTCGCAAACATCCACACATTTCAGGAGCAACACAAGCCAACAAGTGTCTCCCAGCCGTGGTGGCAGGAGTGGGAGGGGCAGCTGGGCAAGTGGCTGGCTGGGGCGGGCAGCGCCGGCTGAGTGGCTGCTAGGGACACAGCTGCCCTCTGCACCTGGACCGGGCACGGTCCCACTTGTTGACGGGAAGCCGGGGTGGGGGGTGGCATTTGGCTCCCTAGCAGCTTGAGCAGGAAGAGAAGGATGTCTTCTCGGGGTGGCACTTGGCCCTCCCAGGTGTCCCGCCGTGGCCTTTGGCATCCCTCTTGGCATCCAGCCCTGCATGTGCAGGCAGGCCTCTCAGACTCCAAGGCTGCCTTCCCCCACGACAACGACAGTGACGGGCCACAGTGGCACCTGCGGACAGGCTGCTTGGGTCAGCCCGGCCTCCCCTCCCTTTCCTGGCCTGGTTCTGTCGCAGAGCAGACGTTTCAACCATGTCTGTGTCTCTCTCCCGAGGGTAGCAGAGGGGGGCCTGACAAAGCCCGCCGCGCGAGAGGACTTGATGGCAGACCCGGCTAACTTCGGCCGCGTCAGGGCCCAGTGGCCTCAGGTATGACACCGTCAGCAACACCTCCCTCCCCGTGGGGCTGTTATGAGGGCTAACTGAAGTCGAACGTGAGGACCTCGAGGCACTGATCAAGTCCCTGGGCAGTGAAGGCCCCCTGTAGCTGCTGGGGGGACTTTGGCACGTGGCATGTGCCCACACTGAAATGCCCGTCTCCCTCCCTCGAGCACGCCCCAGGGCCGGGAGCGGGGCCGGCAGGAGAGCAGAGGCCGGGTCCTGGGACCTTGGGAATGGCCGCGGGCCCGGTGGGGTCTCCACTTCCATCATGAAGAAGGTGCCGGAGGGGCTGGGGTTGGAGCAAGAGGTGACAGGAAGAGAAGACAGAAGCCCAGACCCCGTGGGGAGGAGGGCACAGGACGGGCTTGCGGGGGTAGGTTAGTGCAGGGGTTACGGGCTGCGTGTTAGGAATGTGGGCACAAGGGGGCCATCGGTTAGGATTTCCGCGGGGTTGAGGATGGGGTGTGTGCCCCGGAGCCCTCGGGCCCCGGGCTGTGGGCCTGCTCTCCCCATCGCCCTGGCTCCCTGGTGGCACCCTCGCACTACCAGGAACTGGGTGGGGGGCGGGGGAAGGAGTCTGAGGCACCAGGAGGTTTCGCGTGGGGGTAGGTCCAGCTCTTCTCAGCCAATCTTGAAGGTTCATTTGGGAGTCATGGCCGTGTGTTAAAGTTCGCCAGGTGTGGACGGAGGGGAGAAGCTTCGGGGAGAAGTCTCGTCTCAGGCGTCAGAACAAGCTGGCCGAGGGAGGGAGGGAACGGGGAACCTTTGTTCTTGATGCACAAGGATTCCTGGCGACACCGGGGTGGGGGCTGTGCAGAGTCCCTCTCAGGGCCTTCTGGGAGGGGCGCTCAGAACTCAGCTGTGTTTAAAAATTAGCAAGCAGGGGAGTTAGAGGTTCTGCAGTTAACCCCTTTTGAGCCTTTGAGGCCTCTTTGAACTGTTAATCAGGAAGGCTGAACGGGAGGGCCACCGCCGCCCCCGGGAACCCCCGTCCAGCTGGGTCTCTGGGTCCAGGCATTGGGGCTGAGAAACCGCTGGAAAGTGCTGTCTGCGTGGGGTCCGCGAAGCGCCCTGCCCCCGCCACAGCTCCAACGTTGACAGGCTCTTTGTTTTCTCGTCTCGGCCCTATTCAAGGCCATTTTTCAGCTTGCTGGCTTTCCGTGAAGATTGGGGGGATTTTCCACCCCGTGAGGCTCTGAAACAGCTCGGCCAGGCTTCCTCCTGCACGTGCTGTGGGGACAGCCTCCCTGCACCACAGTTCCCGGAGCAAAACGACAGAGCTGGGAGGACAGCCGTGGGCAGCACACAGCCGCAGGGGTTGGAGGCACACCCCAGAGGGCCAGGTTTAGGGCAATGGTAATCTGTGGCCCAAAGTCAGAGAAGCAGGGACGCTGGTCCCAGAGGCCATGACCTGGAGGCAGGCGACCGCCTCCCTCCTTCCCGGGCTCTGTCCTCCATCTCCTTCGCAGGCTGCTCCTCCAGGCTGGGGCCCTGAATACAGAGCTCCTCAGGGCCCACCTAGGGCTGGCTTTCTCTGGAGAGTGTGACCCTGAGCGGCTCCCCCAGCACCTGCGGCTTCTGGCACTGTGTGTGGGTCCCAGTCTCCGAAATGTCTCTCCAGCTCGCCCCCCACCCCCTCCAGACCCACGTTCCCATCACCTGCCCCACCGCTCCTGTCCGCAGCCTCCGGCAGTCCACACCAGCCGGGCACTTGCCCACCCAGGATCCCTGCCCCCCGACCTCGCCGACATGCGCGCCGGGGCCCCCGCACTCACTGCCGGCACGTCGGCCCCTTACCCTGCCAGGCCGGCCGCGCCTGTCGGTGTCACCGCCAGCTTCCGGCTCCTCGCGTCCCCTCGGCCCCGTTGCTGGGAGCTACAGTTGCTGTCACCGTCAGTCCTTCTCCATTCACTGGAAGGAGATCCTTCCAGAAGGCGATCGGATCCGACGGGGACCCAAGGGAGTCCCTCCCTGAGTGGGACCTCTCAGTGGCTGCTGGTGTTCTCAGAACGAGCGCAGATCCTCCACAGCATGGCCTCTCTGGTCTGGCCCCTGCCCGAGGCTGAGCTTCTCCTCTTCAGCCTCTTTCCATCCCTTCGGCTCATGGGCTTCCTCCACCAGAGGGCCCTTTGCCCGCAGCCCTTGTCCTGTCCCCCACTCCCCAGCTTCCTCAAGGGAGCTCCTAGGACCCCAGACTGACTCCTGGTGCAGACCCTGTTCAGGGTGGTTCTGCACTCAGAGCACACTCCTCGATGTGCAGGAAAACACATTCTCACGCTCGGTTGGGCCCCCTCAAATCCCTCCTGCCTGGGCCAGCGTCTGGTGCCCGGTGCCGGGTGCAGTTTCAGCCAACAAAGACCGAATTCTATAAAACTCTATAAAGTTCACCGACCGAATCTATAAAATGGGGCAATGGTCATGGCTCTGCCTCTCAGACACAACCCACTGCCTGCGAAAGCCTCAAAGTCAGCTGCGTGTGGCCTGTGTCGCTTGGAGGCATGTGGCACCGTGGCACGTGTGTGACCTAGGTCACTGAGGGGCCTGTGGCACATGTGTGGCCTGTGTCCCTAGGAGGCGTGTGGCACCGTGGCACATGTGACCTAGGTCACTGAGGGGCCTGTGGCACATGCGTGGCCTGAGTTGCTAGGAGGCGTGTGGCACATGTGTGGCCTGTGTCGCTAGGAGGCTTGTGGCACATGTGTGACCTAGGTCACTGAGGGGCCTGTGGCATGTGTGGCCCGTGTCACTCGGAGGCGTGTGGCACCGTGGCACGTGTGTGGCCTGTGTCGCTCGGAGGCGTGTGGCACATGTGTGACCTAGGTCACTGAGGGGCCTGTGGCACGTGTGTGGCCGGTGTCGCTAGGAGGCGTGTGGCACGTGTGTGACCTAGGTCACTGAGGGGCCTGTGGCACGTGTGTGGCCGGTGTCGCTAGGAGGCGTGTGGCACGTGTGTGACCTAGGTCACTGAGGGGCCTGTGGCACGTGTGGCTCGTGTCGCTTGGAGGCGTGTGGCACATGTGTGGCCTGTGTCGCTAGGAGGCGTGTGGCACGTGTGTGACCTAGGTCACTGAGGGGCCTGTGGCACATGTGTGGCCTGTGTCGCTCGGAGGCGTGTGGCACCGTGGCACGTGCGTGCTCCCAGATGGGCATGGAGTACGGGGGCTCTCAGAGCATGCTGAATGAAGGAGCAGGAGCTCCCCTGTGGAGGGGGAGGGGAAGGACTCTCCTTGGCCACACTGGAAAATGGCTCTCCTCTGCCCCCAGTCCAGAAGTCTTTGCTCCAAGACACCCTCGATGATCCTCACGTCCACCCTTCTGCACGCTCAGGTACACGCGGCGTGGCTCTGGGAGGGCCCCATGTCACAGGCCAGGGTCACCTGTGTGGCCGCTGGTCTGAACTGCTCCAGGGCGCCCCTGCTGCAACTCCCTGGGGCACCCGCCCCCCCTCGCACCCCACCCCCACCTTGAAGCCCGGCCAGGATGTTGGGGGGGGCCTGGTTGGCCAGGGCAGGGCTGCCGCCTGCGGAGCTGGGGACAGCCCTGTGTGCCGGCACTGGCCCCCCAGGGAGTCCCCATTCTGTGACACTAATTGCTACAATTAGCAGGAGAAAGGCCTATTAGATCAGTTTCTTCTCCTGGCTGAGGCCGGCTGCTGGGGAGGGCGAGCCTGAGCCCAAGGCTTTTCGGAGGAGCAAGGACCCTTCCATAAATGAGGCCACATTTAAATTGCAAACTAGGGCCTCGCCCAGCCCCAGGAAAGGCTCCCAGAGCAAGGCTTTAGTTGGGCGGGGCAGACCGGCGGGCGTGGGTGAGCTCTCCTGGCTGACCAGTCGCCCAGGCTCCGGTCTGCGGCCCAGTCCCCCTGGGGCGGCCAGCATGGAGGCACGCGGCACAGGCCGAAGAGGCACAGGGAAGCAAGGACAGAATAGAGGCTGCTCCCTGCCCTGCATGGGGCCTGCTCTGAGGCAGGATGCCTCTGCCTCCTCCTGGAGCACATCGCAAACCTTCCAGATCCGCTGTCCACCAAGGGCCACTCACTCATCTGTCTGCACTAACTAGAGGAGGCGAGAGGGACTTCCTGACCTCCGCCCAGGCCACCTCTGATTCCGACTAGCCACACATGCCCGCGCCCCGAATGGCTTAGAGTCTGCAGCTGAAGATGGTTCCAGCTGCAGCCCCAGTTGGCAGCCCACTAGGCCACGGGATGTGAGGCACCCCCCCCACCTTGGGTTATACTACCGGCCAGGGAAGGGGGTGCTCCAATGGGCTGGGCCTGAGCCAGGGTCTCTCCCTGAGAGAGTGAAGCTGTGGGTGCTGGCGCCGCTAGCCTACAAGGCCAGAGCAGAGGCCATCCCGTCCCCAGCGCTGGCCTCAGGCAGTGGCCCTCACTTGGGGCAGTCCCAAGGGGGCATGTGGCAACGTCTGCAGACAGTTTTATCACAAGGGACTGGTGTCTACTGGGTAGAGGCCAGGCAGGCTGCTACACATCCTAAAGGCGAAAAACAGCCCCCCAACAAAGCATGACCCAGCCCCAGATGTCAGCAGCGCAGCGGTTGGGAACTCTTGGTCTGAGCAGCGAGGATCCCCATGTGCTGCTTACTTTCTGTGTTCTGAAAATGGACGCACGCTTTCCTGGCCTGGCCTTTTCCTTCATTCAACAAATCAATGAAGCCATTCAGCAGAAATGCATGACGCAGCCGGTGCGCAGACCCCGTAGAGGAGACAACACGCTCTTGGGAGGCCTCCCTTCTGGTGGGGGAGACAGGGCAGGCACTAGAAAATACTGTGGTGTAGCGTGCGTTTGTGGGGGCTTGAAACCTAGTGTTGACCTGGGGGGGGCGCTAACGCCCCCCCGCAGGGGCAGCTCACAGAGCTGCCGTGCAGCATTTCAGGTGAGACCTGAAAGGGGAGGAGGACCTGTCACAGGAGCCCACAGGGACAGACCAGCCAGGCAGAGGGGGCTGGTGCTCAGGTCCCAGGGCACTTGGCCAGTTTGAGAAAGAGGCAGGAGGCTGGCGTGACAGGAACTCAGGAGGACAGCGGGCAGGGCGGATCTTGTAAAACCTGATGGAATTTGAATATGATTTCCTAGAAATAGAAACCACTCGAGGGTACCTGGCAGGAGAGTGATGGGACATGCATTCATTCCTTCCTTCTTGGCTCTGGGGACTCGACTGCATGGGCCGTGGGCTAACTCGCAGCCCTGAGTCCGGGAAACACGGTCCCCCTGGGAGGGTCTGTGGGAGGGAGGCAGCGCTCTGTTCCTCTCCGTGCTTTTCCACCCATCCCCGTTTGTAGCCCGCCCACGCTCCCCCCCCCCGCCCAGACAGCTGCTCCGGTGCCGTATAGATAGACCGTTGTGTGCGTGTGCCCCGGTGATGCATGCACTATGTGCTAGCATGGCTGGGCGGTGGTCACTCGAGCTTCGGGACAGAGCCGTGGACTGAGGCCCTCGCTCTGCTTGGCGTCGGTGCCCCTCAGCGCCGTGTTTGCGCATGTCTCCGGCCCGTGAAGTGTACATCTAGTCCTTACCCCTAACCACAGCGCCGGGTTCCAAGTCCCCACCCCCACAGGCAGGGCTGTACTGAGCTTGCACACACACAGCCCCTCGTTGTTCTGCTGAGAGTGCTCTAGCTGTTTACCCAGGAGGGAAACTGCTGGGCTGCAGGTATTAAATATTTTATTTGAGGAAGAAGTGCTGGAAGGTTCTCCAGAATGTCTGTGCCTGTCTCACACGGCCACCTGCAGCACACAGGGAGGCTTGTTTCCTGCATTGCTGCCAACACTTGGCATGATCCTACTTTCTAATTCTTCTCTTATGAAGCATGCCCCTTGCTGTCATCCGCATTTCTGATTGCTTCAAGGAGCGTGGGCATCTTCCCGTATCCCCACCCCCCCAAACTGCCAGTTAGTATCACTTGCCACTGTTCTCTTGGGCTTCCTATCTTTTTCTCCCTGGTTTGCAGGACATTCTAGTATATTTTAGCTATTGTTCCCTTATCAGTTTTGCTTCAAATACCGTGTCATTTGTCATCTGTAACTTGGGCAGAGTCACTCGAGTGAGAGTGAAAAGTGTCTTGTCTTCGAGGCACGACAAAAACAGTTCACCACAGTGGACTGATTTAACAGAAATACTTTATTTGCATGTATTCAAGCTCATAACTTTTGAAGTTTGTGCTTTCTGGGTACTGTGTTCGACACCCCCCCTCCCCCCCACAGGCTACAGAGGCCCCAGGTTATTCCCCACCCCACCCCCACCCCCTCCTCAAAAATAAGCATCAACTCTTTTGTCCATTTGGAGCCTGCTTTTTCCAGGGGGTCACGTAGGAATCCACATTCCGATTTCTCCACTCAGGGCTAGCTTCCCCCGGATCGTCCTCTATGTGGTCCCCACGGACACGCGGCGTCACCTCTGTCTCAGGCCACCTTCCTCCCGAAGCAAGGCCGCCTCTGGAGTCTCTCCTGGGCCGGCATCCCCCGCCGCTCCTGTTACTGAGGCTTGGAGTGTGCCCCGGGATCTGCTGGTACAAGGCCTTCTCTGTTCTCCCTTTTCAAAGTGCACTTGGTGTTTGCAGATCTTTTCCTTTCACATACATTTTAGAATATGTTTGTCAAGTTCCTCAAAAACTCCAACTGGAAGTTTAAGCAGAGTTGTACTAAACTTAAAGATCTGGAAAACCCTGACCCCTTTCTCAAGCTAAGCTGCCCCATCCAAGAGAATGGAATGTCTCTCCATATCAAAAGATCTTCCTTTACATCCTTCAGTAGAATTTTAAAGTTTTCTCCATAAAAGTCTTCTTTGTTAATTCCTGACCGGGTGTAAGTGTTACTGCTTTAACTTCTATTCTGCTTCTCACTCACTCACTGTAGCTCAAGTGCTTGGGGGGGGGGGGGGGGCATCGATCTTCTATCCAAAACCTTTGCTCACGTCTCTTTTCCATTCTGAAAGTTGACTCTGTTTTTCGTGCAGCTCAGCAGTTTTCAGAGTGTGGTCTGAGGACCCCGGGGAGCCCCGGAGGCCCTCTTGCACAAGGTCAAAACCACTTTCATCGTAATACTCAGATATTATTTGCCTGTTCTGCTCTCACTCTCACAAAGTTAAAGAGTTTTCCAAAGGAAGCGTGACCCGCCGGGATCTGTGCTCTGAGGGCTCTGGGTTTGGTTTTAAATGTTTCTCAGTTTTAACTTCTAAGGAGCTAACTAACTACCAACAGATCCAGCCCATGTTAACCAAAGTTCTTTGGGGACCTCAATACTTTGTCCGACAGAGGCAACACTCTCAGGACGGGCGGTTCCCTCTCTCCTGGGCCTCTCCTTTGGCTCCGTCCCCTTCCCTTGTGCGGGGGGACGCCTGTGGCCTGGGGTGGCCCCCTGTGCCTACTCCTTCTCTGAAAGGGATGGATACAGTCTGCTGAAAAGCCAAGTGTTGGTTCAGAACCTGTATCACATCAGGGTATCTCACCCTGGCTGGCTAAGTGCTATCCTCCTGCCCTAAAATCATGCATAGGCCCGAAACTATATAATTTTTCTGTCTCTACTGAGAGAACCATATGGTTTTTCTCCTCTGGTCTCTTAATGTGGTGAATTACACGGATAGAGTTTCTGATATTGGATCATCTTTGCATTCCTAGGAGAAATCCCACTTGTTGAAGAACTGTTTAATACACTGTTGGATTCGGTTAGCTAATGGTGTACATGGGACTTCAGCATTCATAAGGGAACTAGTTTATAATTTTCTTGTGTTCTCCCCTTATTTGAATTTGGACATGCTCTGATTCCCAATTTAAAAAGATCCCTCTTGCTGGAGCATAAATCCTGAAACAGGCCCACTTTTCTCTTTAGCATGTTTGGAAACACATTAAAATAGAACTGTAATCAAGCAACCCAATCCTTAAATTTTTCTCCCAGTGAGTATCTGGAAAACAGGTGCAGAGATGGATCATTTGAGACACCATAGAAATCTGGTTAATCCTGCCTGCCTGCTTTCCTTCAACAAGTATTGCCCGAGCAAGGCTGTGTATCAGGCTCTCGACTGAGTAGGGGGGCAGGCAGCAGAGAACAGAACAGAAAAGTCCCTCCTGGGAGCTCTCGGTCCAGCACGGGCACCAGAACATGGAGAGGACTGGCAAATGCACCTAAAATGTGGACATTACTGTTCTAGCCACGTTTCAGTACTGGGTGACTCTCCATCTAGGACAGAGCTATGCAGTGTAGACGAATTCATCCCTTTCATAACAAGAACCGTCCTGTGGGAAGAAGACACTCGTCCCCATTTTACAGAAAAGGCAGTTTAATGTGCTGGAGCAACACTGGGGTTGGGGGTCGGGGGAACCGAACTTCCAGGCTGTCCCCACTGCTGTCCAGACTGAGACCCGTGACTCCAGTCCTCAACTCCAATCCCAGATGTGACCAAGACTTCTATTCCCTACTCTCCTCCCCTACCTAGACCCATGATTCCAAACCCCAACTCCCAGTGGACCTGTGACTCAGAATCCCCGCCCCAACTAGAAACCTCAGTTCCAATTTCTGACTGTGATCCCCAAATCGGACCCCTAACCCCAACTCCAATCTCCAACTGAGAATCCCTAAACCCCTAGTCGGATTCCCCACGCGGACCTGCCTCAGAATCAGACACCTTCCACACACAGTCTCCAGATTCTTACTCAGAAGCACTACTCTGGCTCCAATCCCAGTAGGACCCCGACCTGGATCCCCTATTTGGAACTCAGATTCTAACTTGGACTCTAGACACGCCCCCCCCTCACCAGTAACCCCACCCTTCACTCGGAACCCAACGCAGTCCCAGAATCCCAACTCCAATCCTGGCTCTGATCCCGCCCCCAGACCGCCGACCCTGGAATCTGCCACGTAGGCAGGAAGGCGGACTTCACGCGCAGACTCAGATCCCTGACTCGGACCCTGGACTCAGAACCACCACGTGGACTGTGATTTCCGACTCAAAATTCCCATCTTAACTCCAACGGACTCTGCCTCGATCCCGAACTTGGAACCCTGAGCGTCAAAATCAGAACACCCACCCAGACTTGGGATTCCCAATGATAAAGGACCCCGGCTCCGGTCCCCTATGCAGGACCGAGAGACTGGACCGTGAGGCGGGCTCTGGTCCCCGACTCGGAACCCTGAGGCTGGACCGCGAGGCGGACTCCAGATCCTGGCTCCGATCCCGGGACTCAGAACCACGAGGCTGGACCGCGAGGCGGACTCCAGATCCTGGCTCCGATCCCGGGGCTCAGAATCACGAGGCGGGACCTTGAGGCGGACTCCGACCTCAACTCCGATACCCGACTCAGAACCACGAGGCTGGACCGCGAGGCGGACTCCAGATCCTGGCTCCGATCTCGCATCTCAGAACCATGAGGCCGGACCGCGAGGCGGACTCCGGACCTCAACTCCGATCCCCAACGCCGAATCATGAGGCGCGACCGCGAGGCGGACTCCGGACCTCAACTCCGATCCCCAACTCGGAACCGCGAGGCGGACTCTGGACCTCAACTCTGATCCCCAACTCCGAACCACGAGGCGGGACCCCCAGGCGGACTCCGGACCTCAACTCCAATCCCCAACTCGGAACCACGAGGCTGGACCGCGAGGCGGACTCCGGACCCCGGCTCCGATCCACGACTCAAATCCACGACGCAGGACCACGAGGCGGACTCCGGACCCCATCTCCGACCCCCAACTCTGATCCCCGAGGCTGGACCACGAGGCGGACTCCAGACCCTGGCTCTGATCCCCTACTCGGCACCACGATATGGGACCGCGAGGCGGGCTCCAGATGCGGAATCGGACCCGGACTTGGAACCACGATGCAGGACCGCGAGGCGGACTCCAGGCACGGAATCCGACCCGGACTCAAAAATACGAGGCGGACTCCAGGCGCGGAATTCGACCCCCGGATTTGGATCCCCGATGCAGGACCGTGAGGTGGACTCCAGATGCAGAACTGGACCCGGACTCGGAACCACGACGCAGAACTGCGAGGCGGACTGCAGGCGCGGAATCCGATCCCCGGACTCGGATCCTGGACCAGGACCCCCGACCCGGGCCGACTCTCCCGGAGGTACCGAGGGGAGAGCCGGCCCCCCGCCCGCCGGACGCAGAGCTCACCTCGGTGCGCCGGCGGTCACCCGTCCCGCGCCGCCTGGTCGGACCGCGCCCGCAGCGCTGGGTGGGGGCCTGAGGAGCGCAGGCTGTGGAGCTCGGTGCGGGGCTGGCGCGGCCGAGAGGACGGCACAGCCGAGGAGAGGGTGCGGCCGTGAGCACAGCCCCGCCAACAGGTCAGCCCCGACGAGAGCTCAGCGCCGACTGAGCAGCGGGGCGACGGTCTGCCGAAAGACTACGGCCGCACCCGGACCCCGGCTGACGTGGCAGCTGCCCGGCCGTTGATTGGATGGGCCCGTGGGGTGGGTTGCCGCGTGCCGCCGCGCAGATTGGCTGGGCGCGGAAAGCAGTGTACCACGCTCTGCCATTGGTCGAGAGGGACAAGTGCCGATGCGACCGGGGTTTGGATTGGCGGGGCAACTACAGTGCCACGTGCCGCGCCCCACCCCACCCCAGCTCGCGGTGCAAATGTCCACCCACCCGTCCGGTCGCTTCCACGCGTCCACACCCTACTGGGTGCCCCATGGAACTTTCGGCCCTCGGCACACAAACGGCCTGCTGCAGACCCTTACCACATGGGTCAACGAAGGCAGGCAGGCAGGCGGCCTCCCATCTCCCTCTGGGGACGGTGCCGGGCGCGACGGTGCTGCTATCGGGGACTCTGCTATGGACGTCCTGTTGTTCACTCCTCAGGAGACCTTGGGACGAGGGTGCCCAGACTCTGGCAGGCGGCTTCCTGAAGGAGAGGACCTGCCCAGGTCACCCCAAAGGAGGTGACCCTGGGGGTCAGCTTCCCACCAGGACCGCTACAGCTCTCGGTGAAGCTTCCCTCCTATGATCTGCCTGTGGCTGGAGGCTGGGTCCACTGTCTCCTGTCTTCCCTACCGTCCACGCACCCATCCACCTAACTGCCCATCCACCCACCCACCCATCCATCCACCCTCCCTCCTACCCACACACCTATCCATCCCTCCATCTGCCCACCCACCTATCCACCCACCACGCAGGTCTTCTGAGCTCCTCTGGGTGCCAGGCGCTGCCATAAACACGGACAGTCTACAGCAAACAGCCGTCAGGAAGTCTGTCCTTATGGGGCTCTCACTCTACCGAGGTTTTATGCAAGTCTAGGGCAATTTAGACCTTCTGTGAACTCTCAGTATTTTCTCAGAAGTTGTTACCCCACTCTCCCCCAACCAGGGTTGACTTCAAGGGAGGAAGGGGGAAGCTAGAGCCAGCCAAGCAAGCAGCCATCCCCACACCCAAAGCAAGCAATGAGGCCATTCATCTCCACTGCTTTTGCCTGAAATATGTGTCTACGAAAAGAGCCAGGAATTTCTCCAAGGGTGACTGAGTCAGTTTTTTCTTTGTGGTTCAGCCTGCAGGAGAAGGGGGAAATGGTGTTGTCTTTTTGCACATCAACAGCTTGCTTTCAGACCTTCACAAGCAGTGCCAGACTGGTCATCTCTCTGTCCCCTGACCAGCCCACGGGAAGGCTCTACAGCAAGCCTCGGTTGGTACATTTGACAGAGGGTCAGCCAGCCCTCACCGCCTGGGTGGGTGTTTCTGGGCATCTGCCTACCCCAGACGCAGGTTGTAACCAGGATCATCGCATGGGGCCCTGCACTCAGAAGGGCCCCACACACAGGGTTTTAATGCTCTGCTGTCACCATCTTGAAATTCTTCATTTATCTTTGAGCTTGGGTTTTGTAAGTGAAGTCTGTTGGGACAATGGAGCGTGCTCCAAGGGCTTGGAGCTTTGGCCCACGGAAGGCCCCACCACCTTCCTACCACCTTTGCCTGCCCAGCCCCCTACTCCCTCCTCCCCCCAAGTGACCACTGTCACCCTCCGCCCTGGCAAAGAATGGCAGGGAGGGACTGGAGTCCTGGCCCACACTGTGCAGCCTTGGGATTCCTACCTGGAAGGGAGAAGGGCTGCTGCCAGCCTTGTGTAGCTGTCGAGACAAGAACAGGAGGGCCGGCTGGCCAAGAAGGCCTAGAACAGGACGCCGAATGCAGCCTGGGGCACTGCCCTGGTTCTCACTGCTGTGAGCCAGTGGGGTAAGGCTCCAACCTCTGCCTCTCATGGCCTCCTGCACCCTTCAGGGGGAGGCGAAGCCCCTTCCCTGGACATTCTCCAGGTATGTCCATTTCCACCTCCCCAGGGAAGTCAGGGGAGTGGGAGCCCCAGATCCTCAGAGCGATTTCACAGATTTCCTGCCTCTGTGGGGTTTATATTCCAGTAGGAAAGACAGACAAGAAATTTTCAAAGTGCTCTGGACATTCTTCTTTGCCAGAACACACAGGTCTCTAGGTGGATCTTGGGAGCTGCATTGTCTTTCCAGTAGCTGACTCCTCTAGTCTTTACTCACGAATGTGAGCTGTTCCCCAACTTTTCTGTTTGGTTTGTTTGTCATCCAAGGACATCGAGCATGGGATAAAAAGCCACCTAAAGCCAGTCTGCTTAAAATAGGGGTCCCCCTTTTAAAAGAGTGACAGTGTTGATTGGGGTTTCATCTTGAAAACTGATTTTTTTTTTTTAATTGTGAAAATGGAGTTGATCCGATCTGAACAAAATTCGGGTTCTAGTTGTGTGCTTGAGTGGGGGCGCAGCTCCTGAGCGGCCAGGTTCATTTGTCTGTGTTTCCTTGCAGCTGTGCTTGCTCCACTCAACCCTCCAACCTTGGAGCCTGACATCCCGAACACGTGGATTTTCCCCTAACAGACCCCCTCGTGGTGAAACGCCACAGACACGGCGTCTTGGTGCACTCGCGTGACCACCTTCTTGGGGCCGTGCTTCGAGCCCGGCTGAGGAGGCTGGCGCTGTCGATTTTGACACAGTGGTCAGGGAGGACGGTTGGGAGTCACGTGCGGGCCAGTCCTCAGCCCTCACCCCCTCGCTGCACATGGGGCGCCGTCAATCAGCTAGGGCTGCCTGCGAGCCCCAGCACACCTGTTGTGTGCCCACCCCGCCCCCCGCCCCGCTCTAGTCCTTTGGGGGAGACACAGAGGAAAACATGCTGAGACTAAGAGGGGTTTGTTGTCTAGTCGGGAGACAAGAGACACGTGGGAATTGGCTGGAGAAGGATGTGAGGCTGGGCGGACCCCAAGCCAGCCTGGGGGAGACCGGGGGGTGGGCGGGTGGTGGGCTGCCAGGCGTGCTGGGAGGGGGACCTGGGCCTGGCTTTGGCACATCAGAATTCAGGAGGGGGCTGGCGGGCACGGCCAGCTCCCGCCTGAGTGGGGCTGGGGTCCCCTCCAAGCCCAGGCCAGCCTGGGGGCTCTCGGGTCGTGGAAACCTCGGGACTGCAAGGCGGGTGCAGGGCAGAGAGCCCGGGCACCTGGTGGCCTCCACCTCAGCTTCCCGTGTGACAGGGGGCATCTGGTTTGTCTCAGCTGTATGTGGCGGGGGCTGACCTAACGCTCCTCGCGCTCCCTCTAACACTAATATTCGGGGTTCAAAAGGTTTCCTCGCAGGCCTCTGCACCCGAGTGCACGCATACACGCACACACAGCTGAAGAGAATTAGGCTCAAAACGTCCACTCGGCTTTTCTCTTGATTCCGAGGTATTTAGAATGGGGGTGGGGGATTAGGAGAGGAAGTCGCTGAGCTAATTCTCCTGTGTTTGCCAACACAGAAGTGCAGATGGGGCCCAGAGCCCCGGGTGTCCCGGGGGGGAACACCAGCCCTCCTCCCACAGGGCAAGGCAGGAGGGAAGGACTGGGTGGGAGCCCCTCACCCAAGTGACAGGACTCTTCCCCGGGGCCGTGGCTCGCCCCCACTCCCCTCTACCGCTTCCCCCCCCCCCCCTCGCAAGAGTCTAAGGGTGGAACCGCCTTCAGGCTCAGCCAGGTTCCCAGAGAGCTGCTTCCTGCTGAAGCAGAGAGGCCCAGGGCCACGTGGCCGCCTCGGCACCATCTTCCCAGGGAAGGGCCTTGCCCTGAGCTGCTCTCGGAAGTGGACTGGAACGTGGAGGGGGCTGAGGGGCCCCGGGCACCCCTGAGTGACCGATGCAGTGGCTGAGAAGCCTGCTCTTCGGGTCAGCCCGTGCACTCGGTAGCCAGCGCCCATGTCCCCAGAACCAGTGACCCCTGTTCCGTCCCCCCACCCCCAGTGCAGCTTTGTGCACACAAGCACACACACGTGCACACACACCACTGCAGCTGTCCTGGGTCAGGTCTCCGTGACCCCCATGACCCTCCGTCCAGGGGCTTCTCTGCTGGTCGAAAGTCTCTGCGGATCCTGCTTCCCACATCCTCATTCCAGAGTGTTCCTCCTGCAATGGCCTCTGTGGGCCTCGTGTACCCGCCTGGGCCTCCCCTCCACCCCGGCGGCCTTGGGTATGTTAGCCTGTGGATGACACCCCATCTCACTCAGCCCTGACACTTCTACCCCACCTGCCTACCCACCCCAGGTCTGCCTTGTACCCACAGGCGGCATGCCCTCCCATCCCCACTCAAAGCTCTCGTCTGCCGGTCTCCCTGCCTTGTGCTCCCCACTTTGGAGCGTCACACCCCCAGGGAGGATGAGCAGACTCCGGGCCATTCTGGGCTTCACCAGCCATGGCAGAGGGGAAGTGCAGGGGGGCATCTCTGGGAGGTTTGGGGAGAGTGGTGGTGAGCATCAGGTCTCCCTTCTAGAAAGACCACTCTGGCTGCTGAATGGAGAGAATTGGGGAGTGGGGGGTGGGAGGGGACGCAAGGAGGTCTTGCCTTGTGGGGAGACCTGCTGTCACCCTGTGAGAGAGGCAGGAGGCCTGGAGGTAGTGGCCCCCCTTGGGGGGCGAGAGGCAGCCAGGAGGGTCTCCCACAGGAGGTGGCCTTGGTGGGTGGGACCCTGTGGCTGAAGAGTCGAGGGGGGGGCAAGCTGGATCTTAAGAAACCTATGTAGGTGGGTCAGCGCCAGCCCCTCTGCCCCAGCTATGGGCATGGTCACTCCTCGGGCGTGGCTTATCCCGGTGCCTTGCTCGCCCTGCCTTCACTTCCCAGGGCAGGACCCAGGGCTCAGCGCAATGAGTGTGACTGACAGGGGTCCCAGTTCCAGGACAAGCTTGGGCCCCCACGGGACCCCTTCTCCCAGTGCAGCATGGGAAGGGAAGAATTGTGGGGGAGTGCCATTAGACAGTTATGCTGTGTTAGGGTTGGCCCCGGCTGTCTCCCATGAGCAGATTTGCTCTCCTGCATTGGGGTCAGCAAGAACCTGAGGCCCGACGGGTGGGGGCTCTCGAGTCCAGGCGCTCCCGATGAGTGGCAGCGTGGGGTGTGGGCTGCGTCCCGTCGAGAGGGCAGCTGTGCTCTGTGTGTGTATGTTTCGACGTTGTGCAGCCAAGCCTTGATTAGCCAACCCCGATTCTCCCAGAGCCCCCGCTTCGATGCGGGTTAACTCAGCAGCTGTCTCCTGAGCACCTGCTTGGGGCCTGGTTGGGTGCCAGGCATGGGGGGTGGGGAAGCAAAGGGAGGTGGGCCCTGCCAGACCCGTTGCCTCAAGAGTCTTTTCCACCATCACCTCCCAGAGGCGATTCCTTCCCACCACGCCGCCCCCCAGGGCAGGCCTGTCCCCCATTTCCTGCCCAGGCCGGCCCTTGGCACAGCTGCCACTCAGCTGCAACCTCCCCGGTCCTCGGGGTTGGATGGGCCCGGGCCTCTGAGGACGCTGGCACTGCTAGGCTCAACGCAGAAAGAATTTCGATCATCTCTGAAGTTCTGGGAAAAGCGTTGATAGGAAGCCCCGTCCCAGGAGCCCTGGGGGTTGTAGATTGTTTTTAAATGTCAGAGGGCCCTCCTTCAGTATTTAGGGTGAGAACAGATACTTGCAGAGAACCCAAATATCCTTGGCTCTGTGCCTGTAGAGGGCGAGGCTACTCAGTGGAACTCACCAGGCCTCTGGGGAACAGTGGGCACAAAATTGCTGGCTATGAGACGCTTTGGGGGACCGAATGAGAACACTCCAGTTGAGCCAGCAGGCTCGGAGGATGGGTGTGATTAGGACAAAAAAAAGACGAGAATGAGGAGAAAGGGCCGTCTGTCTGGGGTACCACGTGGCCGTGTGGTTTTCAGATCTGTCCATGAGGCCTTTGAGACTCCTTCCTTCAAAAGACGGAGCTTAATTCCCTCCCCTTGATTTTTTTTTTTTTTGGACTTAGTGATTTGCTTCTGAGAAATAGAATGTGGTGGCAATGTCCGAGTGTGCCTCCCAAAACCAGGTCGTAAAAGGCATCAGAGCTTCCTCCTTGCTCTCCCACCGGGATCCCTGACTCGGGAAGAAGCTGCCCACCATGTTGTGAGGACATGCAAGCAGCCCCGTGGAGAGCTCCACATGGTGAGAAACCGAGGTGTCCCGCCAATGGCCTCATGAGCACACCATCATGGTGGTGGATCCTCCAGTCTCAGTCAAGCCATCCGGTGGCCACAGTCCTGGCCAACATCCCAAGAGACCCTGAGCCAGAACCACCCTCAGAAACCACATGAGATAATTAACGTTCATTGATTGAAGCTGTGGTGTTGTCGGGCTGTTTGTTACTCGGCAGTAGCTAGCTGATACAGCCATCCTAGTCTGGTTCAGTCTGGCTCTCGACAGGGTCAGCGAAGAGGGCTCAGCCCGCCTGTCAGCTTTTGCAAGTGGTTAGTTGCATCTGGGCACGGGGGAGAGAGTGCTGTGCGCAAGCCATGTTTCTGCTTCCTCGGGATTTGAATTCCGTCCTCCAGGCCAGCGGCTGCTCACCTGGGGTGCCCGTGAGAGGGGTGTTTGCGACTCAGGAGGTGGGCTCTGGGCAGCAGGGAGCTGTTGGGGTTTGAGCAGAGGGGGACTTTATGACAATGAGAGAGGCTAATAGCTAGAATGTGATCCAGCACTTGGAACAGGTGATTCTTTTCTCCCCCAGAAACATCCAAATCCAGTTCTCCAGCGCGTGGGCAGGACGAAGGGCCCTGTCTGCCTCTCCTGAGGCTGGTGACCAGCCACCCCACACCACCAGGTAGCCTCCCGGGTGTCAAGGTAGGGGGCTTGGTCATCAGGGCGCCTTCTCGTCTGTCTCTGAGCGGGTCCCCACGGGTCCGTTCCCCAGCCCGCCTCGAAGGGCACACACCCAGGGCAGGCAGGCACCCCACACCTCCCTTCCTGACACCCTGCCCTCGGGTGCCAGCAGTGGGACCTGCACAACGATCCCTTAGCTTCTCATCGGTGCAGCTCCCTGTCCCTCAGTGACCTGTGGCCTGTGGGCCCACGGACTGGCCTCAGCCGTCTTCGTGCATGCCCCCCACAGATGGCTCTTCCATGATGAGGGCCCCAGAGGAGGGGGCTTGGCAGCCAGCTTGGTCCCGGTTGGTTTTCTGCACCTGGGCACGGGGATGAACCCTCCCATGGGTTAGCCAGAGTGACGGGAGCAGGATGCCCTGTGTGGGTGGACAGCGGCCGTGGGGACACCGAGTGGGGGAGGCCTGGCCTGTTTTACCTAACCGACAGTGCACGGTGACCCCGGCGTCACACCCAGTCCAAGCAAGGGCTTTGTGACAGTAATGCCTTTAGTCCTATCAACAGTCTGCGTGGTGATGGGGACCCGGGGCGCAGAAAGGTCAAGGGACAAGTAGCAGGTACGCACGCTGGGCTTTGCTCTTGGGCATCTCAGGACCGGGCTCCGTCTGTCTGTCCTTCCCTCTCTGCCGCATGGCCTCACAGCCTTTCGACTTGCTAGGCCAGCGCTGTTGCAGACGGGGTGCTCACGGGGTGTGAGGGCGGGTGCGCCTTTGCCCGTGTTCCCGGGTACGATCCCGCATGCGCTGCCCCATCCTCCCTGCAGCTCCTCTGTGTGCCCAGTGTGGAGGAGCCGCCCCCACCCCTGCCCCCCCAGGTGCCAGGCCCCTCAGGGCCCTGCCTCTGCCTCCCAAGACTCCCCCCAGCAGGAGCCCCCTGCTCATTAATTGTTCCATTTGAACACAGTTCTTTTTCACGGAGCTGGGGACACCTCGGAGCGTCTCCTCAGCAGGGAGAGGACAACTCCCGGGCCCGAAGTCACTCAGTAGCCACAGGTCAGACTGGCCTTGAACACGTTCTCAGCAGACTCTCTTCCTTCCTGGGGTCTGTAGCCTGACCCCCGGCCCCCAGCACGGCCAAGCAGAACTGGGCAAGGTGGTGAATCAGGGTTTCATTTGGGTGAGGGGTCCTGGTCCTCTTTCTTTGTACCTCAAATCCCTGGGGAGGGCGGGGTGGTGGGACATGCAGTCAGCATAGGCCCGGGCAGCAGCCCCCAAGGGGGCCGGTCCAGAGGCCTCTGGGGGTGCACCGGGCGGACAGCAGCCCGAAGCCTCAGCCCTCGACCTAGGTCTACACGCAGGAGGTGAGGGCTTTGTGCAGCCTCAGCTCCAAGGAGGCGGGGGATTAGGTCTCAGATGGCGGGCTCGGTCTCCTTCACCCTGTTCCCTCCCCAGGTCCACGGCTGGGGCCAGAGTCCTCCTCAGGACATGTCGATGGCAGCAAACATTTTACAGATGTCACATGCTCAGAGCCTGGCAACAGGGGCGGCTCCAGCTGCTGGAGAACGTGGTTGGAGTTACGTCCACAGCAAAGCACCCCGTCACCTTTCTCTGCTTGGAGTGTAATCTTTTTTTGGAAGCCTTGCTGGAAAATCTGAATCTTGTGAGCCATCAGCTGTTTATAATCAGAGAAGCATATGTTTAAAAGAGCTGAGGGGCCTTATAAACTCCGTGTGCAAATTACCTTTGGGGCTGCCTGCCCCACCGCCCCTCCCCACGGCTGCCATCACTGGTGAGGGGCTCAGCGCGCTGCACAGAATTAGCTATAACCCCGTTGTGGCATGGGGTCTGTTTAGCTTTAGTCACGTCAGCTTGGCCCCGGAGCGTGGGAGCCTCCATCTCTGCTGTGCGGCTTCCAGGGCCCCCCCGCCCCCCCCACCCCAGCTGCACAGGACTTCTGGCTCCCTGTTCCTGGGCCTTCACCATGAGAAATGTCCAACCTGGGGGCCATGTAGCAGGACATGGGTAGGAACTCGGCCCTCCGCTCAGCAGGGGCCTCCCGGGCCCCCAACTCGGGGGCAGCTCAGAGTCGGGGGTGGGGGAGGGAAACGCCGGGGGGCCTGCTAGGGTGCTGTGGTCCTGCTGATTTGTTTGTTTGGTGTTTTTAATTTTTGTTTCTGCACTAGCTTTATTCGGCTATCACTCACATACCATACAACTCACCCATTGAAAGTGTGCGATTCAATGGTTTTTCGGATATTCAGAGTTGTGCAACCGTCAGCACTATGCTATTCCAGAGCATTTTCAGCACCCCTAAAAGAAACCCCATCCCCAGTAGCAACTGCTCCCACCCCCCTCCCTCCCGTGTCCCAACCCCAGGCAGCCACAGATCTGCTTTCCGTCTGTATGGATCTGCCTGTTCTGGACGTTTCGTAGAGAATCAGACACCATGTGGCCTTTTGTGACTGCTTCTTATCACGATGTCCTCCAGGTCCTTCCTTGAGCCGCAGATGCCAAGGCTCCACTCCCTCTTATGGCCAGGCAGTATTCCGTGGTGTGGCTAGAGCCCATTTTGTTGATCCTCGCAACCGTTGATGGGTATTTGGGCTATTTCCACTTTTCAGTCATTATGAATAATGTTGCCGTGAACATGAGGAGGCAAGCTTTTTATGAACATGTATTTTCACTTATCTTGAGTTTGCCCCAAGTCGCAAAATTGGTGAGTCGTAGGGGAGCTTGATGTTTAACCACGTAAGGAACCACCTGATGATTTCCCGCAGTGGCTGCGCCATCTTACCTTCCCACCAGCAACATAGGAGGGCTCTGACTTCCCCCCAGCCTCGCCAACACCTGTTACTGTGGGTCATGTTCACGTTGGGCATCCTAGTGGGTATGAAGTAATATCTCATTGTTCTGATTCGTATTTCCCTGATGGCTAATGATGTTGAGCATCTTTTCATGTGCTCATTGGCCATCTGTATCTCTTCTTCTTTATGAAATGTCTTCGTAGATCCTTTCCCCAACTTATACTGATCACCTTATTATTGGGTAACTAGAGTTCTTCATATAGTCTAGACAAAAATCCCTTATCAGCTATATTTTCCCCCATTTTGTGGGTTGTCTTTTCACTTTCTTGATGGTGTCCTTTGACTCACAATGAATTTTAACTTCGAAGAAGTCCAAATAAACTACTTTTTTCTCTTGAGGCTCTTGTTTTTAGTGTTGTAACTAAGTAGCAATGTGCAAATCCAAGGTCACAAAAATTTATTCCTATTTTCTTCCAAGAGCTTTATAGTTTTAGTTCTTACATCTGAGTCTTTGATCCATTCGAGTTAACTTTTGTATAGGGTATGAGATAGGAGTCTGGCTTCATTCAGTGGCACACAGAGATCTAGTTATCCCAGCACCATTTGTTGAAAACACTGCTTTTCCCCCCCATTGAATGATCTTGGCACCCATGTCAAAAACCAACTGACCATAAATGTGAGGTTTTACTTCTGGGCTTTCAATTCTATTCCGTTGATCCCTATGTCTGTCCTTAGGCCGGTACCATACTGTCTTGGTTACTCTAGCTTTGTGGTAAGCTTTGAAATCCAGAAGCCTGAGTCCTGCAGCCTTCACAGGTGAGCTGCTCAACTGTGTCTGTCCCCTCAGTTGGGGCTGGGCCAAACCATGTGAACCAAATTGGGTCTTCCAGCTTTGTTCTTCTTTTGTCAAGATCGATTGGCTGTTCTGGGTCCCTCAAGTTTCCCTATGAACTCTAGGATCAGCTTGTCAATTTTTGCAGAGAAACCAGATGGGATTCTGAGAGGGGTGACAATCTATCTGCAGATCATCTTGGGGAGTATCAGCATCTCAACAACCTGAAGTCCTCCGGTCCATGAACATGGGATATCTTTTCTTTTTGTTTAGATCTTCTCTTATTTCTTTTGTTGATGCTGTGGGGTTTTTTGCAGCAGTGACCAACGGGTGTCTTTCCTTCCCACCCACTGGTCCTGCCCAGCCTCCACACCCATACTCCCCAGAGCCTCCATGCTGCTCCCAGTCCTGAGCCCCTTCCTCTGGGCTCCAGCGATGCTCTGTGGTCCTGGCTTCATGCAGCATACAATGTGTTGCTCGGGCCAGAGTCTCCTCACACCACTGGCTGGGGTATGTACTCTCCTCCCCTGTCTGGGAGTGTCCTCATGTCCCAGGGTGTTCCCGAGTTGCCCCGGGAGCTCTCTTCTTCACATGCCTTGGTCATCTGTCCTTCAGTGTGATGGTCACCCCCCAGACTGTGGCTCCCAGAGGCCAGAGTGGCTCTACCATGCATCCCAAGACTAGGCACAGGGCATGGAAATCCCAGGAAGGTCTGCAGGAATAACTGAACTGTTTCCTGGACAAGTCGTTTTATTGCAGCCTTCCCCCGCCCCCCGCCCCGATCGAGAGATTGTCCTTAATACCGAGTGAGGCATCTTGGGGCTTCATCACCAGGAAACCAGGACTTTGGCAGCTTACAAAAGGAACTTGATTTTTCAGATTTCCTTTCAACTCAAAGGTCTCAAATCTGGTCTGTAGCCCTAGAGGGGAGGGTCCTGGCATTGCTTATGAGGAGGGCGCCTTGGAGGGGAGGCAGAACTGGCTGGTGGTGAGCTTGCCTGGGGCAGTGGCAGGTGGCTGGGGCTGTTAGCTGCTCACCTGCGTCCAGCCCTTGGATAGGGCTGGGTCAAGCTGTTTAGACCAAATTGGGTCACGGACAGCTGGTATGCCCCAAGCTCATGGGGTCTCTCTCCCCTTCAGGGAAAGGGGGACACACTTCCTGTATTCCCTGCCCCTCGGAAAGCCAAGGAGGGGACCAGGTCCAAGGAGGCGGTGGCTTATGTCCTTTAGGAACCTGAGCGGGGGGGAGGGGCATTGTGCCCATGTCCCCTTGTTCAAGCGGTGGGTATTGCTCCTTCTCCTCAGTCCTCCACGGACTCTGCACTTATTGAGCACTTCTGTGTGCCAGGCCCTCTGCTAGTTGTGGTGCGGGTGGGGTGCTGGCGCTCCCTGACCACAGGGCTGCCTGGCCTCGGGGATATCACTACAGGCTGGCTGGGGCCCAGGCCAGAATGGGGATAGCAGCACCCCAACACTGTGGGGGTCCGAGCAGGGCCTCCAGTAGTCACAGTGAGGTATTCTGGGGCAGAGAAGAGGGCTCCCTGCCCACCTGCCTCCCCCAGGGCGCCAGGCCGGGTTGCAGGCCAGCCCAGAGCACCCTGCCCTGGCACCCATAGGCCTGGCTGCCAGACTCTCTGAGCCTCACCCCCACCTCATAAGATGGGAGTAGGTCGAGGAGCTTTGAGGGCTTCCGTTCCTCTTGGAATATGCATATGGGGTAGAAAGGGGCCCACGGTGGGGGGTGCCCCCCCATGACCACCACAGCCCGAGCCCTTCTTCCCGCTTCAGCAGCCGTACCCAGTGGCCAGGATGCCGGAGGGGCTGAGCTCCCGGGCCGTCTCCGCATATGCCTCTCTTGCAGCCTCCTGGTGTGGGGCGTGCATGCACCTTGTCCCTTGGAGAGTCTTCTGCTGGACGTGGGGAGGAGGCTGTGGGGGACATGGAAGGACTCCCACCTCCGCCTCCCTGCGAGGCTCTTGTCAGAGTGAGGTCAGCTCCCTGGAGGACCCCTCGTTGTAAATGGGGTTGGGCTGGGGGATCCAGGCGGGGATGAGGAGCCAGAGGACCCCCCCCGTGCAGTCCCAGGCACTGGGGAGGCAGCCCGCCGAAGACCCCCACCCCTGCACCAGGAGCCACGTCACGAAGCGTTTGGCATTTGGGGATTTTATGTTAGGGAGGGATGAATGAGCCTCTGAAATGGGATCTGAGAGTAGCCAGGACCCTTCCTGAGATGCGGCTTCTGTGGACTGAGCGTGGGGAGCCCCCACTCCTCCCGGCGCCCCAGGCCAGCCGGACCTGCATTCCGCTCCTCCTCCCGCCTTCTGGAAGCGTTCCCTGAATCACAGTGTTCGCTGCGCTCCGTCGGGCCCTTCTGGGCTCTTCCTCTGCTGTTTGCCATAAAAACGCTCCGGTCATCTTTTCCGCTGTGGTTTTTATTGTTTTATTTTATTATTCCAGTTATATTAAGTTGGGAAGAGCTACAGAAATGGTTTTTTCTCCCCCAGATTCCAGAACAAGTCGTAGCCATTGTAGATGTTAATTAATCCCCCCCCCACACACACACGCTTATGTGTTCTCCAGCATCGTCCTCCCCGCTGCAAATGGGCGTCTCAAGGACAGGAGCTGGAACAGGTCTCTGTTTCCCCCACTCCCATCCAGCGCGAGAAATAAGTGAGCTCAGATCCTGGGTCAGCCCTGTTTCTGGAGGCCATGGCCACAGGCACTGCTGGCCCCTGGCTGGGCTGGGCTGCAGTGGAAGCCAAGTGCAGGGTGAAGGCCTGGGGAGGAATCTGGGTTCTTTTGGCTGCTGGTAAGATTATCCATTAAATCCATATTCCTCACTGTAGAGTTCACGTATTCAGAGAATATCCCGTACTCTGGCCGTCTTACGTTTCTGCAATATTGCTTCCAGATGGGCAAACAGAGCCCGGCTCTTGCAGATGCTACGGCCCAGTGTGCCGCTCACCAGCGCGCCTTTGTTCTGTCCCAGTCACTTGGGGGTGGGGGTGCCAGGCTTGTGGTCCCTGGCCCCACGAGAGCCTCTACGAGACTCGGGTAACAGCCTGAGCCTGTCCCATCATCAGGGCCTGTTACAGCCCTGGCACCATCCTGGCACCATCCTGGCCCCATCCATGCCCGGGCTGCAAGAGTCCTGCTGGCCCACCTCCCTGCCCCCCCCCCCCCCGGGAGAAGTCAGACGGGAGCCTTTTAGCGTTCTGCACCTGACTGGCTTGGGGTAGGCCCCATCGCCCTTGCAGCCCACCCCCCTCAGGCAGCCTGAGCACGGGGCCAGGCCCCGAGGCCCTGCCCGGCCCCTGCAAGGCCCCGTGTGTGTTGTGACCGGGCAGCCTGCTGGGCCGTGGGCTCTAGGCTTCCAGCCGCGGCTCCTCTGGTGGCCTGAGTGTGCTCTGGGGGAGTCAGGGCAGCCGGGGGACCATTCTGTGATCAGTGGACATAAAGGCCTGCTCTGTGCTTCTCCAGCTCATCTCGGGGTCGCTGGGCTGGGCTCTGCATGGATGGAAGGGCTTTCAACATAGCAAGTGTTAACAGACAGGTGGAGGGTGAGGGGTCAGTCATGGAGGGTTCGCAGAGACAGAGTCGCAAAGGAGGAGACCGCGTGCGGGCGCACACAACGCGGCCAAACTGTGAGCGCTGAAAGAGCGGGTGGAGGTGGCATGCTCGGGCTCTGGATGACACGGGGACCTGAGGCCAGGGCGGTGTCCGGTGGCAGAGGACCTCGAAGGCCAGCTAAGGAGTCACACCATCATCGTTCAAATGGCAGCATTCCCTTCTTGAGCAAGAAAACCATGCAGACAGATGTGCCTTTCTTTCCCCAAAAGTCCGGGCCCCGGGACCGGAGTCCTGGTTCCCTCACACACATGGCCTCCCGCTTGCCCGGCTCTTGCCCGGAGCCCACGCCGGTGCCGCACACACAGCCGTGAGGCGTGGCGGCCCCCGAGCGCGCCCGCTGTTGGCGTAGGTGAGAGGCAGCAGGATGGACGGGCCGGCGGTGACACCTGGCAGCCGGGGACAGCCGGCCCGCTGGGCCCAGCACCCGCGGATACCGCGGGAAGCTCTTGGCAAGGGCACTTGGCGGCACCAGCCCCACTGACAGACCGGGAGCGCCAGCACAGAGACATTCACCCACCCACCTCGAGCCTCAGAGCTGGAAGGCAGCCGGCAGATGGGAGGGATGTCCGGGGATATCCAGGGGGCAGATGGGAGGGAGTCTGGGGAGGACCCTCCTGCAGCTGCCCGGGCAGGGCTCCTGGGACAGAGAGGACGGGGAGGAGCTGGGAGCCGACCAGAGCTCTAGGGCCCGGTACCTACTGTGCGTGTGGGGCCCGGGGAGAGGGGGACGGCCAGGGGCCTTGGGTTCCAGCACACCCTGAGAAAGGCCCAGGCCTCCTTCGTCCTGCCCTCCTGGGGTCTCTTCCCATGCCAGCCTTGGGAAGCCGGTGACCCCCTCCATGGTCAGATCTAGGACTTCTCTCTGGGGGACTGGGTACTGGCTGGGGCAGTAGAGAGAGCCGTCCTGGGGCCCTGCCATACCACACTCTGTCCTTCTGGCCGTGTTCCTGCTGCCTCTGAGGGTTGACCAGCCTGGGGCGGCGGGGGGGGCCTGTCGACCTGAAAGCCACCTGGCCTTCCGGGGTGCGGGAGCAGCACCTGAGCCCAAGCTCCGGTGGTTGACTGGGCAGGGGCCAGCCAGGTCAAAAACCATGCTGATGCGGGCCTCAAAACCGTCCCCTGGGGTCGCCGTCAGCCCCCGACAGCTGGCTCGCTATGATGGGTGGCAGGGAGAGGCCACCCTTGCCCCAGGGACAAATTCTGGACTTGACTACCTGAGATAAAACCGCTTCCCTGACAACCTCAGACCTGCAGCTTTGGGATTAATTCCCTCCCGTAAGGGCACACACCAGAGGGTGTAAGTCCCCCTCCTACCCCCCTCCCCCGGCCTGTGCCCTGCCCTTGACCTGCCCTGCAGTGGGAGGAGCAGGACAAGCGGTCAGCCAGGCGCCAACCCACCTGCGGAGGTCGGACCCCCTGTCCCTCAGCCACCTCGTCTGTCCTGGTGGCTAGGCCCCCATTAATTGCTGCTTGTATCACAATTTTTCACCTGGGGGCTGGTCACACATAACCCCACAGCAGGATGCACCCGCTCGGGGCCCCCTCGACATCCTCAGACATGCCATGGCTCATGGGGGCTCCCCCCGGAGGGACGCGGCGAGCTGGCCCCCACCACAGCAGAGTAAGGCAGGCCGTACGTACAGCTCCTGGAGGAGCTCCCAGGTCTTGATGTCGGGTGCAGAGTCTGTGAACCCCGAATTAGTCAGCAGGGCTGAGGACCTTGCTGAGGAACAAACAGCCCCAAGCTTTCGCTCGCTCTCCTGCTGCCCGTCCTACGCGGTCTGGCGGGGTGTGCACACATGGGAGCCCCGGCCACCGCGCCAGCAGGAATTAGAGAGCCCAGAGGGATGAGGTGAGGGGTTTGGGGTCTCTTGTGTCATCAGAGTCTGGGGACCAGGGAGCGGGGACCTGGGGATCAGGACTGAGGCTGGCTTTCTAGAGCGGCTCTGGTCCTAACCGTCATGGCGACGGCATGATGCTGAGCCGGCCTCTAGCCCCCAACCCCCTGACCCGTGCCACTCACCGTGGGGAGCCCCGAGTCCACATCCTGCCCCGTCGCCCACAGGCCTGACATTTAATGTCCCTGAGGGTCAGCTTGGGGAGCGCAAGACCTTCCCTGCAGGGCTGTGCGTGAGTGTCCCTGAGACTCATTCCCATGCAGGGCTGGCCCTGTGAGCATGTGAGGCACACACATCGTGGGGGTTGTATTGTTACTGACGTGCCAGCCCTGCGGCCTCTGCCCTCTGCAGCGCCTTCTCACGGCCTGCAGGTGCGTAGACGCCCGCACCTGGGCCTCGAAAAGTTAATGGTCAGCCGGAGCCCCC
>NC_138379.1:1630265-1644815 GCF_054177405.1 Leptonychotes weddellii | reverse complement strand
GGGCGAGGTGGCGGGGGCTACTCCCAGCATTGTCCCTCAGACTCAGGGGCTCAGGTGGGCCCCCTCAGCAGCATTCAAGGCTGTCCAGGAGGAGGGGGCTTCAGAAGGCAGCCGGCGGATCACCCGGAGCGGGCGGGTTAGCAGCTGGGCCTGAGCTCCCACTTAACTATACTCTGTTTCTCCAAAACACTCAGTATTCAAAAGCCAGCAGAAAGGAGACTCGGAGGTGGCCACGGTAGAGTTCTTCCCTCCCTCCAGGCTTTCCGGCCCTTTCCCTGTCCTTCTCAAGAGCCATTACCTGTGCCTGCCCCACTGGGCCCCATGGCCCCACCGGCCCCCGCCGGGCCCCACCGGCCCCCGCCGGGCCCCACAGCCCCACCGGGCCCCACCGCCTGGGCTAGGAGGAGGCTGGGGTAGGGGAGCTCCAGGAAGTCACAGCCCTCCCCCCACCCTGTATTCAGGAAAGTTCCGCAGGCCCCACTGACTGGCTTCTTATTTTGTTCTAACCACAAGCTCGCAGAAGAGCAGAAGCAAAGGTCCCCCAGGACAGCATCAAGGAGGGGAGAGGCAGGAACGCTGCCCTGAGGGGCCAGGGCACAGGAAGGGGAGCCTGTCTGCGGCCTGGGGGCCCAGGACCTGCAGCTCTGAGTCCCCCCAGAGTAGGGACTCCTCATCGGGGTACTTGTGGGGTCATAGAGAAAGCACTAAACTTGGCTTCGGAGGGCCGGGAAGGGCGCATTTCTTGCTTTGTTCTGTTGCAAGGGTGTAGCCCCGGCAGGTCCCGGCTTGGGGTTGATCCCTTCTCTCAAGGTGAGCTCTGGGTTCACAGGCTGACACGCCTGGCCTGGATTAAACCCCTTGAGGACCGGCCCCAGCCTACAGGGTGGGGCTCAGAGCCACGGTCGAGCCCCCAGCCCCTTCTGACCACCGCCTGCCTTCTCACAAGCACCCTGCAGCCCCTGGCAGGCCCCGTGCTCAGCCTCCCTGCCTCGGGGCTGAGGCCCCTCCTCATCCCTCCTTGTCCGCTCACGGGGCCTCCCCCGCACTGACCACCACCGCAAGCTTTATGGGATGCAGCTCCCAGAATGTGGATGCCAAGGAAGAAGGGCAGGGATGGCTTGGCTCCAGGGGCTGGCTTGCAACGGCTGCAAGGTTGACAGAAGCCGTCAGGGAAAGCCAGGACCCCAAGCCGAAGCTCCTTGGAGCATGTGCACAACATGGACCACTGTTCAGTGCCATGGGGGTCTATCACAGGAAGGGCAGCTGCAGTGAGGACCACACTAAGGTGTCACCGCCCACCCTGGTAATGACTGCACCCTGCCCCGGGAGGGTCATATGCAGGTGCTGTCCGCGCGGTCAGCCCTCCCTGAGTACGTGCTGGGGGCTGCCGACCCCTCAGGCCCCTGCCAGGCCGCCTCCGCGCTGGGCACTCTGGGACGCGGCGCCGGCCTCCCGAGGCTCCGCTTCCGTGTTTCTCAGGCGGGCGTCGTGATCACAACGAGAGGTTATGAAGACACATAGGTAGCCCTTCCCGAGAGGTGACGGTGGTTAACCCTGTTGTCGCGCCCGGTGCATGGGTTCTCAGAGCTTAGAGAACACAGAAGTCGGGAGGACGGTCCTGGCTTGGCCAGCCCCGCGCCCGTATGCTGCCTGCTGGGCGGCTGGCCTTGCCTGGTGACCGTGGGGCCCACCGGTGGCCCCCGGAGCTGAGGCGGCCGGGCCCAGTGCTTCAGGCTGTGTGCCGGGTGCCTCCAGAGAAACACACAGCCCCACTTTGGCCGTGACCTCCGGAGGCATCCGAATTTTCTATAATCTTCAGTCACGGAAGGGCGGATATGAACACAGATGGAACTCTTATCGCAGATGTCTGACCAGGTCGTGCACATGTGCAGATACACGGCGCCTGACCCCTCTCGCGACCCTCGGGGGCGGGGGCCGCCCCATCCAAACGCGCCGAGCCGCACGACCTCCCCAGACCGGCTCCCGAAACGACCCGCTTCCCTCCACCTTGTGGGTGGCTGCCGCCCAAAGCTGTGGGCTCGGGGGAGGCTGGCGCGGGGACCCTCCTGGTGCCTCAGAGGGCACAGGGCTCTCCCAGATTGATCGTGTGTGCAGAGCTTAGCGGCTCGGGACAAACCGAAGGTCCGTGTCGTGTATTATCTTTACACAGGACCCGTGTCCTGGAAGGCTCGCGTGTGTCGGCAGCACTGCATATCTGGTGGATACGTACACGCAAGCACACATCCCTGGCCCAGCTGCCTTCTGGGGCCAGGCTGAGGTCAGGCCTCCTTCAGGCCAAGCCCACGCTGGCCTTGTGCGGGGACAGCTGAAGGCCAGGAGGAGGCCACTGGCCTTGGGAGAGCCTCCTGGAGCAGAGGCGTCCCCCTCGAAGGTCACCTGGCTGCTCCCTGCAAGGGGAGTGGGCCCCGGGGCCCGGCCAGCACCCGCAGTCAGTGGTTAACCCCTGCCTGCCGGAGCGCTGAGCTCCTGAACGGGCCTTCTCTGAGCCTCTTCCGTTGGGGACAAGAGTGGCTTCTCCTTGGCCCCGGGAAACGGGAGCTAAAGCGTAGGCAGAGGCGGCCACTCCCCGGTGGCAGGCCTGGCTTCCAGAACCCAGGGCCCCAAGCCTCCTGGGGAGTTCCCAGCAAGTCTCCTGCAGCCTGCAAGAAGTCACGCCCTTGGAGCACTGGGGGCGGCTGTCCCTCGTTTTCCTCACTAAGTAGGGTCAGGGTGGGGAGCAGCCCTTGCTGGGCGTTGGAGGCCAGCACAGACCCCGAGGCCACCGAGGTTTGGTATGGAGGGAGGAGAGGTGGTCCTCCTGGGTTTCCCCACCCCAGAGGCCAAGCCGGGGTCCCCCCTCCTGGCCTCCCCAGCTTTCCAGCTCTGAGCCACAGACAATCCCGGGTACTTGCAGAGGGCCCGCCCAGATGCAAGAAAGGGGTTTTGTCTCCAGAAGCTTGTAAGGAGTTAAAAAGGCAGGGAGGGGGCTGGCAGGGGCCTCTGCTTCAGGTTCCTCGTTCTGAATGTCAAGAGACAGGCTGCCTGGGCCAGACCAACTCCAGGGAGACAACCGGACAAGTTAGAAAACATCCAGCAGCATCCACGACTAATTTCTTTCCCTGTTTGTCCTGCGGAGGAGGCCTGAGTTAAAAGGCACTGCTTTGGGGGTTGAAAGGCTCCCTGCAGGGGTCTGCGTGCAAGGGGACCCCAAGCCTTTGCAGCTTTTGTTCAAGGCCGCTAATAAGCCGACTCCCGCTGGGCGCTTTGAGGGCCTGAGGCCGCCATTCCAGGGCCCAGCTTGGCCGCCCCTTTTCCGAGCGCCGGCCAACCTCCGTCTCCAGCTCTGGCAATGGAGGCTGTGCCCCGCATTTCCCCCGTCCATGGTGTGAGTGGAATTAGCAGATTGCATCAAGAAATATTTCTAGGGATTTACATTCCGGTGGTCAAGAGTCTTCTCGTGGCTTTTCTCCTGCGTGCAGGGGTGGGAGGCGCCCCGCAGAGTTGGGCCAGGGGGAGGTGGGGGCAGGCCTCGGGGGTCACCGTCCTCGTCCCCACGGAGCCTTTATGAGGACCCCCTCCACTCCGCAGCAAACAATGTGAGGCAGTCATTGTCCAGGGCTGTTTGTCCGCCCCGACAGCTGCTGGGGTGGCTGCCCCGTCTGGGCCCTGGCGGAGGCTCTGAGGGGGCGCCAAGCCCACCCGGAGTCATCCCTCTGTCTGTCCCTTCCGTCTGCCATCCACGCCCTTCCGAGACCTCTGTCCCTTCCAGCTCGGGGAAGCCCCAGAATGGGCTCATCTTGGGGTGGCTCATGAGACCCAGCTCTCTGCCCAGAACCCAGCATGGGCCCAGGACCCCTCAGGGACACCCTCACTGTAAGCCCAAGAGGTCCTGCTCCATCCCTGTCATCCCCACCCCCGCCCCCCGTCCCCCGGGACACGCGCACTGAGGGCTTCCCACCACACCGTCAGTGACCGCTTCCGCATTCACGGGGCCTCCCGGCCCACACCACGTTGCACGGCCACTGCATGCAGGAGCACACAGCCTCCTGGAGTCCCCCCTGGCGCAGGCCTTGGGAAGCCCCACACCCCCTCAGCGCAGGGCTGATTCCTGAGGTCCCCATGTGGGCTGGCCTGGGCAAGTCAGGGCATGGGGGGTGGGGAGCCGCAGAGCCGACACACCCTGCCCCCAGAGCTCCCAGGTGACGTGACATCACATCAGGTGAAGAAAAGCAGGCTAGGTGAGGGCAGGAAAGGATAGAGGGGCTGGGGTGGGGCTGGGTGTGACTCTTCAGCCCCGGGGGTGATGGCTTCCCCATGGGGGTGACAGCGGGCAGGGCGAGGGAGGCCAGCCACGCTAGGGATGGGAGTGCAAGCTGGGGCGGGGGCGCCCTGGGCCCCGAGGGAGCGCTGGAGTAGGCCGAGCTGCGGGGTCCGGGTCCCGAGCGCCACGGCAGCTCCGGAGGCTGTGACAGAGGGGGTGACCGTCGGCAGAGCCGGACTCCAGGTGCACCCCGGTCCCGCCCTGCCAGGGACAGGTGTAGCCGCTAAGCAAGCTTGGAGCACCATGTGCCTATGACAACTGCCCCCCTACCCGGGGGACACATGAGGGGTCACAGACTCTCAGCCTCCCAAGGGACATTGGGCCTCTTGGGGCAGTGGAGGTGCATGAACCCTCCCAGACCGGGATCAGTCCTGGCTCTGGCCCTCGAGACGCCCCCAGCAAGCCCCTCCGTCTCTGGGCCTTGGTGTCCTCATAGGTCAGGTGGAGCATGATACCGTCCCTGATGCATTTGGGGCAAGGTGGCAAGGAGGCACAGAGATGAGAGCATGAGGTACTTTCTAGGTCCGTGATGGATCTGGAGGCCCCGTGAAGATGGTTGGCAGGCCGGGTCCTGCTCGTGGGTCTGTCTCAGTGACAGGGGCGCCTGGAAACAGTGATACACAGTTTAGGACAACGCTGAGGCTCAAGGAGGCAGTGAGTTAGCTCTGCTGAGAAGCAGACCTTCCCCAAACCTTGCTGCTCGCACTGCCGTGGGGGCGGCCAAGCAGGCTGCCTGCTATGAGTGGGGGCTGGGTGGTCTCGGATGGCCTCACTCGCAGGTCAGGCCCGCGGCTGGTGGCTGGGGCCTCTCCAGCCAGCTAGCTGAGGCGGTTCACACGGTGGTGGCCCCAGAGTTCCCAGCCATAAGAGAGGACGGCCCAGCGCTCAAGTGCTTCCATGCTCCTGACCCGGTGGCCGCGGCAAGTCACGTGGCGAGGGGCCTATGGGGGAGGGGGGTGCAGGGGGAGGGGCGGCAGCTGCAGGTGTGAAGGAGCCTGCTCCCTTCCCCAGGCCCTCCATCCACGCGCCCCCTCCACCACCACCTCTGCACAGGGCCCCTGGTCAGTCCTCCTGATAAAAAACCCCATCTGGACCTGGACACTCCACTAAAGTCATCAGGGAGCCACAGACGAGGAGTCCAGAAAGGAAAGACAGAAAGAAAAACACGCACCCTCGCAGGCTCCGATAATAGATGGTCCTCCTGCTGGCTCAGTATCATTTTACGGTATCACCTTTCGGCACGTAACCACTTACTTGGGCAGGCCGGAGAGCCCTCCCACTCTGCCAGGTGACAGCCCTAAATCCTCCGGGGCCAGCAGCCGTCCTCCCGCCTGCGTGGGGCTCTGCAGAATGGCATGACGCTGGCTGCCAGGGTCCCTGTCCTGCCGCAGGGGCGCATCGGAGGCTGGGGATGGGTGCTACGGCCCTCCGAGTGGGGAAGGTAGAGAAAGAAGGAGAAAGGCCAGGATGCCCTGTGGCGCCCCTCCCCCCGCACCTCAACACGGCACCCCATTTGCAGGCCCTTGAGGAGAAGGGCGGAAGAGCCCGGTGGGGCCTGCCTGTGGCTTCAGCTCAGAGCCAGCCTCCTGCTCTGCCCGCTGCTCGTGTTCTCCCCCCTCTCCCTCCATCAGAATGGGGGTACGGGTCACCGGCCCCACACGGAGGGTCAAGCTTTCGGCCTCAGCACAGAGCTGTGTTAGCTTGCCCTGCCGCTCTGCAGCCGTGTGGTCTTGAGCAAGACCCATAAAGGTCTGGGCCTCAGTGTTCTCAGCTGGGAAGTGGGGGCACGGTGGTCTCTGTCACAGGGAGCAGACGCCTGGCCCCGTAATGTGGACCAGGTCGCGAGGGCAGCGCCTGGCACAGCCAGCGCTCAGAAACAGGCAGTCCGCCGAGAACCACCGCCCCAGCCGGACGTCCCCTGCCGCCCTGGCTGCTCACGCAGGGCGAGCCACGCAGTCGAGCATGCCATTTGCCGAAGACCCTCCCGTGAGTCTCCTAAATGCACAGCTTGAACTGGGGCTAGACCTGCTTGTGCCCCCATTGCTGCCCTGGGGAGACTCGGTTGGGGCAGGACGGTCAGAATTTGTGAGACAGACAGGAGCGCGGTGCCCGGAGGGAAGGCCGCCGCTGGAGGGCACGGTGTTCTGCCCTTCCCGGAGCCCTGGCGGGCGGGTGGCTGCGGACTGGGCCGGGGAGAAGTGCTTGCCACCCCTGCACGTGGCCTCGGCTCCTTGGCGCAGCGGTCAGGGGGGCGGTGCGGCCCACCTTTTGTGTCAGAAGAATGGCTTTTGCAGCAGAGACACCCCGCTGTTTGTCTGCTGGGGGTCCCTGACCTTCTCCCTGTGGTTGAGGAGGCAGCTTAGCTAGAGGGTGCCCGAGTTCAAAGGGCTGGCCCCCCAGAACCCCAGTCCTGCTTGCCTTCACCCCCTTCCTAGACAAGCCCCCCACGCCAGGTCGAGCGTCCCCATCCTTCCTCCAGTGCCCAGAGCCCCCGGCTGCGGACCCCACGGCCAACTGCTCGCTTCCAGCTGAGGGGGACCTAGGGAAGGCAGGGGTTGCTGGACCTTCCAAAACCTGCAAGCTTGGGCAAATGCCCCCCCCCTCCCCTCGCCCAAAGTGCAGGTCACCTGCCTGGTTAATCATCCGGGGGCCCTGCAGGTCAAGGAGAGGCGGGAGGCCAACTCCCTGCTTCTCAGATTCTGCTGAACTAACTGAAACCCTAACCTTCGGGCTTCCCCACTAATTTGTGATAAGGCCTCGCCAAGAAAAACAGCAGGCCAAAGACCCCTGATTTCTTCACGAATTCCAGAGCGCTTGGTTCATTCCGGCAGGGAAGGGGCCCGAGGCGGCCGTGGGTGCAGGGCTAGGGATGGCCTCGCAGGGGCCTGCTAAGGAGGACCACCTGCCCGCTCCAGGAAGATTGCTTCCAGCTGGCCTGGGCAGCAGAGGCCGAGGGTGGGTCCCGGGTGGTGGCTCAGGCCGGGCTGTGACAGCTCATGTGACGTGTGTGCAGACGTGGCCGGCTTGGGTGGGGTTCGCGTGGAGGCTCATGCGCCCAGACTCCTGGCCTGACGACCCCGGGGTCCCCAGATGGATTTGGGAGGTCTGACAATGCCCTCAGATCGGGGCGGGGGGAAGGGTGGGGGAAGCAGCGCATTTGAGCGAGAGGGTCTTCCGGGAGGCAAGCCTCAGGCCGGTGACAGGTTTTCCAAGGGTGCAGACATGACACAGGGGCCGTTGCTGCTCTCTAAGAGCTGGGGAAACTGAGGCCCAGTGTTGAGGAGTGATCCCCTCCAGGTCCCGGATCTCCCCACCCCTGTCCACTGTGGTAATGTGGGACAGGACAGCGGCCAGGAGCCCAGAGGGGCTCAGGGCGTTGCACCGCAGTGACAAGCCAGTGAGCGAGGCTGCAGAGATGGGCAAGGCCGTTTCCCGGCCGGGACGAACATTATTGGGTATTTCTTCCCCCAATCGCACACTTCTGTGTTGGCCTGAATATGAAGGGACTTCAGTATAAGGAGGAGTGGGGGTCTTGAGGCACCGACGTACCCGCCTTCCGCTGAATGTATCGTCCCCCCACTCGGCGGGCAGCCAACCCCAGGCGGGGCAGAGGGCCCAGTCCGCCCTTCCAGAGGCTCGGGAAGAACACCCAGGCCCTTCCCAGCAGCTCCTTAGAGAGAGAGAGAACCTGTCCACCCCTGTGCACTGGGCTCCCCTCACTCTGCGCCCAGGCTGGAGGTCCCCGGGGCGGGGGAGGGCAGAGGACTTTTGAGCTGCTGGGTTGTAGCCCAGGCTCCTCGTCCCCAGCCCCCCAGCCCCGCGCTGACTTCTGAATATCCTGGCCAAAATGTCTGTGCCTGCTTTCTGCTGTGTTGGTTGCTTCTGCTTCTGAGCTCCAGGCACGCGTCTGCCTACGTTGGTGTGAGATACACGCTGGGCTCTGGGAGGGACGGCCCCAGGACGTTGGGGCAAGAATGCAACTTGCTGGGGGCTCTGGGCTCTGGGGGCAGACACACCAGGGCCCAAATCCGGCGTGCCGAGATTGGGGGGCAGCTCACAGCATCTCCAGGATCCCTAGTCCTGTCTGTAAAGCAGAGATGATAAGGGGCAGGGCCCTAGAGAAAGCAGGCAGCACTGTGGGATTATCCATGTGGGGGTGGAGTGTCGGGAATGGGAGCTCAGGGCCAGTGTCCCTGCAGAGCTGGCCTGGACTCAGAGGATGGGGGCGGGGAGGCATCCCACGGCCCTGGAAACTGAAGGTTGCATGAACAGCTCAGCTTGGGAGGAGCACAGACCAGAGATGGGGGTTCACAGCTGGCCCCGGGGGGCTCCACGGCAGGGAGACCCACCGTGGGAGCGGGCGGGGCAGGGCTGTGGTCTGGAGGGTGCATGGACGGTGCCGGTGGGAAACGTGCCTCGCTGCCCCCCATGCTGTGAAAGGGCCAGAGACTGCCATCCTTGTAGGGCATTGCTGTGGGGTCGCAGGGGCACCCCACATTCCCTGGGACCCCTGCCCCGGTCATGATCCAGCTGAGGTGCACGTGGCTGTCTCTCACTCCCCTCCCACCTCCTGCCTTCCCCACGGCCCCTCAGTGCGCCCAGGCCCTCCGGCCTTCTTCTTCCTCAACCTCTTCCAGCGCGTGCCTGCCCCAGGGCCTTCTCACACGTTCTCTCCAGGTCTCAGGATGGCGCTGCCTTCCCTCCCAGCCTCTCCTGTCCCCTCATCTCCTGCCTCCCGCTTTGACTCGACAGTGGACCCTCACAGCCCTTCCCATGCCCAGCAGGGCATGGTGCCTCCTCCAGCCTCTGAGGCCGGGGCGGGGACTCTTGTTCCTGCTCACCAGGGTCCAGGCTGCCTCCTCTGAGCGATTCTCAAACCACCCTGAGGCTGCGCATCCTCAGAGCCAGGCCTTGGAAAGGGCGAGAGCAGGGGATGGGGGCCCAGGACTGGGCAGGACCCACGGCATCCTCCCAGAGGCTGGTCCAGGGAAGAGAGATGGCCAGTCTGGTCCCTGAGGGCTCAGGCTGGGGAGGAGCATCCAGGAGGGCCCTGGGGGGACAGAGTGTCCGTCTGCCCTTGGCAGCCCCTCGCCACCCCAGAGGGCCGGCCTCTGCGGATGCTGTTGAACCGCCAGAAACTTAATCTATTATTACACAGAAACTTCTGTGAAGTCAGGGGTTTGAACTCCCCAGAAGTGTTTGCCTGATTTGGGGCCGATAGCGGGGTGATTAATGCTGGCGATAAGGTGTTGATTGGTTCTGGGAGCCGCTGCTGACATGGGCTGCCGTGCAGCCGGGCTGGCGACCGCGCTCACCCAACAATAGCCCGTTGATCCTGCGCCCCACCCGCCCCGGACGATCAGAGAGGGTGCACGCGGCAGGCCAGAACGCAGGAGCCCCTTCTCTTCGGGGAGGCGGCCCGGGGACGCCGTGTGCTCCTCCTCCCTCGGGCCCCCCAAGGGGTGGAGCCACACTGCAGATGACAAGGTCCCCTGCCTCAGTAGTCGTACCTGTAAAATGGGAGAATAATTTCCCCCCTCCCCTGTGGGGCTGCCAGCCCACGAAATTAGACCAAGTAGTGAAGCCCCTGAGAGAGATGTGTGTGCGTTATTCCCAAAATACAAACACAGGAACACCTGCTCCAGGTGTGGGGCAGGATTGACACAAACTGACCCAAAGCTGGCCCACACCGGAGGGGCTGACACCCCAAAGCGGGGACAGTCCCCAGAGACCTAAGAAACGCGTTTAGCTCTTCACTACTCATGGATAAGCAGACAGGGCCGGCACACAGAAGAGGCCTGTCCTGAATTGGGTCAGGGGACGTCGTGCAGGGAGGGTCATGGCATCGGGGCCAAGAACACTCTGGACGGGGGGCCCCCAGCAGGAGGCCGATGGGGCCGGGACTCTGGGAGTCTCACGAGGACACTGGCTTTCACTCTGAGTGGGGCATGACCCAGTTGCACGGCTGCAGAGCTGAGGACGGACCAGTGAGGGGCCGCAGCGGGCCTGGGAGAGACCAGGGTGTGCAGGCCAGAGGGGACAGTGGCTGTGCCAGGCAGGGGGATGGGAACTGGTGGACTCTGGGGCTTCCTGGAGCTGCTGAAACAAAGAAGCACAGACCCGGGGGCTTTAAACGGCACAGATTTATTACCTGGCACTTCTGGAGGTCATAAGCCCAAAGCAGGTCCCACGGGACTAAGAGCGACGTACCAGCAAGGCTGGGTTCCTTTCTGGGGGCTCCAGGGGGAGTCCATTCCTTGCCTTCCCGGCTTCTGGAGACGCCCGCGTTCCCCGGCTCATGGCCCCTTCCTCACAGCACTCGGACCTTTGCTCCTACCTCCCTCTTTCCCTGGAAGGAACTCGGGGTGCTCGGGAGAAGCCAGGAGGCAGGCAGTGTGGCCGGCGGGGCCTGGGAGGCCCCAGCAGAGAGGTCGACTTTGCTCCCGGGTAGTAAGTGTTGACAGGAGGCTGGGACAGCCGCGGCCTCCCTGCTCCTGACCTCGTGCCCCGTGGAGGCAGGTGAGGGCTGGGACTACGGGGGTGCGGCCACGGTGGCTCGAGCGGGCAGAGGCGGCGAGGGAAAAGGGGCCAGGCCCAGGAGGCCGTGGACAGGAACTGGGCTGGGCTGTTGGCCAGATGGACCAGAGGTTGCCATGGTGGGCCTGGCCGCAGAGACCAGAACCTGGGCCAGGCGTCTTGTGGCTCCGGAAATTCAGCCTCACTCGCAGGGAAGGGCGGAGGCCTTGTGGCCTTGTGTTGTGAGCACCTGCCGGCTAGAAGCAGAACCGAATGAAGATCCAGGGCCTGGCGGAGAGGAAGGGGGCTGGGCTGGGGAGCCATCCCACCACCACCTGGACGCCCCCTCCGGAGAGAAGCCTCGGCCCCTGTGAGAGGCCCAGCCCCGCAGACGGGGGGATGGAGGGGGCTCCCCAGCGAGAGGGCGGCTGAACTCCCCAAGGCTGGGCTCAGTCCTGCAGGATGTCACACCCATGCTCCCCAGTGTTGCCCAGGGAGGACAATACCGAATGCCCTCGTCCCACAGTCGGAATGCCCGGCCCCTGGGGAATTCAGGCTCTGGTGAGCCCAGCACATTCCAGCCATGCACACATGTCAGTAGGAGAGTCCCCGGAAAGGGAGCCAAGGAGGCCCACCGCCACACCCACTGCGGTGCTGCGTACCGGGCATGAGGACCTCCCGCGAGGCCGTGTCCCCTCGTAGGATGGGGCCTTCCCTCCCTCGTCCTGTGTCCAGGCAAAGATCTGGACCCTGAGCCTGGCAAGCCCTGGACTTGCAGGCAAGCCCTGAACTACCCTGCCCCAAACAAGACCTCACCAAGGCCCCTGCAGCCCGGCTGCCGGGAGATGCTACAGTCCTGGGGCTCGGGGTCCTGGGGTCACGCCGGGCGGTGCACAGAGCAGGGCCGCAGGCCAGCCCAGGTGAAGGAACGTGTCTGCAGCAAGCTAGGGTAGGGCTGGCCCCTGAGCCTGGGCACTCGACTGTGGCGCCATCTCTTCGGAAGCTTCTAGAAGCTCTTCCCTTGGGCCTCTTCTGCCCACCTCCCAGCCCCTGGTCCTCTGATTGAAAAGCAGTTTTGTGGGGGGACTCACTCTGCCAAAGTAGGTCCCCAGGCCGCTGTGGCACCCTCTTTTGGATGTCGCCACCGGGACGGCAGTTTGCCCGGGAGGCCAGCCTCCAGCACCTCCCCCTCAGCCGTCCCGGTGGCCCCGGGTGTGTGTGCACGTGCGTGTAGGCGAGCAGGGAATGCTCCCTGCCTCCGGGCAGTGGCGAGACCCCACTGCAGCGCAGCCCTGGCTCGGGGAGCCTCCCCCCTGGAAGAGCACGGGCAGGGGCGGCGTCGAGGGGGCCGCGGTGGGGAGGTGACTTGGGGCACTGCCCCTGAGGCTTGCCACATCGTGGCCTCTGGTGTTCTTCTTCCCCCGGCAGGGGAATGGAAGACCAGGCTTAGGGTCCAGATCTTTGTCCTTTAGGGTCTCAGGATCAGGGCGAGCCGAGAGTCTGGGATGCATTCGCCCCGGAGACGTCTGGCGACAGCCAGCAATGCTCTGGAAGCTGGGCTGCAGCTGGGCAGAGCCGCCCCCGGCAGGGCCCTCGGCCCCTTCTGCTGCTGGGGAGGGTGGCGGCTCGCGGGTCCTGCCTCGCGGGCGGGGGGCCGGGGGTAGCTCCCGGCCGGGTCTCTCCACAGCCATCACCCTGGCACCCCCGGATATCCAAACCTGGGCCTGCTCGGCTCCATCCGACCAGGGAGCAAACGGCCCCGCAGGGACACCGCTCATGCCCAGAGCTGCCCCCCTGCCCCGTCCTCCTGGGAGCCTGCAGGGCCCGCTCTCCGCCGGACTCAGGACGCCCGCGCCGGCCAGGCGGGCAGACTGCTGGCGTCTCTGCCCCCCTGCGTCTGCCGGGGCCGCCTCGCAGACCTTGCCCGGCACCTTCCCTCCCGTACTGAGGCCCAGAGGTGATGTGGACGGACGGGCGTTACAGCCGGGAGCGAGCACAGGGGCCCGAGGCACCAGTTGCTTCCGACGGGGCCCGAGGGGCGTCTGACCTTTCCGGCCACGGGGCAGCAGTTGCGTGAGCACGGACAATCGCCCCAGTGTGCAAGGCACAAGCGGCCTTTTCTTCCTCACCGGGCCGGCGCGCACAGCTCCCAGCCTGGCTTCCCTTGAACAAACATATTTATTGTAGCCGCCACGGAGGGCCTCGCCGCACAGCCGGAGCCCGGGGGCCGCCGTCCCACCCACCGGGGCCCGGGGAGGGGACCCCTGCCCTGCAGGCCCCGGCCCCGTCCGGCCCCGGGCAGGGTGGCTCCAATCTCCCCCGCCGCCCCCCACCCCCGTGGCTGCTGGTGTTCCCCCTGGGAGCCGCTGACCACCCACAGGCAGCAAGCCAGCTGCTGGGCCACAGGCACGTGGGAGGGGGGCTCGGAGGCAGCCACACCTGAGCCCGGCCTCAGGTTCCTCCTCGGTGAAATGGGAAGCATCAGCAGCAGAGCCCTGCCCGCCCGGCGGTCAGACTGGGGAGCCCCCCTCACGCCCCTCCTGGCCCTGTTCCTTGTGCCGTGCTGGGCTGCTTTCCTCCGAATCCTGCAGGAAGCAGCTGGAGGGGATGGGCTCCTGGGCCCTCCCCGGGACGTCCTGAACGGCGGGGTTGGCCCCACTCCGGACTCCCAGCTCAGCATGGGGCCTCCCGCTCTGGCCCCTTGACCCTCTTGCTCTCCCTCAGCCCCGTCTATCTGCTCCCCTCCATCCTCCACCCAGCGGGCAGATCCAGGCTCTCCACACGTGCCCAGGGACTGTGGGTGACCCCCAGTGCAGCAGGCTCATACATTCAGAGGTGTGGACAGGCTGTGAGGACCACACGGGGTAGGGCAGGACCCCAGCTTGCCAGGAGCACCTTGGGGAAGGAGAGCTGGGAGACCTTGGGGGACCAGCGGAGAAGGGGAGAGCAGGGAAGCCCCGCAGGGAGGGGCTGGTATGGGTGCTGCTCTCCCCGCCACTGATCTGTGGCAGCTCGACTAGCGGAACCCACGAACCCACCGGGGGCAGAGGGCATGGAGCAACAGGATGCAGGAGGGAGACTTCCAGGCCGAGGGGACTGGAGAGACAAGAAGCTCGGACAGGAAGGGACCTGAAGGGGAGAGTCCAGATCCCACCCCTGCCCTGAGCCCCGGCCTCCAGAGCTCAGGTTGTCCTCCAGGTTGCTCAGGCCAGATCCCTGGGTCATCCCAGACCTCCCCCCGGTCCAAAGAGTGTCTCTTCCTGCTGGGGGCCCTGGTCCTGCAGACCCCTGGGGCGCCACCTCCTGCCTCCCCTCACCCCTGTCCCAGGCTATAGCCCTATCACTCCTTCTGACCCCAGGGCCTTGGCACATGCTGTTCCCTCTGTGCTGCCCTGGATGCTTTTCTCAGCACGCGGGCATGTGCACACACTCCTCCCTGCTTAAGTCCTGTCTCGTCTTCTGGCCTCATCTGTCGCTTCCCCTGAGACTCCTGCATAGACCAGCCCCTCGTGGTCTCCTCCCAGCCTTGGCCTCATCTCGTAGAGCTTCTGGTCTCTGATCGCATGCATCAGGGGGCTCGTCTCATGCATGGCTGTCCCTGAGAGTTGGGAGCACAGGTCCCTGGCAGGGGAGGTCCCTGCTCTGGTCCCAGGGGCTCTGGATGTGTGCGTGAGAGGGTGCTGAATAAGTGTTTGGGGAGCAAATGGATGAAA
>NC_138379.1:1500159-1630165 GCF_054177405.1 Leptonychotes weddellii | reverse complement strand
GGAACGAGGGTACTCCGCCGGCATGAACTGCGTGTTCTCGGGCAGGCTGCCTCCCCTTCCAGCCTCAGTTTCCCCCACTGTGAGGTAGGGACTACACTCCCTGTTTGGATTTGGCTGTGCGGTCCCGCATGAACAGCGTCGTGGTCTGAGCTCCAGAACGAGGGCCCCTGGGCCCTGGGCAGAGCTGTGTCCCCCCAGCCCCGGGCGGGGACCACCGAAAAGGGAAGGCCCTTTGGAGACACAGCCTGCTGGGGGTGGGCAGGGCGGGGTGCTCCCAAGGCCTCTCTCCTCGAGTGTGCACGGCCATGCTCTCCCTGTGTCCTCCTCCCAGGGCCGTCCCTGTGTGCATGTCTGTGTCCTGATGTCCTCTTGTTACAAGGACCCCGGTCACCCAGGATCAGGGCCACCCCGGTGACCTCATTCTAACTTAATTTTCTCCCTGAAGGCCCCGTCTCCAAATGTGGTCATCTTCTGAGGCAGGGTGGCATGGATAGGATGAGCCCACCCCATTTCTTCAGGGTCTAGAAGACAGCAACAGGCAAGGAGGTGATCTCTCCCCCCGGGGAAGGGGGCCTTTCGGGATGTGGGTGTAGGAGGCCCTGTAAGCTGCCTGGGGCTAGTGCCGCGTGGGGTGGTCCTGTGCATGCCCGAGATGCCAAAGAGCGGCTCCCTGGTGGGCCCAGCCCTCCTGCCTGCCCTCGGGGCTCCCCCAGTGCCCTGCGTCTGACCACCGTCCTGGGGCTGCTGGGATTGGGGCAGATCTACATTCCATTCTAGCTCTTGGGACTACATGGCTCAGTCCCCTCTGCCGGCTGCCGTGTGGGTGGAGGTCCAGAGCCCCCCGCCTGGTCCCCGCTCTCCCCACGTGTCCACCGCATGGCAGGGGCAGCAGGCCCACCCTAGAACAGGAGCCGGGTGCCGACTCCCGGCCCCATAGACTGGCAAACTCTGACTCACAGGGCAATAAAGTTCTTGCTTTTAAAATCAGTATATTAGCTTAATTTTATAGATTTCAGAAGTGCTACTTGAAAATAAAAATATCCCGATTATATTTATGATCCCAACGTGAATCCATTTGACTCCGTCCTGGTGAAGAACCTGGGTGTAAAATGCCGGGCACCTCGAGTCCTGACTCGGCCCTACCAGGCTGTCAAGCGCAGCTGGTGGGTCTGAGCTGGAGGGTGCGGGTCACTGGGAAGGCTCTGTCGCTCTACATCCCCCTCACCACTACAGCGTCGGAGGGCGGGCCTCGAGGGGAGTCGGTGGGCATCAGATGTGAGGACTGGCCAGGCCCGTCACACGTCTTTACGAGCAGGGCCTGCTGTTGCCTTCGAGGCACATGGGAGCCAGTCGGGGCGGGCAAAGGAGTTGGCACTCACTCCATCCAGAGGAAGGACATTCTGAGCCCTTCTTGGGGGTCAGGAGAGAGCCACGTTACCCTCCCATGGCAGGGGAGAGTGTCCTAGCCTGACCTTGACCAATGGCCTGTGGTCAGTATGGGAAATGCAACTCAAAACAAAGAAGGTGAGCAAGGAAACCTTCAAACAGCAGGGAGAGGAGAGGGGTGGAAGGAAGAGGGGGAGGAGTGAGCCCCCCAGGCAGGGGAGGCTGGGGTCTGGGGTGGAGGCCCTCACAGCAGGCTCCTAGGCCAAGCAGTGGGCAGCAAGGTGGTCAAGAGGCCAGGGTGATCAGGGAGGGCTCCCTGAGAGGTGCCATTTGCATTGAGCGTGACAAGAGAGGCAGAAGGTCCCCCCTTCCCCAACTTCCAGCCTAAAGGCCAGAGTGTCAGGCCCACCCATGCCCCGTGGATCTGCTTTGGACGTTCCCTAGGTCTCTGCTCATCTTCCCAGGGGCAGAGACCTGGCTAGAGCTGTGGGATGGGTCTGAAGCCTGGTATCTTTGGAGCCCAGAGGAGGCCAACCTCTGCTCACCCCAGCCCCGCAGGGTCCCCAGGTCGCTGGGAGGCCCTGGGGCTTGGCCTGGAAAGGGCCTATGTGGCCTCCAGGTGTGTGTGGGGGGGTGTCTGATTTTTCCCGGGGGCCTCGGCTTGGCCAAGGTCCTCTGAGCAGACCACATGCTGGGCGCCAGGCGCACAGACCCTGGAGGGGATGGTCCTCCCCCTGCCCCAGTTTCTGCACGCCAATCCGCTGAGTGGGCTGTAACCGGATGCCGGGCCCGCCCTGTTGTTGCAGGTGCAAAGCGGGCACCCACGGCCAGGTGGGCAGGCAGAGCCCTGGCTGTCACTCACCAGCCAGCCCACCGAGCGACCTTCGGCAAGGACTTGCCTGCAGTCTCCACGTCCCTGAGAAGCGGGGCTGACACCGGCCTGCCCTCCTGGGGTGACCGCGGGGGACAGACCATGTGTGCAGCAGGGCCCCTCCCCAGGCTGGGAGGGGGTGAGCCGTGGTAGTGGGAGGTGCCGTGAGCCCATCCCACACTTGCAGCTGCCCAGGCTCTGGGGTGGGTGGGGGGTTGGCAGGCCCAGGGTCCCCTGAGCTGATGCAGGATTAAGCCCAAGACCTCAGGCTCCGGACAGGGGGCTACTTCCCCCCTGTTGTCCTGTTGGAGGCCTGTGTTGGTCTCCCGTGGCTGCTGGGACAAATGGCCAACTTCGGTGGCTCAAGACAATGCAGATTTTTCATTCTACAATTCTGGGAGGCTCAAAACCTTGTCACTGCACTAAAATCAAGGTGTGGCCAGGCTGGGTTCCTTTCCCGCATTCCCTGGCTGGGGGCCCTGTCCTCTGTCCACACGGGCAGCCCAGGCCGGTGGAGCCTCCTTGCTCAGTGTCTCTCTGACCTTCTGCACAGAGTCACCTCTCCTCCTCTGACTGCCCCTGCTGCCACTTGCCCTGCAAGGGTCCTCGTGATCACAGATAATCCAGGGGAATCTCCCATGTCAGGATCACCTGCTTGGCAAACTTCATTCCATCAGCAGCCTTTCCCCCATAGCTGCAGAGCTGAATCTGTCCCTGGGCTCCAGGGGACAGGACATGGGCACCTTCAGGGACCATCGTTCTCAGCATGGTGCCCTGGCCCCCCCTGCAGCCCCCCGTGGGCCACCTTGGGCTGTGCTGCTTCAGATGGGACTTGAAGAGTCCCTCGGACCCTCGTGGACCGGGGCATGGGAGGGGTCACTCAGAGATAGGCCATGGCCCCGGGAGCTGGGCAGAGGGGCACGGCTTCCTACCAGGTCCTATCCTTTCTCCCTTAGCCCCCTCTGTTACTGACACAGTGTTCCAGAACATTCTCATCTCGTTGGCCCCCCAGGCAGGTCCAGGGGCCCCCAGAGGCCCCCAGCAGCACCCCTCCGGCCATCTTATGACCTCCCAGAACCCTCTGCTCTCGAGTTTGTCCATTGCTGTGGACTGTTGCAGGACACTCTGCTGGGCACCGTAACATCATTAGATTTTTTACATTAAAAGGCAAAAGGAAGAAAAATAAGTTCTAAAACCAGGCTCTCCTGCCTTGGCCTTTGCTCGAGGCTGGTGGAGGTTTTGCACAAAACAGTCGTCCTCTCGTGCCCCCGAGTGGGGACCCCAGCTGGGCCCCACACTAGCTGGAGCCACCCCCATGATTGGCAGAGTGCCCCGGATCAGGGGCTGCAGGTGTCTGGAGCTCAGACACCCTGGGGGTGGCCGGTAGCCTTGGGGGCCGTGGTCCAGCGGAGGAGCTGGGCCTGGAGTGCCCATGTGCAGCCTGTCTTGGAGCCCAGAGCCATCTGGCCAGCACACCCTAGTGCCGCAGAGGGAGCCCCCTTGTCCAGGGGGGCGTCTGCCCCCCCAGATGTACTCCTCACAGGAACGATTCGTTTGAATGCAGGTCCAGGGGGCCCGGGCCCCCCACCACCCTTTCCAGGGGCAGTTTGCACTTTGCAGCTGAATCAATCAGAGGCAGAAATGCCACGGCGAGGGGGAGGGGGTGTTTACTGATTTGGCGTTTCTGAGCCTGAGGATGCTCTGTGTTTGTCCAGGCTCTGTCCCGCCAGGTCCTCTGGGAGCTTTGCAAACAAGAGCCCTGGGAGGGAAGGAGGCCTCCCTTCCCCCCAGGGCTCCAGGGGGCCATCGGGGCCTCCTGTCTGAGTGAATGGAAGCCAGCAAAGCAAACCAAGGGCCTCGGGGCCCTGAGGGGACAGATGCAGGAAGCGCAGAGCTTTGAGGCCTCTGGGTGGGTCTGGGTGCCGAACACACAACAGCCACTCGACGGTCCCCCATCTCAGACGGGCCCTTGAGTGTCGGGGATGGTTTGTTCCTTCCTCATGTTAGGAGAGTGCTCCTTGCCCAAACCCGGAGGTGGAGTCCTCCGATTTCCAGCAGACCCATGCAGCCCTCCGGGAGTGCTGAAACAGATTCAGGAGCCCCCCATGATGTTTGAGAGGGAGGGGGGCGTTCTTAACAGTCCCTCGGGGACAAGCGGTGTGGCCAGCAAACGGGAGCAAACAGGCACCTCGCTATAGCCTGTGTATGCGTCTGCTAGACCCCGGGGCCTACGGGGTCCCCCTCGCCACGTGGGGACCAATCTTTGTCTCCAGAGCTCTCCCAGCCTCAAAACTCCGTGCTCCTCGAGTGGGGGAGGTCTGGGGCCTGGGCTTCCATGGGGTGTCTGTCTTCACTCCTTTCCAAGTGTTCTTCAAGCCCCCTCCCCTCCAAGACCTGGCCTCTCGTCCTCCCTCAGGGGCCAACCTCGAGGTTAGAAATAATCCTGGCCCTTGCCCGGCACTCAGGTCCGAGACGGCAGAGCCCTTGCTGTCCTTCTGCCCTCACCTCCTCCCCCACCCACCGCCCAACCCGGATCCTCCATCTTTCTCCCAGGAAAGCATGTCCACAGGGACGGAGGGAGGGACCCAGAGGAGAGCAGTCCTCCCTGACCCACCTTTGCTGTCTGCGTGGCTAGGCCGTGAGGCTCTGCGTGCCGTGGTGCTCAAGGGGGGGTAGTCGGAGTGTCCTAACCAACATCCCCCCCCCCACCACGTCCACCTAAAGGCCCTCTCCCGGATGCCCTTCGGAAACTGCCTGGCACACTCTGGCCACAGCCCAGATGCCAGGCTCCTCTCCCTGGTGGACCAGATCCCTGTGCCCCCACACACCACGTTCTGTGACGTTCTCTACTCATTGGTCCTGTTCTGTTTTATGTAATTCTATTTTATTGGTAATATTAGTATATAAATCTGTGTTTATCATAAGGTATTACGTGTGCATAGAAAATAAATCATAAAGAAAATGTGTAATATAATAATATAGTTATTATTAGTTTAACTATTTTTAACAATTATGGTGGCCTGTGGTTTTAATTCCCTGTTCTAGCCCACCTGTGCCCCCATCAGGGCACCTGCCCCCCAGGACCCTCCTAGGTCAGCCGGGTGGGTGGCGTGGTGGTGAATGGTTAAAGTTCATGTACCCAAGTGCGTGTGCACAGGCGTGGATTTCAGACTTCTGTGGAAATGTTCACTGGAAACTTCAGGAAGATTCCGTGTGGGTGTGTTGGGTCGAACAGCTGAAAGGACCAGAAGAGTGTTGTAGGGTGTTCTGCAAGAGTGCTGTGCTCAGATCTCCCCATAAGGGCCTTTAAGTTCTCTTTCCACCTAAAAGAAAAAGCCTAGAAATTCTGAATACTCTCAGGGGCGTGGCGGTGCAGACAGGACTTTGGTCTACACAGCAGGGTTAGGCAATCAGTCCACGTGGGAGTTTTGGGGTTAGGACAACGTGTGGTGGGTGGCCGTGTGTCAGACCCCCGACTTGGGTGTTTCATCCAAGCTTTCCGATGATCTACCACCCTCTGCCCAAGTGCTCAGCAACACGGCCACTTGCCCCCAGCAGTGGCCTGAGCTGTCTGTTCAGTCTACAAACCGCCTCAGGAAAGGAATGTTACCCGTGGCCGGTCCTTCCAGAGGGACAGGATGTTTTAGGGGAAATCACACAGGTGTCCTCATAAGACATCAGCGGCAGGCCCGCCCTGGTCGGCCAGGGGGCCCGTTCCTGCATGTTCTCACCCGCTCCCGCCTCCCCTGACCCCAGGCCTGGGCTCTGGGCCCTGGGCGCCTACCCTCCTCTGTGCGGCTGGGGACCTCAGCCACCCCGTTGCTGGCACCCACAGCCCCTTCTCCTCCTCTTGGCCACAGCTGTCCCCTTGAAGATCAAATGTGTATCCCCTCCTGGGACACACTGCTGCTCTTCCTAACCATGAGCCCGGCGTTTGGGGGACACTTCTGGGGCCCCTTAGGGCCACTGCCTTCCCCGGTTGCCCCGCCCTGACCCGCAGGGGAGCTGAAGGCTGCTGAGTGTGTGCATCATCCCCCATCCTGCTCACTGAAGTCTTCTCTCTGGAGCCCTGGGTTGGGGTGGGGGAGGGTACTAGGAATGGGACACTGGGGGACCAAGACCCAAGCTCTTTGTTCAAGGAAGTGTAGGGGACAGGTCTGTCATCGTTCATTTGCACGGCACCTGGTACAGCCAGCAAGGAGCCCCAGGGGACTCAGCCAGAAGCTGTGGCTTGCATCCCCCCTGCTTAGAAGGTCATGGGTCCTCCAGAGCAGAAGGCTCACTGGGACGTGAGCGTGGGACTCAGGAGAGAAGGTTCTGGGCCAAGCTGACCCCAGATTGGCTTGGCTACTCAGCTGGGGAGTTCCTTGGGGTACCTGAGTTCCCTTAGATTCTTCTGGGCCTTGGGAGCAGAGGGTGCACTTCTCACCCACGCCGGTCCTGCTGAGCATCTGACACCCTCAGGGGGACAAGACACACCTGCTTCAGGGCCCCCCGCGGAGGCTGGACAGAGCAAAGACGCTCAGAGCCGCTCCTGGGCACAGAGCCTGTGCGCATACGTTCGGCCCACCCTCGCTGTGGCATCCTGTCACCCCTGTGTGCCACTGTCCCAGACCCTAAAGATATGAAAGTCAACAAAGGAGACAGAGTCCCGTCCACAGAGCTTAGGATTTTTCCAGGAGGGCGGCAGGGAAGAAGGAGTTTCCATAAAGAGAGGAGAGGTCCTGGCCGGGCGGCAGATGGTGGGTGAGAGCGGGGCCCCGGGGGCAGAGACGGACAGCCCCACCACTCGGGGGACCCTCTGTGAGCAGGAGTTGCAAATGGTGACCCACCCCTTGTGTCCCCCTCTGGCCTCGTCTGTGGGGTCAGGAGATACTCTCCTGCATCTTCTTGCATCATTTACAATTCACCTTCTGCCACGTAGGCCTTCATCAGGGACACCCCCGTGTGCCGGCCGGGGGGCCAGTCCCGCTCCCCCCCAAGCGGTGGCCCCCCCACCTCCCAGCCTCCCGAGCCCGTCCCTGGTGGGGGGCGACGTTTTTGCGGTCAGCCCCATCCCCAAGCCTACGAGGAGCGTGACCAGGGTCCCTCCTCTGCACCAGTGGTCTCCTTTCCGGGGGACACGCCAGTGCCCCGGAGACCTGCTGCTTGGGTTTGCAAAGAGGCCCCATTGCCGGCAGCGCACCTGCCCCCTCCGCCCTGCACGTGACCTCTGTTAAAGTTTGACTTGCCTGTTCCGGACATTTGTTCCTTCATGGCAACATTATTAAGTTCCTTAATTTCAATAGGAAGTTTGCTTGGGGTTGCATGCATTTACAGGTTGAATGTGGGGGAAATGGAAACAGTGTATCGTGTTCTCTCGTCCAAGAGTCAAGGAGTCTCTCTGAGCGGCTCGGGTCATCTCCTGAGTCCTCCCCTGGGGTCTGGGAGCGCCGCGAGGAGCCTCCTCTCACGGGGGGCTGCTTTATGACCCCTGACAACGCACCCTCTCTAGGCTAGTTGAGCACTAATTTCCCTCGGAGCTCCTTGCAGGGGCAGAGGAGGGCCACGGGACTCTCTCTGGCCGCCACGGTGGACACTTTCGTCAGTTCTAATAATTGATCTGTTGGCCTTGCTGATTTCTTAAGTAGATGATCTTATCAGCTACAGATAAGGGCCGTTTTCTCTCTCCCAACCCTCACGCCTCGTTCTTTCTTTTCTTGCATTAAGTGGAATCTACCTGACACAGGGTGGGGCCCTGGGAGTCCTTGTCTTATGCTAGGTCTTAATAGAAATGCATTCTCCTTTAATTAATAGGTTATTGACATTAATAGAAATGTTTCCTCCACTACCGGGATGGTTTGCTCTGGCTTTTGGTCTATAACTTTACCAAATTAAGGAAGTTCCTTGCTAGTCCTTTGCAATAGGAATTTTCATTTAACTTTTGAACTTTATGAAATGCTTTCTGTACTAAGGGGTTGTGAACAATGACCTGCCTCCTACTTGTGTATGGCCCGTGAGCTCGGGATGGTCTTTACATGTTTAAAAGGTTGAAAAAAAAAAACAAGCAAGAGATGAATAATAGTTCTATGAAATCCAAATTGTAGTGTTCTGAGAGGTAAGCGGATTCCGCCCCCAGCCCCGGGCCCTCCCCTGCTTACCGCCTACCGCCGCATTCCGACCACAGCAGCGGGGTGCGGGGCACACACGCTCTCGCTCCACGGCCAGTCCCGGCACACGGGGCCCAGCGGTCAGCCGTTTCTCATCCCCCCTCGCCCACCCCGTCCCTGGCACCTCCCGTCCTCCCCACCCTGCTCAGGGGGCTGGCATCCGGGGGCACCCAGACCCAACCCAGCTGACGAGGTCGCGGTGCGGGCCTTGCTTGTCCTCAGACTCCGTGCTCCCCGAGCTCACGCTCAGCACGCGGTAACTCAGGCCGAGCTGGTGGCTCTCGCCGTCTCCCCCGGCATGTGCTCCTGCCCGGCCTTGCCTGGTCGTGGTGCCATCGTGGCTCACAGCGGTCCCACGGTCAGGGCGGGGCCGGGTGACAGTGCCCGTCACACAGAGCGGGAGGCGGAGGCCGGGGGGGACTGTAGAACAGATTCAGAATCACGGCATGATTCTGAAGGTCGTACGGAGAGCTCCCACACACCTCCTCCCTCCCTCCCCACCGTTGACATGTTGCGTTAGGACACTGGGTTGGTCACAACTCACACTCCAGCGCTGGGACGCCATTGCTAACTCGAGTCCATACTTCACTCAGACTTCCCGGTTCTCCCTGCCGACCTGTTTCCATCCCAGGATCCCGCCCGGGACCCCACCTGACATCCAGCCGCCATGTCTCCTTAGGCCCCTCTGGGCCGTGACAGTTTCAGGCTGTCCTTGTTTTTGATGACCTTGACGGTTTCGAGGAGGACGGGTTAGGTGTTTTGCAGGATGAGCTTTGGGCTTCGGGGAGGAAGACCACAGAGGTGACGCGCCCTTCTTCCCCATCGTGACAGGGACACATGCGGTCGGCATGTCCGTGATGTGTCTTGATGCCCGTGATGCTGGCCTGGGGAGCGCCCGTCAGGTGTCTCCACGCCACACTTGTCCTTTTCCCTCTTCCCTCTTGTCTACGTGGACCTGCCTGAGTTTGGCTCTGGGGTCCTGGGATCATCCATCCGGTTGACCACCGTGAGCCCCCGGGGTGGGCAGATTCAGGAGGAGACCCTCGGGAGAATGAGGCTTGGCCTTCGCTCAGATCAGAGCGGTGCCCTGGCGTGCGGGGGCGGGGAGCCGGGCCGGCAGACAGAGTGTCAGGCCAGACGTGGGAATCCACACATGGCCCCTTCTCAAAGGCGGGTGCTGTCCCCGGGGCCCCTGCGGGGTCCTCAGGCCTCTTTCATTGCGCACATCCGAGCCTAGCCTGGCCCATGGTGGAAATGCAAATCTAATTAGTCTGGCATCGAGCCCGTCTTAAAAGTATTAACAGAGCCTTAAACTGTGCTGTTGGACGGGGATGAAGAAACGCCCCAGCGAGGAATTACCGGATGGTGACAAAGCCCCAATTTATTAGTCTTCTCCAATGGGGGCTGTGCGAAGGACGTTAATTACTTTAATGGGACTTATTTTGCTTCGTTGCCCAAAGTAATTGGTTTATTAACCTCTCCTTTCCTTTGGGGGGAGGGAAGGCAGAGGGCCGAGTGGTGGCCCCGGGAGAGCCTTGCTCCGCGCTCTGCCCCCCGGCCCAGCACGCCTGACCGGCCGCGGCCCAGCCCCCAACCCCAGGCGGGCGGCGGCACCCTGTCCCTGCTGGCCTGGGCCGGAGCAGCCCGGCACCGTGGCCTTGCTCTTGTGTGCAGGGCACTCGCTGTGTGTCAGGCACTGGGAACGCAGCTGTGAGAAAAGCAGGGCCCTCAAGGTCTTTGCCGGGGCCCCACACGGGCACCCCCACAGAAAGTTACAGTTTCGGGGAGGCCCGGGCCCGAGGCCGGAGCGGGCAGGACAGGCTAGAGGACAGGGCAGCGGCGGGGCAGGGGGGCGGGGGGCAGAGCAGCCAGGCGCGGGGCGGGGCAGGCGGAGGCCGGGGACAGGGTGCACAGGGCAGGCCCGGCGGGAGGCAGGTGGGGCCCCCCGGCCCCGACTTCCCCAGCCTTCAGCTGATAGCAGTGATAGTGTTCGCTTTTCAAAAACAGTCCCTCTCAGAAACTGGACCGGCCACTTCCCCGCCTCCCACAGGAGGATTCTCCGGGAAGACCGCTCAGGCCGGGGCGCTCAAAGCGGTATCTGATCTGCAGAAATCGGCATGAGACCCGCGCTCGGGCCCCAGGGCCTGGGTGAGAGGCCGGCTCTTCCCTCCTGGACACACAGCACTGTCCTCCCCAGCCCCCAGGAGGCTCCTCACTACACTGGGCAGACCCTCACCCCGACCCCCAGCTCCCCAAAGAAGGCGGGATGAGGCTGTCTCCTTGTGTCCCTAGACCAGGGGTGGGGGGAGGGAACACAACGGACCCCACGCACCCTGCTTCTCGGCTCAGATCCCAGGGAGAGGGGTTGTGTGTGTGTGTTGAGGGGGCGTGGGGCCAGGGCTGGGCCCTGCCGGGTGCCTCCCTCAAGTGGGGCTCCTTGGCATCCTGCAGGGAATACCCTGCATGCCCCTCGCCCCAGGTGAGTCGAAGGCCAGACTAGAGGCCTCATGGAGGCCTGGGGCTGGGAGCCTCTGTCCCTGCATCACCAGGAGCCCTGGCTGGTACCTCACGGTCTGGGCCTACGGATCACCTGCCACGTGAGAGGGACACATTAGGCCTTCCTCACCTCCACTGTGAGCTTCGGGAGCTGGATCTACAGCCACCCCCCCAGACTGGGGCGTCCACCTCCTCTCTTTGCAATTGTCACTTTGTCCCTGAGTTCAGCTGTGCACTGAGGGGCCAGCCCTTGGCCCTCTGTGCTGCATCAGACACAGGCTATTTGGCCAGGGCGTGCGGGGGGGGCGGCCTCCGGAGCCAGGAGAGGGGTATGGGCTGTGCTGAGCAAGTCCCCACTGCCACTCTGGGGACCCAGAGCAGCCCCAGGGCCCCTGGGTTAAGGTGAAGGGGGCTTTGGCAGGAAGGAGGCTCAGTGCCAGCTGGGCGGCACAGAGATTCCCAGCTTAGCTCCGTCACCCCCCATCTGGGGGCCTGTCCGCTGAGCACGCTGGCAGGACCGGTCTGTGGATGCCATGATTTCCAGGAGGTGCGGGCTCGACAAAAGCAAAATGGCCTGAAAGTCAGGCCAAACCTCCAGGGCCTTGGGCTTCCAGATAGGAGACACCAGGGGAGTGGGGCGTGTTTGAGAGGCCCCAGCTGGGGCCAGGCGACGAGGAGGGCAGGAGGCAAGCGGAGACCACATCCCCAGAATCCACGCGATGTCTCCCAGTCTGGGGGGAGAGGCACTCTGGAGGCGGGTGGCTCTGTCTTCACCAGCCTCGGCTTCCTTCTGGGCAGTGGGAATAAGGGAGTCGTGGCACCGTGCATTCGGAAGCCCAGGGCCTGGCTCCCAGTAGGTGCCTGGGGTACCCGCGGGGGTGGGGTGGGGAAGGAAGAGAAGGGAGAAGGGCAGGACGGTGGGGAGGCCAGACCGGGGGCCTGGTGCCACGGCGTCTTGCTGGGATGCCGGGGGCCCCACCCAAGGTTTGGTAGGTCCAGAGTCCAGCTGTGTGGGGAAGGGCAGGGCCCTCGGCGCAGGACCGTGGTCATGGGAGCTCAGGGTGCAGCGTGGGGCTTGTGGGTGGCCTGGCAGGTTAGGGAATCTGGGGGTGGGGGAGAGAGGCAGTGTCCCAGAGGGGGCCTTGCCCTCAGACGCAGGAGTCCCACCAACAGTGCTCCACAGCAGACCCTCCCCCCGACGCTCTCCGTCATGGTGCTGAGGGGCTAGGAAGGGTGCCCACGGGCCATGGGAGTCCCACGCCGGCTCTGGGGTGACTTGCAGGAAGAAGGGTGGGGGGGCTCCCTCCTGCAGGGTGGGGCCTGCTCTGCCCCTCCTGAGGGGCCCCCGGGGGCCTGGCAGCACCTTCTGGCTCCTGACCCCCAGGGCTCACCTAGCCCGCGAGCCCCTGCTCCCCACGTCTGCAGGGCACTGCGCGGGCCCTGCTTCCCAGCCTTTGCGTCCTGCCAGGGAGCCCGAGCCGTTGTGGGGGTGCTGGCCGGGGACGGGGCTTTGGGAAGGAAGTGCACACAAATCACTTTTCTAGAGGAGAATCCGTGAGAAGCCCATGTAATTCTTCCTAGACGTGAGGGGTTTTCTCCCCTTGTTTTGATCAACAAGTCCCAGTAAGTCACTCCAGTGAGGCCATTACCGACGGCTCATAATCTCCCGGGGCTGCAGGCGAAATGGGACCCCCTGGCTCTTTCGCTGAAAACACTTTTCTTGTTTTCTTTCTCCAGCGTGCTGGAAACAGGCCAGCTCGCCAGTTCCATTAACTTAATGAGGGCTGACAGCCTGCAACAAACGTCCCTCATAATCTCCCCGGGATTTAAATGGGGTCCTCCCAGCCGCCTGCTCACACCCAACCTTTCCCGCTGTCTGCACGCCCAGCCCCTCCCGGGGACAGAGGCGGCACAAAGATGCGTTTCTTCACCGGCTCCTTCCAGTGACCCCACACAGGCAGCGTTGGGCTTTCAGGCCGACGTCCCACTGGGGGCGCAGGAACCTGCTCCCCACCCCAGGGAGGCCAGAGCCCGGCCACAGTGTCTTCTTGAGAGCTCGGAGCTGCGTGATCGTGCCGGCTCCAGGACCCTGTGTCCCTGCAAGGCCACGTCCTTGTTATGACACAGCCTGGCCCATGCTCTGTTTGTGGGGCCTCAGGCTCCTGAGGCCTCCAAAGCCCGGGGAACTTTCTGGAACCAGCCGAGGCCCGGCCCGGAAATCGGTGTGGGATTCTCTCGAGCCCTCCTCCAAGCTCCCATCTCCTGTCCCTTGCTTCCAAGGGCACCGCCAGGCTCTCAGAGGAAACGGACCCCAGCACTTTGGAGAGGCCCCGGGTCACGGGGCAGGGGGTCTCCGCAGGCAAAGGGGGAGGGAGGATTGAGCCAGATGTCCAATGTGGGCCACAGCCGCGGGGTCCCTCCCCCAGGAAACAGTCCCCTGATGGAGGGACTTGGGGGGCAGCGGGGAGGGGGCGATGCACACCTGTTCCCAAGCTGCCCGATCAGGGTCACACTCAGCTCGGCTCCTCTCTCACGTCACAGGCCCTGGCATGGGGGACGTGGCGCCAGGCAGGGTGGCGACAGGAGCCGCCTCTGAGCCGTTCCGCTGCTAGCTGGCAGGGCAGACGGTGAGCAGGAGCGGGTGTCTGGGGGAGGCGATGTTTGATGGTGTCTCTTTTTGGGGGAACCGCAGACAACACTGTCCATGTCCTCGGCCACCGCCGTGCGTCCCCTGCTGCCCTCATTGGGCCATCACCTCTGTGGCACCTCTCTGAGGCGCCTTGTACCGCACCGCACGTCCTGAGAGGCCATGCAAGGCAGGGCCTGCTCTTCCTCGCCCCTGCTTCTACTGAGAGGCCCCACTCTTAGCAGGAGCTTGGGCCCTGGGGGGAGGCACGTCGACTCGCCGTGGGTTGCCCTGAACTGCACCAGATTGGAGGGACCTGAGTCTCCTGAGCTCCGTGGGCGCTGAGGCGCCGAGCTGCAAGCTGGGTGGGAGTGCAGTGGATCGGAGCCACGCGGAGCCGGGTTAAGTTGGGAAGTTGCAATGAGTAGCTCGTTGGCCTGACCTGTGTTGGGTGGTCTCAGGGGGCCCAGTAGGAAGCCCCGATCTTGGGGAAACAGAGAATTAGTTCCTTTCCCTTGGTTCTGGGACATGTTGAGACGAGTTCCCTTTGCCAAATCTGTTTCGGTCACCTGTCCCGAGGTCCTCGAGGAATTTCACTGCCAACCGGGGACCAGCATGGGATTGCTCTGATTTCTGGATCATCGGTATGAAAACAATCTTACACCGACCTCAGAACCGTACGCGTGTGGTGACTCGTGATGCGGCAATCTGAGGGGACGGGACTGCACGTCACCTTGCGCCCAGAACGCCTGCAGCGCATGTTGTATCTGTCTGGGCATGTCAGGAGGGGCCCACAGGCCACCCCAGAGACTGGATCTCACTGGGCAGGCAATAGGGAGCCATGGCAGGATTTGTGGCGGGCGGGGCTTATGGATCTGCAATCTGTTCATTTGTCTCTTGGCCCAGGAAGCCCCCCGTGGCAGCCTTGCTGTTGGGGGACCGGTTGGAAGGGAGAAGCTCGGCCAGACTGGGGAGTTAGGAGGCCTCTGTATCTGCTCGGGGAGGGAGGAGGCCTACGGCAGCCACATTCCTGAGGCTGCCTGCCTGGGGGCCCTGAGCCCCCCCAAGAAGGAACCCCAAAGAAGGCCGTGCCCTGGGCAAAGCCCGGAGGGCTTGGGCTGTCCCCCCTCCTTCCCTGTTCTCCAGAGAAGCTCCCAGCACCTCCGTGTGCCTCCCCCAGCTCCCGCTCTCGGGAGCGGCCTGGGACACTCTCCACACCCTTGTGTTCACAGGATGGAGCGCCCACCACCACCTAGGTTTAGAACATCCTCGTCACCCCCAAAAGCAGCCCTGCGCCCCTGCACAGTCACTTCCCTTCTCCCCTGGGGAGAAAACACTAATCGGCTTCCTGTCTTCAGAACCTTTCACCCAGTCTGTGTCCTCTCACTTCGTGGGATGTTCTTGAGGTTCACACGTGTCATGGCAGGAATCAGGGGCAGGGGGAGCAGGGAAGTCTGTGGACCCTCGGGCACAAGAGGAGGTAAAACTGAACGACCTGCAGCCCCGAACCAGGATGTCCAGCTGCGGGGAGCCGTTCCCCTGGGGGACACTTGGCTTTGTACAGGGCTGTGTGCTCAGCCTGAGCCCCAGCTCGGCAGCTCGGTTTCCATGGGCATCCTGAGCGCGTGAGGTGGCAGGTGCTAACCACCACTGGCCCCATTCCTGAGCCGGACCCGAGTCTCGAGGCCAGAGCCCCGTGGCAGGCTTCCTCGGCCCACAGAGAGAGGAGCCACAAGTTCAGGCCTTCCCGCCCCGGACATGGGGGCCGCGGGGGCTCTGAGGGCTCTCGAGCCAGGGCTCATCACCCGCTCCCACCCGGGCTCAGGCCGCGCTGGGCATGGGGAGCAGTGCGGGCCATGCAGCCTCAGCCCCGGCGCTGGGTGTGAGCTAGACGCAGTGACATCAGATTCCTGCGGCATTTGGCACTGCAGGGTGTGTGGGATAGAAACGCGTGCTGGGCTCTGGCCAGGGAGGAAGGTGAGGGGCGCCTGCCATGTGTACAAGAGGATGGAGAGGGTTTGAGGGCGGTGGGGGGGGCCCATGGTGGGAGGAGGGTCTGCAGGGAGAGCGCAGCAGCTAGCCCCCGCCTCGCCTGGCTGGGCCCTCTCCCCCTGGGGCGGCTCTGCCCGGAGGTAGTCACGGCGGGCTGGGTCCGGAGCCAGCACGGGTCAGCTCTGGGGCAGCAGAAGACAGGTGCAGTGTCTCGGTTGCCCCCTGTTTCACCTGACCTCAGAGCACAGTGGCTTCTCTGACCTAGGCAGGGCCATGCCCGGGGAGACTGCTGGTTCCAATTACCGGGATTGCACAACCATGGCCCGCGGGGTGCTATTTGTGAAGTCACCTGACTGGGCTGCGGACTTTCCCGCCTGTACCCAGAGCCGCAGGCTGGAGCTGCCCCAGGAGGGCAGGTCACGGGTCGGGGGGAGACTGCAGGGCCCAGGTGGATGGCACGTGGACACAGAGCCCAGCACAGGCTGGGGGCGGCCTGGACACCCAGCGCCTCAGATGGGAACCTGAGCCCGGTGGGAGTGTGACCCGGCTCCCCTGGGGACAGACCCTTGTCCCTCAAGCCAGGTCCCACCAGCAGCCTGAGCAGTGGGGGGGGGGGTTCCCCTGGGAGTCCCAGATGGAAGGGAGGCCAGGCCATGAGGAGGGGCCGCCCTGCTGTGACGGTTAAGGGTCAGGGGTGCCACACACTTGGGCACAAGACTTGGCACTACTGCCGACCGAGAGACTTGTCCCCCTGGTTGGTTCCATCCTCTGTCAGATGAGGGTGAGGCTGACCACTGCCTCCCACGTTCGTCCTGAGGTTGAAATCAGTGAGGGTTTGGAAAGCATGGAGCGCGGCGCCCACCTGCTGCAGGTGCCTGGTCAGTAGGCATTCTGGCCTGGGAATGAGAGGCAGACCGTGGAGGAAGGAGAAAGGAGAGGAACAAGCAAAGCCGGATGCTTAGGTTTTATTTCGTAAAGAAGGCAACCCCTTTGGGCTGATTATAAAGTATTGAAAACGGGCGTATGGGATGTAGAGAGAATAGAGCCTTTTCCTTCACCTGGCCCTCCAGCTTTTGGGGAACTTTCCCTCTGAGTCCCCATCCCCAGGCTTGTGTGGAATGCTTCTCAGTGATTCGGCACCCCCAACCTCTGGGGGGTTCCAGGGACATGCCCGGCCCTGGGACCCACAGGAAGCGGGTGGTCTTGCCTTCAGTGTGGTGATGCCAGGAAACCAACACAGGACCAGACGTGACTGACCATGAGGCAGGTGTTCTTAGAGCTTGAACTGAGGGGTCCCTCCTCTCAGACCCCTCAGGCCTCTGACGGGAAGACGACAGCATCCTGCTGCCTCCCACACCGTTCCCAAGCCCCTTCCTTTGGAGAGACCTGAAAGAGAGAGTCCCTAGAGTCAGCCACTTTTCAGGGGCGGGAGAGCAAGGGCCCTGGGAGACTTGAAGGCTGGTTAACAGAGATGCTCCTACAGCCTCAGCGAGGGGTCCTTGGGTGTAGACCTTCAGGGACAGTCAGCATAGGGCTGGGCCTCAGGCCGCACCAAGAACATCAGCCCGTCTCAGACAAGGGTGGCCCCCTGCTCTCTGTTTCAATCATTTCTGTTCATTGCTGTGATTCCCTCCCCTCTGCTTGCTTTGGGTTTAATTTGCTCTTCTTTTTCTAGTTTTCGGGTAGCAACTGAGATCACTGGTTTGAGACCTCCCCTTTCTGTTAATGTAATCATGGAACACTATAAATTTCCCTCTAAGAACTGCTTTAGCTGCGTCCCTCAAATTTTGATATATTGTGTTTTCATTTTTTGTTCAGTTTCAGATGTTTGCATATGGCTGGGAGGAAACGTCCTGCGAAAGTGTGATAGAATTTGGCATAAGGCCACCTGGGCCTGATGTGTTCCCACAGGAAGGTCTTTAACCACCTCTTTGATACCTTTAGTAGTTGCAAGCTTGATTGAGACGTTTTATCCCATCTTTATTCAGTTCTAGGGAGTTAGAATTTTTTCTAAGAATGTGCCCAATTCTATCTAGGTTTTCCAAAATTGTTGGCATATAGTTGTTGAGAATATTCTTCTATTACCAGTTTTATCCCTATTTGTAGTCATTTCTAACTTTCTTTTGTACCATTTTTATTTACATCTTGTCTCAGTCAATCTTACCAGAGCCTTGTTTTGTTAGTTTTTTAAAGAACCAAGTTCTACCATATTTAGAGATTCTCCAGTAAGACTTTCATGAAGGGAAAGAGATACCATACTCAAGATAAGACACTCCACATTATAAAGATGTCAGTGCATTTCTTCCTACTTGATTTACTCTAATTCCAGTAAAAACCCCAACAGGTTTTCTTGTGGGACTTACCATGATGAGTCTAAAATGTCTGTGGAACAGCTCAGAGCTGAGAGGAACAAAGACCTTCTCAAGGTGGCAGGAAAAATCTTTCTCTCCTGATGTCAGGACTTGGTGTGAGGCTGGGCTGTGGGTGCGAGAGTCGACACTCAGCCCGGGGGATGGAGCAGGGAGCCTGAGTGGGAGGCTCTGGGGTGTGCCAATGGCACCTCGGGGCACTGTAATAGGTGACGATCCACAAGGGAAGAGGCGAAGGGCCCTGCCTCACACCGTATACAACAACGCAGATATAATCCTTACAACTCTCAGAACATGAGGGTTACTTAGTAACTTTCGACTCTGGGCATTTAGAACTCTTTCTTGTACATCACCCCAACACGTTGACTAGGACAGAGGACTACTGATAAAGTTGTTGCGAGAAAATAAGAGCTCCAGTTCCTCAGAAGGCACCTGAAAGACAGGGAGGTGATTAACCAGGATTTGCATTTGTTTTCTGGTGTTGCTGCAACCAGTTACCTCGAACCTAGTGCCTTAGGGCAACGCATGCTGATGGTCTCTGGGTCCCACAGATCAGAAGTGGGGCACAGTCTGACGGGTCTGAGAGGTGTCGCAGGGCTGGTTCCTCCTGGCGGCCCTCACAGGAAAGCTGTCGCCGGGCCTTGTCCAGCTTTGGGGGCACCTACCGCCGTCAGCTCGCAGCCCCGTCCTCCTTCTCCACAGCCAGGACGCTGCCACTGTCTGGCCCCAGCTCCCTCTAGCCACAGCTGAAAAAGCTTCTCCACTTCTAAGGATTCTAGCATCTCCTGAGCCTGGACAGAGAATCCGGAATAATCTGCCCAACTCGCGGTGCTTACTCTTAATCACGTCTATGGTCCCTTTTGCCTTATAAGGTAACAGAGTCACAGGTTTTAGGGTTAGGGCATCTTTCGGAGAGCCTTTGTCTGCCTGCTACAGGGGCAGGTATTCCCCACACATAAACTGACAAACAGCTGCTGGGGCTGGGGCGCCGGGGGGCTCAGTGTGTTAAGCGTCTGCCTTCGGCTCAGGTCATGATCTCAGGGTCCTGGGATCAAGTCCCATGTCGGGCTCCCTGCTCAGTGGGGTGTCTGCTTGTCCCTCTCCCACTGTGCTCTCTCTCTTTCTCTCTCAAATGAATAAATAAAATCTTAAAAAAAAAAAAAAGCAAAGAATTTGTAGGTAGATAGGTAGGTAGGTAGGTAGAAATTATATAGACAACTTACATCTAACTCATCAATAAGAGCCCAAGTAGCAAAACAGGAAAACGGCCCAGAGACGTGCTCAGCCTTCCCGGTGGAGGAAGCGCCCGGAGCCAGTTGGAGCCTGAAGGCCCTGTTCACACTCATTTTGTTGGCCTGAGTGATGAAGGCTGATCATTGGGGGTGCAGGCTGGGCTGTGGGGCACAGGGTCTCCCGCACTGCTGAGGGCGTGCACGGCGAGACCACCGCTTTGAGGGATAGTGCGTCATCACCTACCAAATTCAAATCCACACAGCCGATGACCCAGCGGTCGCGTGCCTGCCTGGGTGACACCAGAGGAAACGCCAGTCTGTGCCCAGCCCAAGGGGGTAGTCGAGTGTTGCCACGGTGCTCTCCACAAGCCCAACGCCTGGCCTCCAGCCACACACCCGCCGCAGGAGGAGTGCGAAGGAACTCGGAATATCCACACGACAGAGTATTTTCCGCCATTCCCAACAAACGAACCGGAGTGACATAGAGCCATGTGGCTCTTGGCAACATCATACCAAGGAAAAGCATAATGCGTTTTTATTAGTCTAAATCACTAAAATAAAAAATATATGCCTGGGAGGGGGGCTACATGTAGATTTGATGAAATGACATCAACGGGAAAGCAAGAATGTGAGGAGCACAGATTTGGGAGGATGGTGACCCAGGGTGCCGAGGCTGGAGGATGAATGAGTTCGGGGCCGTCAGGGTCTAGCTTTTATTTTGAGTGGTGGGTTCCTGGGGTTTTTTTATATTATTAAAAAACCACAACTAATTATGCAACAATGTATAAAAAATGAAACACCACAACCAAGTGATAAGTCAAGCTGGTTCAACATTCAAAAATCAATTAATGGAACGCCGTCATATCAATAGGCTAAAGAAGAGAAATCATACCCTATCAAGTAACGGGAAAAAAGCAAAGCACAAAATCCAGCACCCACCCAGTCCTTGTCTCCGTAGGAGTGAGGGGTTCTCCTTTCTCAGGGCAGAGAGGAGGGGGTGTGCGGCATCACCACCCCCACCCAAGACCCTGGCCCTCCGGCCTTCCCAAAGCCGGATGGGGTGGCCAAATGGGTCCACCCTCCCCTCAGCAGGTGGGGCAGCCGACGGTCTGGAGGGCAGCTCAGCCCAGGCAGGTGGGCACCCACCCTGCGGCCTCAGCACCTCGAGGGGACTGGGGCCCAGGGGTCTCCTGCAGGGGTCTCTAGGTCTGCATCCGGTCACCTGTCCCACCTGCCTGTTCCTGTGTCAGAGGCACCAGAAACGGGCACGAGGCCACCACCTGCCCAGGCCAGACGCAGCACAGAGAAGAGAAAACCCTCCTCGAACGGAGCCAGACAGACCTGTCCCTTGCCGACCGAGGAGTCCTTTGCCTCCAGCAGGGAGGCCGGCAGGCAGGGCTGTCCCCAGTGCGGGCCAGCCCAGAGTAGGCCTGAGCGGAGCTGGGCCAGGCCCTGGCACCCCAGCCCCAGCTTTCTGCAGGCCTGGCCAGTGCTGCTTGGTTGCAAAGGCTGTGACTTTGTTCTGCAGAGCTGGCCGAGGTGAGCAGCTTTGAGAAGCCGCTGGGGCGGTCACCGGCCGTGGTCTTTTGTTTGAGTGAAGCAGGATCTGAGGAGCCCTGAGCATTGTCCCGGGACCCCAGGCCGTGGCCAGGCTGTGGCAGTCGCGGCCAGTGGGGGGCCCTTCACACACAGGTGTCCGTAAAGCCCCAGCCCTCCACCTGCCCCGTCATTGCAGGTGATTGAAAAGAATCAGGGACGTGAGGCCAGGGTGACGTCCCCTGCCGTCTCAGGCCTGGGTGAGGGCTTCGTGAGGCCAGCGCCCCCCCCAGAGCCTTTGTCCCCCCCAGGGAATCTCTGCGACCCGGGGCCTCCCAGAGCCCGAGTCAGCTCCGCCTCCAAGCCCTGCTCACCGGTGCGCGCGCGCAAGTGCGTATGTGAGTTTGTGCATAAGCTGCTGCCCCCTCCTGCACAGAAGTGTGCTATTAACACCTGACACGGCGCTGTGGTCGGAGCAGAAGCCAGGGCCGGCCTCCGCGCCCGCCACTCCGTGCCCCGCTGCCCCCGGGCTCACCCACTCTGTCCTGGGGAGCACCCACAGCACCTGGGGCAGAAAGCCGGGGAAGGCTGGGGCGTCCGATGGGCCCGTCTCGGGCGATACAGAGCCGGCCCCGCACCCGAGCCAGCATCACCCGCAGATCGGAGGGCCGCCCGGCACTGGGGGCGGGGGGAGGTGCGGGGAGCCGGCTGCTGGTGGTCCCTCCCTCAGGTTCTGCCCATCCCCGCCCAGGCTGCCCACACCGGGGCAGGCAGAGCCCTGTGCCCAGGCAAGGCTAAGGTCCCCTCAGAGCCTGAAGGTCCCCCGGAGCTGCCCCACACCCATCCTATCCCTACTGTGCCGTCAGCACCTTGGCGGAGCAGACATCGCCTGCTGGCCCGGTCCCACAGTCCCCAGGCCCAGCACCCCCAGTCTGCTGGCCTTCCCTCCACCTGCTGGCTGGGAGGTCGGCCCCAGAGGCCTTCCAGCTGGCCATTTGGTTTGGGGCTGACCATGGGCCCTGCACCTGTAGGGGCTGGAAGATGCTTGGGAGGGGGGAGAAGGAAGGACAAAGGCTCTGCGTGCATCTGAGCCTCAGTCTTCACAAGGGCCCACACCTGAACGACCCTAAGAAGACGGCTTATCCTTCTCCATGCGTCCAGGAAGATTCCTCAGGCTTATCCATGCAGCACCCCAGCCTCCCTGGTGTAATGAGGCCTTCTATGGCCCTGGGGATCCCCCTTTTTGGAACTGGAGCCACCTGTGGGCCTGGCTGATGGCTGCAGGCTGGCCAGCCTGACAGCTGGGGTGCAGCTGAGAGCTTCAGAGCCCCATTGCCCTCAGCTGGGTGTCCTCCCCCACCCATGGGGTGCCATTCCCTCTCTCTGCTGAGGCCACAAGAACTGCCTGGATTTTGTAGGGCCCCTTTCCCAGCTGGAACCCCATGGTGGCACAGAGGGTCCTTGCCCGGCGACCAGGTGCCCACCTCCAGGGGTTTACCAGCTAGCCCCAGTGGCCAGGGCGGGGTCCTCTGTGGGTACCAGCGGTGTGTTCTTTTATAGCGCTGTATGATATTCCCCTACAGGAATACACCACCATCTGCTTCTCTGTGCTGCTATAGACATTTGCCTTTGAGTTTTATTTTCTGTGAGTAAAGCTGCTATAAACATTCTGATACTGCCTTTTGGCGGACGGGTGCACTGATTTCTCTGGGGTGTGTATCTGGCAAGACAGATGCTGGGCCAGGACATGGGCCCATCCAGGGCTAAGCCAGGCCACTCTCCGGTGTCGTCAAACCAGCCCACGCTCCCACCAGCAGCACAGATGGGTCCGTTAGGCCCCATCGTCTCTAACGCTCGACGTTGTCAGTCTTTTTCATTCCGGCCACGGTAGTGAGCGCATGCAAGTGCTTCATTCTAGTTCTGATCAGCATTTCCTCGATGAGTAATGGTGTTGAGCACCAGTTCATGGGCATGTGGACATCCCTTGTTGGTGAGGTACCCGTTCAAGTCTTTGGTCTACTTTTTTTTTAATCATGTGATCTTTTCCTTATTGGTTTATAGGAATTCTAGATATATTCTGGATACAAGTCCTTTCCCAGAAAATGTCCTTTCCTAGCCTGTAGAGTGTCTGTTCATTCTCTTAATGATGTCTTTCGATGGAAAGAAACTCTTTACTTTAAGGAAGCCCCATTTGTCAAATATTTCTCTTTTATAGTTAGTGCTTCTTGTGTTTTGTTAAATCGTGGCCTTTCCCAAGGTCACGGAGATGCTCCGCTGTTCTGTTCTCCAGGCTTGATTGCCTTTGCCTTCCTATAGGTCTCTGCCCTCGCTGGAATTACTTTTGTAACTGGTGTGTAGCAGGGACCCACAGCTCATGTTTTTTTCATATGGATGTCCAATTTGTCCCAGGGCTATTTATTGAAAAGAACATTCTTTCCCCAGTGGACTGAAACAGTGCCTTGGTCATAAACCAGGTGACCACACATATAAGCATTTTCACCTTTGGATGTTCCATTCTTTTCCACTGAAGCATTCATCAATCTAATCTAGTGCCACCTTATTAATAGTGCAAACTAAGACCACCTCCAGTGATACCCAGTGTTCATCCTTGACGCTTGACAGTGAGCCTTGAACTCTGTTGTGTACATCCTCCACCTTTGTTCTTCAAAATCGTCTTGTCTGCTCTTGGTTCTTCACTTTTCCATAAATATTTTAGAATCAGCTTGAAATGCCCCCCCCCAAAAAAAATATTTAAAAAGAAAAGCATTCAGAGACTGATTGGAGTCACATTGAATCCATACCTCAAAATTAGCACCTACAAATATTAAAACTTCCAACTCATAAACATTATATCCTGAATTAATTTAGGGCTTCTTTCCTTTTTTTCACTAATGTTTGGTACTTTTCTGTGTAGAGACCTTGCTCGTCTCCAGTAGATTCATTCTCAGGCATTTTATGGTTTTTGATGCTGCTGTTATTGGCATCTTTTTGTTTTATTTCCTCATTGTTACAAGCATATAGACCTACCAATGATTTTTGTATGTTGTCTTTGAAACCGGTGTTCTTGCTAAATTCATTCATCAATCAAAGAGTTTATCTGAAGATTCTGAAGATTTTTTTTTTTAACATCTATGATTACGTTGTTTGCAAGTAACAGTGGTTTTAGTTTTACCCTGTCCCGTGATTCTGTCTTTCATTTCCTTTTCCTTCCCTTGACGCACTAGCTGAGACTCTCAGGACAACATCGGGTAGAAAGGGTGACCATGGACAACCCTGCCTTGCTCCCTCTCTCAGAAAGAAGGTGTCCTAATATTTCACCGTTGAGTGTGACGTTAGCTCTACTGGGTTTTGTCTTGTTTTGTGTTTGTATTTGTTTTCTGCATAATAGAGTTCCCTTCTATTCCTGCTTTCCTTAGAGTCGTGTTTCTAATTAGGAATGGCTCTTGAGTTTTATCAAGTGTTTCTCTGCATCTTTTGAATTGATTATATGTTTCTCCTTAGACTTATTCTGTTGACTTTATTCTGTGATTATAGAACAAATATAATTTATTCTTAACTTATTCTGTGGCCAATTATGTGGGTTTATTTTCAGATGCTGACGCAGCCTTGGATAACTGAATTAAACTTCATCGATCACATGTCTTTATAGACAGCATTGGGTTTAGTTTGTTGCTATTACGGGCAGGATATTTGCCTCTATGTTTATGAGAGAGATTGGCTGGTGATTTTTCTTTCTTGAAATATCCTGTCCAGTTTTGATATAAAGGCTATGCTGCTTCATAAAAATCCTCCAGAAGATTTATATAAAACTGGTATTAGTTCTTCCTTAAATGTTTAGAAGAATTTACTGGTAAAATCACCTAGACTTAAGGTTTTATTAGTTTGCTTTATGCAAAGATTATTAAAATTCCTAATTTAATTCATGTGATTATGGGAAATTTGGATTTTTTATTTCTTCTTGTGTCTGCTTTTATATATTATGTTTAAGGAATTGATATATTTTAACTAAACTATCAAAATTACTTTTGTACATAATGTCCTCTGAATAGAGTTTTTAACTCCTGAGTCTGTAAAGATGTTCTATTTTTGATGCCTGACATTGGTGATTTGCATCCCCTTATCCCGCAGTCACTCTTGCCAAAAGTTTGTCAATTTCATTAGTTTCTTCAGAGAATCAAAATTTGGCTTTGTTGTTTTTATGTTCATTTAATGTTCATTTTTTATTTCATTGAGTTATACTGTGTATTATCTCTATCTACTTTCTTTGAGTTTAATTTTTTATTTTTTTAATATGTTGAAAGAGAGTTTGGCCTCCCTCTTCTCTAATGTATACGTTTAAGGTCATAGGTTTTCTCTAAGCACTTACTTTACTTCATGGTACCTCAACCACTTATTTAGCTGTGATAGGTGACCTTTTTATTATTATCCAACTTAAAATACTTTCTGATTCTTACTAGATTTCTTCTTTGACCTTGGGTCATTTAGATTAATTTCTAAAACACTTAAGGATTTTCTAGTTATCTTTTTCTTATTGGTTTTCGTTTAATTTCACCGCAGTCAGAGAACATACATATATGATTGAATTTCTTTGAAATTTGATGGAACTTGCTTTTAAAGCCCAGTGTATAGTCTGTTCGGGTAAATGTTCCATGTGCACTTGGAAAGCTTATGTACTCTTCAGCTACTGAGAGCGGTGTTCTGTGAATGTTGATTAGGTCAAGTTGCTACTCATGTCATCCAAATTCATCTCTCTGTTGATGGTTTGCCTGCTCTTCTATCAGTTACTGACAGAGGTATATTCAAATCTCCCACCGTGATTGTGCATGTTCTTTTTAACCTCTTAGTTCTGCCAGTTTTGCTTTATATATTTTAAAGTTATGTTTTTAGGTACATACAGATTTAGAATTGATATCTTCTTACCAGGGTGGCAGCTTGTTAAATTATGAAATACCCATCTTTGTCTCTGGTTATATTTAAAGTTTGCTTTGTATGATACAGTTTACCTACACCAGCTCCCTATGGGCTACACCATGATATATATTTTTCTATCATTTTGCTATCAACCTCTCTATGTCTTTATATTTGTGTAAAGATTTATATATAGATTTATAAGCAACATCTAGTTGCCTTTTGAACCCTGTTTGACAGTGTTGGTCCTTTCATTGAAATGTCTTGTCCCCTTGTAGGGCATGTACTCCACTGCCTTACACTCCAGGTCTGTCTCATCCCTTCTTCCTTATCTCCTTCCGTGCTTCTTCTGGATTAATCAAATATCGATACTATTTCATTTTTATTCTCTGTTAACTTATCGCTTTTACATAGTTCCATTATTCCATCAGTGGTTGACACCCTGACTCACTAGGGTTGACCTCAGATTAGCACTTCTACCATTTCCCTACAGCCCGAGGTACTCACAGCTGTGTGACTCCATCCGTACCCTCTGCCTTTTATGCTATTTTTATCACGCGTTTCTGCTCTGCATATACAGATGCAGGTATGTATACAGTTTTTAAGTGCATGCAGATTTAGGGTTGATACCTTTCTCCCGAACCAACCATTGTTTAAAATTATGAAATATCCCTCGGTCTCTAGTAATGTTTAAACCTAATGAAGCATTACCATTTCAGTCAATACAAATTTAAACTTTCTCATAAATCTGTCCTTTTATGTGTTCGTAACTCCTTCCTGTATTCCCATGCTGCCTTCTGGGATCATTTTTCTCTGCCTGTCCCCCGAATCATTCTTCCAATGCAGTTCTCCTAGCAGTGAATTCTCTTGGTTTTGGTTTCAGCTTCTTTTTTTTATTGTGGTAAAATATACATAACATAAAATATAGCATCTTAACCATTCTTGTGCACAGCTCAGGGGCACTAAGCACATTCACATGTTGTGCAGCCGTCCCCACCTTCTGTCTCCAGAAACTTTTCATCTTGTGAAACTAAAACTCCATCCCCATGAAACACTAACTCTCTGTCCGCCTCTCCAGCCCCTGGCTCCCACCACCCTGCTGTCTGTCCCTATGAATCTGACTCCTCTAGGGACCTCATCTGAGTAGAATCCTACAGAATTTGCTTACTTTAATTTCTCCGTCATCTTTAAGGGTATATTTGTTGGGTCTAGGATGCTAAGTTGGTAGTAATTTTCCTTGAGCACTTTCAAGATGGCACCTGGCAGGGCTCTTGGGTGGCTCACTCGGTTAAGCATCTGCCTTCAGCTCAGGTCATGATCTCAGGGTCCCGGGATCGAGCCCCTCATCGGGCTCTCTGCTCAGCAGAGAGCCTGCTTCTCCCTCTTCCTTTGCCCCTCCCCCTGCGCATGCTTTCTCTCTCTCACTCTCTATCTCAAATAAATAAATAAAATCTTAAAAAAAGATGTCACCTGGCTTTTATTGTTTCTGTTGAAAAGCCAGTCATCAGGATAATGTGTCATTGTCCCCATCCCCGCCTTTGGTCTTAGCAGTGTTACTCTGATAAGCCTGGGGATCCAAAGAGCTGCTTGCATCTGCGGCCTGATGTCTTCCATCATTTTTGGAAAATTCTCAGCCACTGAGTCTCCCTTTTGTCTCCTCTCCTTCTGGGATTCCACATGTGTAGGAATCCTATCTCCCACATCTTGCATTTTTTCAGTATGTTTAATTCCATTTTGTCTCCATGCCCCCACCTGGCAATTCCCTTTCAGTTCACACGCATTCCTTTCTTGTGCGTCTCCTCTGCTATCAAATTCATCTGCTGCATTCTTAATTTCCAGTATCGTCCTTTCTGTTCTAGAATTTCCATTTTATTATTTTTAATACAGATTTTATTTCTCGGGTGAAATACTCCATCTATCTTCTTGAACCAATTAATCATGGTTATTTTAAAGTCTTTATCTAAAAGCTCTGAAGCAAACCACAGCCATCTGTTCACTCATGAGCCTGTGGGTCAGCGTTTTGGGCTGCTCATCTGGGTGGTCTCCCTTGGGTTCATCCAAGCAGCAGCTCGGCAGGACCGGGTGGTCTCAGCTCTCCTCCACGTTGCTCTTCCAGCAGCCTGGCTCAGACATAGCCATGTGGCTGCAGCATTCTGACAGGATGACCGCGGGAGCTACGAGGGCTCTTGAGAACATGGTCCACTTCCGCCATGATGAAAACAGACCCCACCTCTTGCTCAGGGGAACTGCAAAAGATCTTTGATCCACACCAGGCTGCCCTCGGGCCATAACTTTTTGCATTCCTCCCAGGGCAAAATTCACTCACCCCTCCAGGACACCTCAAAGTATCCTCCAATTAATGACGGCAGCATGCTCTAGGTCCAACATCTTAGGATCTGCCATTTTTTTCCATCATCTGCCCAATGCCTGGTCTCCAAACCAGCACCATATGTTTGAGGATCTTGATATCACTGGGCCCCATGTGGGGGTCCTAATTTCTTTATCTGCAATCTATCACCGCCTAGTAAACGACACCTAAATGTAGTGGCTTAAGACCACAACCCGTTTTCTTGCTCACGATTCTGTGGGTCAGCAGTTTGGGGTCAGCTCCGTGGGGAGATTGTTGTGCTGGCTTTGGGTGCATGTTCATGCACATACAGTCATCTGGAGGCCGACTGGGGCTGAATGGTCAGAGATGGCCTTACTCACATGTCTGTTGCCTGATACTGACTCTTGACTGGGGTGCCTCTCAGCCACCCAGCTCAGTCTGGTTCACGTGGCCACATTCTAAGAGCACATCAGTTATACACAGTGTGACTTCCCAGCATTCTTTTTGTCAGAGCAAGTGTCAATGTCAGCCCAAATTCAAGTAGTGAGAAAACCAACTCTATCTCCTGACAGAGGAGCTACAAGCATTTGGTCCACTGAATCTTCCACACCTTGAGATCTGTTTCTGTGGTCTATTTTTTCCCTTGGCTTTCAGGTTTTTCAGTATAAAAATATGTAAAGGCTCCATGATACCCTAGAGATAATTTGGTTTTCCTCCAGCATATAAAAGGTGCAGGGCAGAGCCCTGTTCCTGGCAGAGGGTTGGTCATGTGCAGTCTTGGCGGCCAAAGCCCCACCACCTCCATGTGTGTGTAGTTCCTTCTAGACTTAGGCATGTCCTCAGTCGTGTTTCCTTTTTTGATGTTTCTAGAAAGATCTTTGTTTCTAGAAGGATCTAGGTTTCTAGAAGGCACTTGAGAGGGGAAACAATGCAACCTCCTGACAGAGTGACTCTGGTAGTAATTGTCTGGCTAATTTGTCCTGTAGCCCCTACATTTCCCAAGTGTGTGCCCGTGTGTGGGGACATAGAATGTTCCAGCTGAAAGGGGCCTTGGGGGCCCTCTGTTTGCACTCCCTCCCCATTATACTGGTAAGGAGCCTGAGGCCCAAGGGTGAAAAGAAGCTTCCGTGGTTCTTCTGTGCATCAGAGGCATAGCCCATGTGAACCCAGGACACTGACTCCCGCACCATTTCTGAGCAACGGGCAAGGCAAGGGTCCCTCTGGGATCATCCCGCTAATTAAAAGTCTCTTGCCTCTGGCCTGCCCTCCTCCCCCACCAATATGGAGCCTTGAAGTCCTCCATCCCATGGGGTTGGACATTCTCTGTGTCTCTGGAAGGGCCCAGCCCGCATGCAGCGGGAGACACTTGGGAATGCGCCAGGTGTCTGAAAGTGCTGGGCACAGGATGACGGTCACAGGGGGCCACTCACGCCTCCTCCATTCTCCACCGCAGGCTGCGGGAGCACCACCGGGCCACCATCAAGGTCATTCGGCGCATGCAGTATTTTGTAGCCAAGAAGAAATTCCAGGTGAGTCCTACAGTAAGCCCTTCTGCCCTGGGCCAGGCGCAGGAGCTCCTCTCCCACCCACGGCAAAGCCTACAAGGCCTCCATACCCTGCCACACCCTAGACCTGACCCTTCACTCACCAAATACCCTGAAACGACTTCATTGTCTGTCTCTAAGACAGCATGCCCCTGGAAGGACCCTGCCCCGAGGTCCAGCCTAAAGCTGCATGCACGCAGAGCCTCAGGGACTCAGCCTTCTCTCCCCTAATTGACTGGCAGATGATTCAGGAGTGACAAAGAGGGTGCCAAGTCTGCCCCACATCACCTGGGCAGGAAGTGGGGTCCCCTCGACTCCAGAGCCCTGTCCCCCAGAGTCAGTGCTCTTGGCCCTGTTCTCCCCCCGCCCCCAAAGGGAGTCAGGAGAGCAGAAGGGTAGCCTGGCCCTGCCTGTGCCCCAGGGGGTGGCCCCCCTTTATAGGGAGAGGGAAGGTCTCCTCCATTGGTGGAGCTGGAGCTAGAGGGTTGCCCTTCCCCATCCCCTTCCCTCCAGGGCCGGGTCTTCAGCAGCCGCCCCTTGGAGCCCCTGGAGCCTAAGGGCCCCAGAGAAAGCCAGCTGGTAGCAGGCTCAGCTCCTTCCTTCTGCTGTGGGGACAATCCTTGGTCTGAGGAGGTCCCTGGCTCAGCCTTCACTCTGAGAGCATGTGGAATTCAGAAACGGGGACCCTCAGGGGTGCCCATTCTCCTTCCAGAAGGCCTGGCCACCGTGCTCCTCCCGCTGACAAGCGCCGCGTGCAGCCCTCGGGGCTCAGCAGCTGGCCACCGTCTCAGGGGTGGCTCGCACACACAGTCCCTCGGTGGTACTCTGCTGCCTGTCTGCCTGATGCCCCCGGGCAGGGAGGCCATTCACCGCCAAACTGGGACAAATTGTGCTGAGGGTCCCACCAGGGCCTGGGACTTCTCATTGCCCAAATACACGAGGCATGGTAAATGCCATTCTTGGCTGGCACCCGGAGGTCCCCCTGGCGATATCCTGGGGAAGACGTGATGGCCCCAGAGATCTAGAGTATCTGAAGTTCATGGCCTGCCTTCCCAGAGGCAGAGGGGCAGCTTGGGAGGGCAGGGAGCTGAAGGGGCGCTGGAAGAGGAGGGGCCCGCCTCCTGGCAGCACCAGCACCTTCCTGGTGGGGAAGGGGCTGCAAGAAGCCCCTGCAGGGGTCCACTCTGGGCAGCATGGGGGAGGCCCTGGGAAGGGCCAGGATGTAGTACCCTCACTGGCCAGCAGCCTAGCAGTGACAACTAAAACCCCAGACATCAACCTGGTAGAGCAGGGGGCGGGAGTCGGGGGGGGGGTGGTCAGTGGGGAATCTTCTAGAATGGGGATGGCCCCCACCCGAGAAGCCAGCCCACTGAGGCTCCAGAGCAGGGCCCTGCAAGGCAGCCTGGAACCCACTGCCCGAGGCGCAGTGGGAACTGGGGGGCTGTACCGGGGTGGGCAGTGGGCTTGCAGGGTTTAGGGGCACTCAGCACAGCAGGCAGAAACTTGAGGCTTCTGGCAGGCCCAGTTCGGGGGTCACGTGGGCAGCTTCCAGCTCAGGACAGAGTTTGTCCTTGGCAGATGGGTACCCACCATGGCTGGAGCTGACTTGGGGAGCACCCCATCCCCGAAATGCAGGCAAGAAAACTGCCCGTGGGCATCAGCAGGGGCCCTGTACTTCCTTCCAGGCTGGGTGTCCCCTTTCCTGCTGCCGGACGCAGGCCAAGGCCCTGCGAGTGGCCCCCCAGAGGCAGGCCGGGCAACCCTACCTTCCCTGCTTCCTGCCCCACCCTGTGCCCAGGACCCTTGGGGCCCCCGAATAAAACAGGTGGGACCCTTTGAATGGAGATGCTCCTGAGAGCCTCCCCGTTTGCCCTGGTGGGGTACAGAGGCTCTCGAGCAAGGCGGGGGCCTGGGGTGGCCTCAGCCTCACCAGCTGGCCCTTGTTGCCACAGGGAGGAGGGACCCACGGGGGGAACGGCCGTGGTGGGGGGCGCCTGGCAGTGAGGAGCTCTGCGGGCTGCAGGGCAGCCTCCACCCCAGGCCCAGCTGTCAGGGATGTCTTCCCTTCCCCCATAGCAGCCTGTTTGTCTGTCTGCATGCACCCCGCCCCCGTCCCCGGCCTCAGGGGCTGCAGACGTGGCGGGTGGCCCCCCGCCCCCCCCCGCCCCCCTGCCTCACTGCCTGGCCGATAAGTGCCCGGCGGGCCGCCCCTGTGTCTGGCCGGAGGAGCCAGAGGCTCTTAGCCCTTCGAGTTTGCCTTGAACTCCCATGTCCACCGTCGGTCCCTCTGGACAGCCCTGCATTATCTCGGCTCATCTCAGGCTCCTGCTGCTGCCGCCAGAGGAAATGAGCTCTGGAGAGAACGAGCGGAGATGGTTTCTCCAGCGGGGCCCCAGGCCGCCCCTGACAGAGGCCTCCAGGAGTGCGGACCAGACCCGGGGGGACTAGCGGCTCCAAGATAAGTCTCAGGGCGCCTGGGGCCCCGCCGGGACATGGGTCCTGGGGGTCAGCCAGGCGGCACTGACCCTCCTGTGGCCTGGGCTCTGAGCCCCCCTGCCCCCCAGAGCCGAGTCCAGCCGCCACCCCTCTCCTGCGGACACACGCTCGGGCATGTGCTCATACTCTCCCCCTCTCTCTCTCACACTCTCTCTCGGGCCTTCCCAGAGACGTGTGCACACACACAAGCTCCTGACACACTCAGGTGCCCACATTCACCTACAGGCAACGGCCCACGCTCTCCAGCCTGTCTGGGAGCCCAGCCCAGAGCTGTGCTCCACCCCGCCCCGGGCCAGGCCTGCACCCCCCAGAGCTCTGAACACAGCCCGCGCCCCGGCCCGGACCTCGCTGGCATGCCTGCAAGAGCCTCAGGCCTCACAGAGCCCTGTGGCCCTCAGGAGGCTGACTGTCATGACCCAGGGCCACCTTCCGTGTGCACACTGAGGAGGAGCGCAGACTCTTACAAAGGGAGGGGCGGGGCTCAGCACCTCATCTTACAGAAGGGAGGGGCGGGGCTCAGCACCCCCAATCTTGCAGAAGGGAGGGGCGGGGCTCAGCACCCCCATCTTGCAGAAGGGAGGGGTGGGGCTCAGCACCCCCAATCTTGCAGAAGGGAGGGGTGGGGCTCAACACCTCATCTTACAGAAGGGAGGGGTGGGGTTCAGCACCTCATCTTACAGAAGGGAGGGGTGGGGCTCAGCACCCCCAGTCTTGCAGAAGGGAGGGGCAGTGCTCAGCACCCCATCTTGCAGAAGGGAGGGGCGGGGCTCAGCACCCCCAATCTTGCAGAAGGGAGGGGCAGTGCTCAGCACCTCATCTTGCAGAAGGGAGGGACGGCTCAGCACCCCATCTTACAGAAGGGAGGATGGGGTTCAGCAGCCCCATTTTATAGAAGGAAAAAACTAAGATCTGGGGACATTATCGCTAGCCTGTACCTAAGTGTTGCTATTATGATTGTCATTCAGCTGAGCATGGGGTTGGGGGGGGCAGAGGGTCCGCCTAGAATCCTCTCCCATGCCCGTCCCTATGATCTCGTGACAGACCTTGGATGTAGCCCACAAGATGATGCAGGTGGTTCTGGAGCCCAGCATGGGCCCCAAGGGTGGCAAGTCCTCCTATCAGGGACACAGCTGTGCTTTGGGGAAGATCAGGTCAATCCCAGCCCTCCCCCACCAATCTCAGGGTGCTGGTTTGGGGCCCAGAGAGGGGTTGTGTGTTGCCTGTGAGGGCCGAGGGCCCACCTGGCAGGTCATGTGGGAGGACAGGGACCCCCCGGGCTTCTGGGTTCCAGCCCCTGGGAGGGAGAAGGTCTCTGCCTTGGAATTCTCAGAGTCCAGAATCCTAGCGGGGGCACCACCAGAACACTGCCGAGTTGCCCATTGGATGGCAGAGCCCCTGGGCGCGTCAGAAGCACAACCCGGGATCTGAAGAAGGTGCCCTCCAGGGTATCCCCTGTTTCTGGGAAAGCAGGGCTGGCCATGCCATCAGACTAGGGGAGCCCCAGTCTCAGGGGCAGGGGGGCACCGCAAGGAGAGGTAGGTCTCTGCTGGGCAGGGAGGACATGTCCCCAGGGGCCCCAGGGAGGAGACCCGGCCCGGACCCTCGGTGGGTCTCTGAACCTCATTCCTCATGGCCTCTGCCCCGGGCCGGCCTCCTCCACCAAGCTATCTGGCTTGCCTCCGGGCCTTTGCCCTCCCCAGCAAGAGGCAGTAACCCCAGGCTCGTCGCTAATGCGGACTCCAGAGCTGATGAGCCCCGCCCTGGGCCCCACCCGACCAGGCGTCCCCGTGGCCCCTTGGATAGAGGGGTTGTGTTCCCACGCAGCAGTGCCTGGTTTGTGTGGATGAAGGGCCATCAAACCCCCCACTCAGCCAGCCTGCTGCTACCTGGGGGAGACCCTCTGCCCACGGGCTCTTGGGAACGGGGCCATAAATGTGGCTTGAGGTTTTGCCGACATCACGAGAAGCCTCGTTCTCTCTGTTGTGGTTTCTGGTGATTTCACCTGAGCCCCATGTGCGTTCATGGGCTCAGAGCTGGTGCCAAGCGGAGGTGCCGTGGGGTCAGCTGTCCTGCCGCAGGCCTGCTGTGGGAGCATCCCCTCTGCTCTTGCAGCCTCGGAGCCCCAGCAGGCAGCCTGGCGCGGAGAGCGGGCACGACAGGCAGGGCTGTCACCCAGGGCCGCCTCCGCCAGGCTCTCCCCCACCCAGAGAGCAGTGTGAGTGTCAGCGCTCAGCTTGGGGCCGGGAGGACAGTGGTTGCACAAAGCTGGGCCCCTCCTGGCCCAGCAGCTGGACGGGTTCTTCCCAAGAACGGGCTGGTAACCTGCAAAGGGGAAGCAGGCAGGGGCCCTGCAGTGAGTGGGCAGGAAGCGAAGGCCCAGAGAGGCCAAGCCACTAGCCTGGGATCCCCCAGCCCCAGCGACCAAGGCCTGGGGATGAGGGGGCCCCTGCGTGTGCCCTGGGCCAGGACGGCCCCGTTGCACCACAGGGGTGACCTCCTTAAGTCCCTAGAGGCCCCCTGCAGGCAGGCAGCGCTGGGCCGACAGGGCGCGGCACAGGGAGTGACCGTCTTTGTGGCCTGCAGCAAGCGCGGAAACCCTACGACGTGCGGGACGTCATCGAGCAATACTCCCAGGGCCATCTCAACCTCATGGTGCGCATCAAAGAGCTGCAGAGAAGGTGAGCACGGGCACCGGGGGCGGACAGGGGGGTGGCTGGGCGGGGGGCCCCTCCCTTCCCACTCCGGCAGCACCAGCTCGGCAGCCAGCCGCCCCCACAGAGCCACAGGACGCCCTGCACGCCCACCTCCTACCACAGCACCCCCGAGCAAGGGGGGCCGGGCCTGCCGCACAGAGTCCCTCCCCCGGGGCTGCACGTCTGAGGCCTCCCTGTCCTGGACCTGGAACCAGGAACCCTAACCAGTGGGAGACGCCGGCGTCCAGCTTCCGGCGCCCAGCCTGGAGAGCTGTTGCCATGGAACGGTGTGGTCCCGGGGCCTGCGCAGGCTCAGACCAGCTGTGCCTCTGTGGTGGGCTTGCCTGGGAACCTCACCCCGTGTCCCAGGGTATGGCTGGGACACTGTGCCCATCCTGACCACAACCAGAGGTCAGGCTGCCCCCTACCATGGCTAACCCACTGTGGGGACATGAAGCCCTCTCAGCTCCGTGACCGGGCCTCACCCTGGAAGGGCCGCTCTCAGGCCGGTCTCTCTGAGTGTGGCTGAGGTGCCTGGCCTGGGCCTCTTACAAAGCCGTGACGGGACCTGGGGCAGTCCTGAGGCCCTGCCCTGCCCAGGGAGGAAGCCTAAGGGACTGCCCAACTACTGCCCTTGCCTCTGAGCTCCCCACAGTGATATGGGCCTCTGGTGCCCGTGAGGCCCCGTGGCAAGTTCGTGGGTGGCAGTGGTGGGTGTCCCCAGAAGGGGTGCGTGGCTTGTCGCCCTGCCGGGTACCTGGCCTGTCCACCCACTGGCGGGCTGGGTGTGTGTGTGGTGCCCAGGCCGAGCATGAGCTGGTGTCCATCTGTCTCCCTCCCTCCCTCCCAGGCTGGACCAGTCCATCGGGAAGCCCTCCCTCTTCGTCTCCGTCTCAGGTGGGTTTCCTCATCAAGACCCCCGCGTCCCCCCCACCCACACCCGCCTCTCCCCCTCAGAATGGGCCACCAGGGCCTTGGAAGTGCAGGACAGGCCCACATGCGCCTGAGGGGGGCAGGTGGACCCCACCCTGAACCAAGTGCCTAGGCATGTGCTTTACAAAGGAATTTTCAGTTAGTGCAGGATCCCTTTAAACGGTGGGCCTTTCTAGGCCCTCCGAGATCCGGCTGTGACCGCCATGCAGGGTGAGTAGCCAGCCCCGAGGGCCTGAGGGGCCAGCAGCATCAGCAGCAGGGGGTGGCCATTCTCCAGCCCTGACCCCTCGTGTTCCCTGGACCGGGCCTACGGCTCCCTCCAGGGAGGACAGGGCCAGGCCAGTTCCTTGGGTCGCCCAACCCAAGTTGCAGTGGGAGCCACGGCTCAGCGGGGGCCGGATGGCAGGGCAGCTGGGCGAGGCCAGCGCGGCGGGGGGCGGGGGTGGGGGGGGCGCGCAGAATGTGCAGGCCCACGTCAGCAATCCGGCAGGATTGTTCCAGACCACCGCAATAAAGCAAGTATCGCGATAAAGCGGGTCTAAAGAATTTCAGGGCTTCCCAGGGCAGATAAAAGTTAGGGTTACGCCCTAGCATAGTCCGCTGTGTGCAACGGCTCCATGTCTGGAAAACCAACCGGCAGACCTCACCCAAAAGGACTCTGTTGCTAAGAAGTGCAGGCCGTCACCTGAGCCGCCAGCGGGGTCGTCTCGGATGACGCGTCACCACGACAAAGAATAATGAAAACGCTTGAACCATGGCACAAATCACTAAAATGTGGCACAGAGACAAGAAGTGAGCAAATGCTGCTGGGCAGTGGCACCCACAGGCTCGCCCACCGCAGGGTCGCCACAGACCCTCCGCCCCTGCAACACGCAGCACCCACACAGTGCCAGACACGGGGTGCATCTGCAGCGCACCCACAGCCCCCCAGGGCCGTCCCCGTCCTCATGCGCCGGGCTCTCCGAGGCCCCCGGGGCACCCTGCCCAGCCACCCCCACACCTCCCAGGGTTCCCACCGTGGAGGTGCTCACAGTGCAGACCTTTGACCCGCGGCCGCCCCCATCACCCTTCCCTCCAAGCACCCCCACCCCACCAACACACACGTCCCTGATCTGGGTGCTCCACCCCACAGAGAAGAGCAAGGATCGCGGCAGCAACACCATCGGGGCCCGCCTGAACCGGGTGGAAGACAAGGTAGGCGCGGGAGTCCCGGGCCACGCGGCCTCTGATGACAGTCCTGGTCCTGGGGGCGGCACCCACAGCAGCCCTTCACTCTCCCACCTGCGTCCCGAGCCCGCGTGCGGGCCTCCCTGCCCCCCGGCCTGTGCTCAGGGCGTTTCGGGGGCTCAGGGAGGTCAGAGGCGCCGAGAGTGGTACGAGGGTGCGTCGGGGTGCGTTGGCGGGGAGTTGGGGCTGCAGGCTCAAGGACCCTCCACGGTAGGGTGCAGACCGTGCTGGGAGGGGTTCCGTGCCGGCCAAGGCCCCGCTCGGTATCCAGGTGGGACGTGGGGCCTGTGGGTCTTCCTCTGCCGCGAAGCCCACGCTCCCTCTGCTCAAGCATGGGCCCCTCGGCGGGCACAGCCTCGGCCACCCGGATGCCTCCATGCCTCCGGTAGGCTTGTGGGCCTCTCAGCGCGGGAGCCTCTTCCCGGGGTGTCCTAGGGGGCCGAGGGAGCCTTTCTCAGGCTCAGGCCCACCCTGTGAAGTGTCCGTGGTTTGGAGGGGGCCGTTATCTTGCCCGACAGCTCGTCGGTCTACACGGGCTTTATCTGAAAGTAGCTGGGAGACTAAAAATAGAGGGATTTTGTTGGGCAGGGCCTGTGTCTGCTGCTTGGTTTCCTTGGCAACCCCGGGCTCTGGCCCACTTCCATCCCCGCTGAAGCTGGGCAGGCAGGGCAGGGGCACAGCTCCCTGTTCCCACCCCACCCCAGGCCCCGGCCTGCAACATCACCCCCTCCCCACCTGCATCATCTGCCCTGACCTTTGCTGGCCGTGGGGCCATGACGCCGGATGGACCCAGATAGAGAGAGGGAGGACCACTGTCCAGGTGCCCACAGGGGTCCTCACTTTGGGCCTGGCCAGCTGAGACTGTGTGACCCCAACATGTGGCCTGCCGGGGGACCTGGCCCCCCGGGCAGTGCAGGCCCCAGCCAGGCAGGTAACTGGCCTGCTCTCAGGCAGATGGCCCAGTGGCAGATGGCCCTGTCCGGCAGGATGCGAGCAGGAGAGGTCACATCAGCAGGCGACAGGTATCAGAGGCCCGGGGATCCTCCACTGAACAAAGGGTATCCTCAGCACGCGCTCTTCTCAGGGCCAGGGGCTGGGGGCTGGCATAACCCGGTAGGAGCTGCTGGTGTCCACCCCCAGTACAGCAGGCCAGGCACTCTGCGGGGGGCTTCTAGACATCAGAGGAAGCCGAGGTAGAGCAGGGAATAGACCCAGGCTCCTCTGTCCAACCTCCTCACCCAGCCCTGGCACCCTGGCCAAGGAGCTTTTGCTAACTGGCCCCCACTGCTGACGGGACGCATGGCGGCCCCTGGGCACACAGGCCTCCCCGCCCCAGCGGCCCTGGGAGTGGGCCCTGCTGCACCAGCTTCTAGATGCGTCCACCTCTCCTTGACCCCCTGCCCTGCCGTTCTAGAGCTTTCTTAAGGCTCTGCCCACTGCTTCTCGGGGCGGGCCACCCCTTGAAGCTCAGACTAGAGCCTGGTGTCCTCTGGGGGTGACCGTGGGTAGGGGGCAGGGTCTCCTGGAGCAGTGCCCCCTCCCTAGTCTGGAGGAGCAGACATCCAGCCGCCTGCCCGGGTCTGACCCCCAGGGTGGCCTGGCTGGCCTCCAGGATAGGGAATTACGTACGCGCCCTCGTTTCTTCAGATCTGAACAACAAAGGGAAGTATTTTCCGGAGTCCCTGATCCCTGGGGGCAAGGTTTGGGAACAAAGCCCCCGGTGGCCTCGGCCCCCAGGAGAGGGGTGACCACTGGGCCGTGAGGACTCTGGGACATCCACATACACGGTGACCGGGGAGACTGGGGCTGTGCCGTCTCCGTCCCCTTCTGCTGTGAGGAACCAGCTCAGTCTGAGAGCCGGACCCACCTGCTTGCGGTCTCCCAGGTGGTGCCCAAGCCCGCACTCTGTGCCAGATCGCAGCCCCCGCGGTCCCTCGAGAGGCTGGCAGGGATGGGCTCAGCCTGCTCCAGCCCTCCTCCGCTGCTGGCCCGGGCCCCCTCGGCGACAGACCCTGGGAAAGGGCCTCACCAGGTCCAGAGGGCATGGTGGCACGTCCCGAGCCCCGTGTTATCACAGTTATCACCAGGGCCATCGGGACCATAAACAACCCCAAGCAATCCTGCTGACTGCGGGAAGCTGGAGGCAGGAAATCCAGCCGCCCCCGGCCCTCCGGGGCCCAGCAGGCCTGCAGCAGGCCTGCAGCAGTGCCAGCCGGCCAGAGTCCCCGGGCCGTCCCCGACCCCGCTGGGCTGGCCGCGGGCGGGACAGGAGCCTGGCCCTCACACTGGGAGGCAGGGCTCTGGCCCAGCTATGATGGAGCTCCCATCCCAGGCGCGCTCACTCAGCTGCGGGACACGGGCTTGGAGAAGAGGGGGAGGAGGACATTTGGGGAGCACGGCTGCTGGTCCCATTCTCAGGAGCAGATCGATTCGGAGAGCAGGGGGCTGGGCTGTCCACTTGCAGGGAGCTACCAGGGAAAGCTAGTTCGGCTTGTCCAGTGGTGCCTCGGTTTCCCTGCAAGGAGCCCCCTTCCCTTATGTCCAGGCCAGGGGCCACAATGGGGAGAAGGGTCCCAGGTACTTCTGCTCGCGGGAGCCCTTATCACAGCTCCTGCCCGCCAGAGAGCTTCCTCCCACCTCAGAGCGCCCCGCCCACCTGTTCCTGGGGTGCCTAGCTCCCTGGCCTGGCCCGGCCGGGCTGTGGAGGCTCGCCTCGCTCCAAGGCTGTGAAAAGCAAAACTGGCATTCCCGCCCCACAGCCTGCGTCCCCACGGGCCTCACCCCCACGCAGTTGGGAACCTGCTCCCTGTGTCTCAGGCCGGCTCCCCACTGGCCTCCCTTTAGCAATGAAAGGAAAAGGCACGAGCAGCTCCTCGCCGGCTTCTGTTTAAAAATCACGAGAGCCTCCACGTGCTCCTTCCTGTTGTTCTCCTTCTGGGAAGGAAGGACCTTCATTTGCCCAAATAAATCCTTCCTTACGGGTGGGGAAACTGAGCCCCAGAGAGGTTGAGCAGTTGCCCAAGGTCACACAGCGGGTCCGGTGAAGAGCCGGTCCCGGTGGAGGCCACAGGTGGGTGGGGGAGCTGAGGTGGAGAGACAGAGGAAGCCGGAAAGTGCTTCATAAACACGAAACCTTGAGGGGCCTGCTGGAAAAGAAGCCAGGTAGCAGCGTGGAGGGCCAAGCTGGGGAGCGGGGGGTGGGGAGCAGGCGGGAAGGCCCATGGGCTGCGCCAGCCAGAGCAGCGGCACAGATTAGGACAGAGGGGCCTGGCCAGGCCCTGGAACAGGAGTCCTGAGAACACGGGCCCCTGCCCAGCCCCCGGCCCCTCGAGGGCTGCTCGGGAGGCAGGCATCCCCTTGGCTCTCTGGGGAGCCGTGGAGAAGACTGCTCCAAACTTCCGCCCCCGTGCGTATTCTTAGCTCAGCCCCCAGGACAGGCTGCAGGGCTGATGTTGAGCCCTGTTTATTTTGCAAGCTCAGCTCATACTGCTTTTGCTGATATGAGGAGCACAGTGGGCTGGGAGGATTTCTTTCTTCTCTGTTTTTGCCGGAAATGTTCATGGCTTAGAGCCGGACAAAGGGAAGGCCTGGGTTTGCAGGCCCCAGCTCAGAGGGCGTGGGTGGGAAGGGGCCCCCACCCCCACCATCTGATGCTCCTTCCATAGCCTCCTGTCCTGGAACCCTGGCCAGGCACACCTTTCTCCTGGACCCGAATGCCCCCAGCCTGGGAGTGCCCCTTCTCCACAGCACACTGGCCCTGGACCCCTCTGCTGAGCACACGTTTGCCCTCCCCTTGGATCAGACAAGCCCAGTTACCCAGGACCTGGCATCTGGCCCAGACACAGCTCCTCCTGCTCTGTCAGCCCAGAGGGACTCCTCCACATACCCCCCACCCCAAGCTATCAGCTGGCCTGAGACCTTGTCATCCCAGCAACCCCTCTCCGCTCACCCCCAAGAGCCACCAGATGCCACTCACCCGGCTCTCCAGCCCCGTGGCCTCCCCACTGGGCCTGGGTGTTGGTCATCTCCCTCTGTGACCATTGTCCAGCCATCCATGTGGACTCCGGCCCCCCCAGCCCTTCAAAGTATGCATTATTTCCTAGACACAGCTGAAATCCGCCTGCTAGTGTTTTCTTCAGGATTTCTGCCTTGCCATCTACGTATGAGATACATACCTCACCTCATTTTCCTCTTCTGTACTGTCTTCATCAAGACGTGGTGTCAAATGTATGTGAGCCTCACTGAACGAGTGGGGAAGTGTGCTCTCTTTTTCCACATTCTAGAATATTTTATATGGGATTCAGAATTTTCTTTTCCCCTTTGAATGTTCGGTGAAATTTAAAGGTAAAGCCATCCAGGCCTGGTGCTTTCTTTGTGGGAAGACTTCACGCTCTGAGTCAAAGACTTGGTAGTTATGGGATGGCGGGTTTTCTATCTCTTCTCGTGTCAGTTTTGTTCAGTTTTACATTCCAGAAATCTGTACATTTCCTCTCAGTTTTCCAACTTACTGCCATTATAATTTTAATGTCCGTATCATCAGTAGCTAAGCGCCTTTTTTATTGCCAGTATTATTTATTTGTGCCTTTGCTTTTTTCCCCCCATTGGTCGAGCTTGCCAGCTATTTACCAATTTTATTAATATTGTCAACAAACTTTTGACTTTATTGATCCTCACTCTTGTAAGTTTTGATTTTGTTTCATTGACCTCTCTTTGTTTTCTTCCATCTACTTGGCCTCAATATATTGCTCTTTCTCTAACTTCTTAGGTTGGATAATTACTAACTTTCAGACTTTCTAGATTTCTAAGGTGTGAGTTTAAGGCTGTACATTTTCGTCTAACTACCACTTAAAGGGCATCCTCCAGTTCTGATATGTAGCATTTGAATCTAATGTCCATTCACGTATATGTCTTTCTCGTCTCCATGATGACCTCTTGTTTGCCCCAGCAGCTATTTACAAGATGACTTCTGTCATCGTTAGGATTGTGAGAGTTTTCTAATTGCTCACTTGTCACGGAAAGTGAATGTGTGACACCAGTCGTTTGAAATACTGTGAAACATGTTTAATGGCACAATAAGTCATCCATTTTTGTAAATGGACTTTCTGTACTTGAATACCATGTGTATTCTGACGCTGTCGGCTGCAAGGTTATATTTACGTCCATTAGGACAAGCTGGCTAATTGTTTTCTTGAAATCTATATTCCGATTGGAATATTGTTATCTCCTTGACCCATCAATACTGAGAAATACCTCAAAATTCCAACTGCTGTGGAGAATTTGTCTAATTTTCCTTATATTTCTGTTAGTTTTTACGTTATGCGTTTTTAGATCTTATGACTAGATGCATATATTCAACTTTTTATATCGTCGCCGCTGGATTCAGTGTTTTATAATCACACAGCCTCCTCTTTATATCCAGCAGTGTTTTCTTTACCCTTAAAGTCTATTATCGCCAGTTAATTTGTTTGCACATCTTTTTTAAAAAGCTTTATTGAGGTATAATTTGCATGCCATAAAGTTCATGTGATGTAAATGTGTGACAGATTTTAGTAAATTTCTAATTTGATGTGCAACTATCGTCAAACCTAAGTTTTAGAACATTTTCAACATCCCCCAAATTCTCTCAATTCCATTTGCAATCATTGCCAGTTCCTACCCCTAGCCACAGTCTTTCTGTCTTTTTATCCTTAAATTTCTTTTTTTTTTTAGGTGGGGGGGGGCGGGAGAGAGATTGTGAAAGAGGGAGAGGAGGGGCAGAGAGAGAGAATCTTAAGGAGACTCCTTGCCCAGCGTGGAGCCCGACGTGGGGCTCCATCTCACGACCCTGAGATCATGACCCGAGTTGAAACCGAGAGTTGGATGCTTAACTGACTGAGCCACCCAGGCGCCCTCCTTAAATTTCTGTAAGGCTAGAAATTTGCCTTTTATAAAGGTTTCATATAAATGGAGTCGTCCAACGTGTGGTGTTCTGAGTTTAGGGTTTGTTTGTTTTTTTTTTACATAATGTAATGTTCTTGAGGTTCATCTTTGTTGTGCCATGTTTTTCTTTCTTGTTTAATGCTGACTAGTATTCTGTTGTATGGATAGACCACATTTTGTTTATGCAATTGCCAGTTGATGGACATTTGGATAGTTTGCAGTTTTGGGTTATTATAGGTAATGCTGCTGTGGACTATTATCTACAAGCCTTTGTATGGACATACATTGTCATATCTTAGGTTCCTAAGAGTGAAATTGATGGGTTCTATGGTAAGTTTCTTTTCAACTTTCTAAAAAAAAAACTTTTGATCTCTTTTCCGAAGGGATCTGTACCATTTTGATGTCCCACCAGTAACATACAAAGGTTCCACTTTCTCTGTATCATTGCAAATATGTGGTAGGGGTGGTCTTTTTTATTTTAGCCGATCTGGGCAATATGTGATCGCGTCTCATTGTGGGTTTGATTTGCATTTCACTAATCACCAATGATGTTGAGCAGACTTTCATGTGGTTATTTAACATTCGTAGTCGTGTTTGGTGAAGTGTGCATTCAACTCTCTTGCCTGTTTTCCTGCTTAAGTTGTTTGTTCTGTTACTGAGTCATAAGAGTGGCTTATGTGTTCCAGACAAAAGTCCTCTATCAGATATACGACTTACAAATATTTTCTCCCCTTCTGTGGCTGTCTGTTCATTTTCTTCATCATCTCTTTAAAAAAAAAAAAAGTTTTACATCTTAATGAAGTCCAATGTATGTTTTCTTGTGTAGCTCATGCTTTTGATAGTCTACCCAAGGCCATGAATGTTTTCTTCCAGAAGTTTTATGGATTTAACTGTTATATTTAGGTCTGTAATTTATTTTCAGTTAATTTTGGGGTGTGGTGTGAGGTCAAGTCTAAGTTAATTTCCTTTATTTTTTTTTTATTTTTTAATTTTTTGCTTGTAGATATCCCATGGCCTTGGCACCTTCTGTTGAAAAGATTTTTTCCCATTGAATTGTCACAGCACCTTTGTCAGAAATCAATTGAGCAGAAATATATGGGTTTATTTCTGGATTCTCAAGTCTGTTCTCTTTGTCTATATGCCTGTCCTCAAATCCACATTACACTGTCTTGATTATTGTAGCTGTATAGTATGTTTTGAAATCAGGTAGTGTAAGTCTTCCAGGTTTTCTCTTCTTTCTCAAATTGTTTTGCTCATTCTAAGTCCTATGAATTTTTCTACAAATTTTAGAATCATCTTGTCAGTTTCTACCAAAAGAAAGAAAAAGAAAGACAGAAAGAAAGAAAGAGAGAAAGAGCTGGGATTTTGATAGGGACTGTGTTGAACCTATGGATCCATTTGGGAAAAACTGACATCTTAACAATATAGAGTCTCCTAATTCATAAGCATGTTATATCCTTCCATTCATTTGGTCTACTTTAGTTTCTTCCAGTGATGTCATTTTTGGTGTACAATTCTTACACATCTTTTGTTAAATTTACTCCTAAATACTTTATGATTTTTGGTGCTATTGTTAATGGAACTGTTTCCTTCATTTCATTTTTGAATTATTACTAGTATATATAAATACTATTAATTTTTTATATCAAACTTGGAAAATGTGACTTTGCTGTTATTAACTCTAGTAAATTTTGTTGTTATTGTTGATTCCTTAGGATTTTCCACATATAGAATCATGTCATGTGTGAATAAAGACAGTTTTACTTCCTTCCGATCTGGATGCCTTTAATTTCTCTTTTTGCCTATTTACACTGGCTTGAAATTCCAGTAAAATGTTGACTAGAAGTAGCCAGATAATATCTAATTGAGAAAAGCACTCAGGCATTCACTATTGAGTGTGATATTAGCTGTAGGTTTCCCATAGGTGGTCTTTATCAGGTTGAGGATTTTTCCTTCTAAGCATGTTCAGAGTTCTTATCGTGAATGCATGTTGGATTTTCTCAAATACCCATTCTGCATCTTTTGAGGTGGTCACATGGTTTCTATCCCTTCTGCTATTAATATGGTGTAATACCCAGTTTGGGGGTGTTAAACTAACTTTGCATTTCCCACTTGGTCATGGTTTATAATCTCTTTTATATGTTGCCATATCTAGTTTGCTAATATTTTGTTAAGAATGTATCTGTATTCATAAAGAATATTGATCTGTAGTTTTCTTGTGATTTTTTTTCTGATTTTGGTGTCAGGTTTTTAAGTTCTTTTCTTTTCAATCCTATGTACACATTTTGGATGTCTTTTGCAAACACTTAATGGCTGAGGGTTTTTTTAAATCATTTAACACATTTATACTTAAAGTAATTTCTAATATATTTGGATTGATTTCTAGCAATATATTTTGTGTTTCCTTTTTGTACTAAATTTTTTAATGTTTATTTTGCCCCACTTTTAATGTTTATTTTGCTCCTTGTGTTGGGTTGATGGTTATTTTTCATTCTGCTTTTTCTTCTACTGGTTTTGAAGTTATATATTCTATTGTCATTCTTGTAGATGTCAACCTAGAAAGTTTTAAATGGATATATAGCAGAATTAATTGTTACTTTTTATTACATCTGTAATAAAAGAAGGACATTAGAACCCTTTAGATTCAGCCACTCTCCTGCTGACTTATATTCTTTGTTGTTGTATATTTTAGTTCAATCATGTTTATTTTTTAACCCAATGATTCATAAATAGTAGTGTTTCATACAATCAATATATGTTTAAATTTACCCGCCTATTTGCCTTTTTTGTCACTCATCATTTATTTTTCATCTCAGATCTTACATCTGGGATCACTTTTTTCCCAGCTGAAGTATTTATTAGAATTTCCTTCATCAAAAGTCAGAATCTCTCGGATTTTATTTTATTTTTTTAATGACTTCTTTTACTGTCGTTCTTAAAAAATATTTCCACTGGGAATAAAATTCTAGGCCCTAGGTTACCAAAATGGTTTTCTCTCAGCACGTTGAAAATATTATCCAACTGTTCTTCGGCTTATCCTGCTAGTCCTGAGGACAAAGGTGAAGACAAGCTCTTGCTCCTTGGAAGGCAGTGTTTCTCTTCTCTCTGACTGCTTTGAAGATCATTCCTGTGGTTCTAGTTGTCTGCATTTTCACCACGGTGTCTTCACGGAGTTTCTTTTGTTTGTTCTGCTTGGAATTCGGTGAGTTCCCTTCATCTGTCATTTGGTGTCCGGCATGAGTTAGGAATTACTCTGTCATTAGCTCTTCAGATTTTAGCCAAAGCTAAAAGAAAATTAGCTCATTATCTCCTTCTGGAATTTTCATGAGGCATGTGGCAGACCATCGCACTCCCCACCACGCTTCTTAACCTCAGATTGTTTCTCTATACTATATTCTGGATAATGTCTTCCGATACACTTTCCAATTCACTAATTATTTCTTCAACTGTGTCTAATCTGCTGTTAAACCTGTCTGAGGAATATTTAATTTCAATTATTTTTCTGTTTATGAAACTTCTATTTGGCTCTTATTCATACCTGATAGATCATTTTTATAGTATCTTTCTCTTCACTTGTATATTTAAACTTAAAAAAAAATCTTGAAGTGCATTGAACGTGGCTATTGTATATTTTGTTTCTGTTAATTTTGGCGTCTAAACTCTTTGTAAGTCTGCTTCTCTGGTCTTTGTTTTTTCCTTGCTGGTTTTCATTCATAATATTTCATTTCCTTTAAGGGTTTTCTTGTTTAAAATCTTAAGTTTATAGATCTTAAAATTTATCTGTGGGTATTTTTTTTAAAGATTTTATTCATTTATTTGACAGAGAAAGACATAGCGAGAGAGGGAACACAGCAGGGGGAGTGGGAGAGGGAGAAGCAGGCTTCCTGCAGAGCATGGAGCCCGATGTGGGGCTCGATCCCAGGACCCTGGGATCATGACCTGAGCCGAAGGCAGACACCCAACGACTGAGCCACCAGGTGCCCCTATCTGTAGATATTTTTGAGGCCTAGCAGAATTGAGGGTCTCGGGGAGGATCTATAGCTACCTCTTCCTTTGCTATACATGTGGGGGTACCACCATCCCGGACTTTAAATTCTAGGCTCAAAGTTTTTCAGAAATGCACCCAGGAAATATGCGTTTGGGCTTCCAAGCTGAGTGTGGATGTGATTTCTCAGAGCAAATATGGTCCCCTTAGCAGCAGGCAATTTTCTTGATAGTCTTTTTGGGAAGTGGATTATTTCTCACTGACCCTCACACTGAATGTAGAGTCCTTGGAAGATCCCAGCTTTATGTAGGGCTGTGCTGCAGGACTCCCCACCCGGGGCAGGCCTGGGCTTGGATGCCGTCCATCACCCATGAGAGCCATGTTTGCTTGGCTCATCAGATGTCTTCAGGGCAACTCTTCCCTCTGTGGGTCCCACTTTCACTGCACCTTCAGCTTCTCACCTCCTGTATATCCTGGTGAGCTCATCAATGCCTGTGAGTCTGTCTCTCTAACACGTGATCAGACAAGCTCTTGTCCTCGTACAGAGGACAGAATCAGGATTTTGAAGGTGGGGTTTTTCTGGGAAGCCTGGGTCTCATGGCTGCAGGGTCCCAGCTCCCTAGACTGGTTCCTGACTCTGCTGCATCCCATTCCCCCTTGACCCTGGGAGCGACTGGGCAGTAGCAACGGGGCTGGTTTATGCCAGTCTCTGGGGTCTCAGTCGTAAGTGGGTCTCATGCTGGAACTCCAGGGGGTCTGGGTTGGGCCGCCAGCCCTCGGCAGGCTGGACTGAGAAGGACCTGCTCCTACAATCTCTCTACCCCTCAGAAAGGGAGGAATCTTCCTTCCTTCCTACACTAACTTGTACCAAGGCCCACTGGCCTAATTCAGCTAGGGGCCTCTGGGCCAGGGGCCAGCAAACTGGGACCTCTGGGCCAAATCTCAGCCCTGACCTGTTTTCACGTTTAAAACAAATAAACAAACAAACAATTTTTAAAACAGAAGACAGCTTGAACGGGATCCACAACACCGATGATATTTACTGTCTGGTCCCATTATGGAAAAGTTTGCTGACCCCCAGTCTAGGCCAGGGTTGTCCATTAGAAATCTAGTGGGAGACACAGATGTAACTTAACGTTTCCTAATAGCCACAGTTGAAAAGATAGGAAAAAATAGATTAGATTCACTATAATATAGTTTACTGAACCCGATACATTGAAAATATTATCACTCCCATATATAATCAATATAAAAAAAATTGGGATGAATGACATCATTTCTTCAAAAGCTGGGTGTGTGTGTCATGCTTACAGAACATCTCAGTTTGGATGCTACGTTTTCCTAAGAACTACTCGGTCTGCATTTAGGTATAAAGCATACAGTTAAAAAAGGAGGTTCTCTTGCCTAAGTCATTCTAAACATACTTAAAGTTTTCTGATCACTGAATTGGGGGTCTATACTTAAATTTAAATTTGAATTTGCTCAACTTCAATCAAATTAAAATTCACATTCCTCAGTTTCACGAGCCACATAGCAGGTAATCAGGGCCCAGTGGGGCTGCTGAATGGTTATTGGACACAGCCACTCTCGTGTGGCCCCCTGGCATCCAACCCAGGGGGACCCAGGGAGGGGCCCCAGGAACACCGCCGTGCTGAGAGGGTACCTGACGCAGGCAGACGGGGGACACCTCATAAGCCCTGACATCCCCAGCAGGGGCATGTCCTTGCAGGCCCCTCGGCTCACACTGCACAGAATGTTCCCTGGATTCCCTGCCTTGAGCCCCCGGAGCCCGTGACCCACACCTCCCTGTCCACTGCCTGCCTGGGACTCTGGTCCTTCCACCACATCTGTCTCCCACTGGCCAGGCCTACCCCGACTTCTGCTCTCAGGAAGCCGTCAGGAGCAGTGGTCAGGGCGCGAGGCCGCGTTTCCAGGCTGTTCGCAGAGCACCAGCTACCTTGGGCTCCATCGTGCCCCTCACCGCCAGCTCCAGCCAGTCACATCAGGAAGTCGGGCGGGGTGGGGGGCTCCCACGACAGCCCCCCCTTCAGAGCCCCCCCACTCTCCTCTGCCCCTCCCCCGCACCGCTCTCTGTGCTGGTGAACTGTTCTTGAGTGACAGGGCCGTAAATAGGCGAAGGCGTGGGCTCTGGCTGATCAAAGGGCCCCCTTCAGAAGCCTTCATTAGCTGCTATTCTGGGAACTGGTTATTTTAAGGTTAGTGTATTTTTTCTTTCCTGAGGAGCCGTCTTAGTGGATGGCGAGGTCCTGAGGTGCTGGCTCTTCAGTCAAACCACACAAGCCCTGTTTTGTCTAGGGTTTCAAAGATAAACCTATAATGAAAGCGTCAGTTGACGCTGAGCGCCACCACCCCCATTCCTGGGCCGAGGTGGGCGGGCCCGCCGGGGAGTCCCCGAACCCCACGAGCCCAGGAGACCTGGCGGCCGCGCGCTCCTGGAGGGAGCCTGAGGTCAGAGCCCTCGGGGCCCGGGCCGCCTGGGGCCCCTGGGACGCCGTGCCGGGCCTTCTCACGGCCAGGGCAGCCCCCGCGGGCCGTGCCCGGAGCCGGGCTCGGGAGGCTTCTCTCAGGAGAACGCCCAGCTTCGGCCAACAGCCTTCCAAGGGAGGACGCCCACCCTCAGCAGCGGCCGGGGGAGCACACGCTGACGTCACAGTTTAGGAAGGTGGTGATGCGCTGTGCTGGCGGGCGCGTGGGGACCCAGGCACTCCCGGCCCTCGCTGGTGGGGCCGCGGGTTGCGGAGCCACGGAGCTCTGGAAGGCAGCTATGCTCACCACTATACCACCAACGTGCCACGGAGCTCTGGAAAGGAGGCCAGCACCGTCCGCTAACGTTAGAAGATCATGTGCCCTTGCGGCTCCCAGGCCGGCGCCCGGGGTAGCAGAGCCCCGGGGCTGGGGATTTACGCAGGGGGACCCTCGGCACAGCCCAGTTTGTAAGAGTGAGAAACAGCCGCTTGATTCGGGCTTGGGGGGGGCGGTGAGCAAACAGAGGCCCCCCCCCAGCGGCAGGAGGGACCCCCTCGTGAGCTGCCGAGGAAGATGACCAGAGCTGGATAACGAGGGCGCGCAGCCCATGACGGCGGAGGGGAGGGCAGCGCGTGCTCGGCTGCAGGGCGCGGGGACTGCCGGGCAGCGGGCAGCCTGCGCCCCTGAGATGTCCCGTTCTTAGTTGTCCGAGGTCAAGGTGCCCCTCCCAGGCCGTGTGCACTGTCCCAGCTGCAGCCTCCTGCTCTAGTGCTTGGTCCTCTGCCCACTGGGGCTGCTCGCCCACCGGACCGACCCCCAGGGCTCCAACCTGGACGGCCCCCTCTGCAGGCCTCCAGGTTCACGCTAGGGCTTGGCCATGGGTCTGAGCCTCCTGCCCCTCGGTCGGTGCGGAGATGGGGGGTGCTGTCCGCGGGGGCCAGGCCCCCTCCAGGCCTGAAGACCAGCCCGGAAGTGATGCACGCCTGGCTTCTGCCCCGCCCCGTTGGTGAGAACGAGTTGCCTGGCCCTTCCCAGAGGAGTTGGGGGAATGGCGTCCCAGCAGGACGGCCCTTTCCAGCCACGTGATGGGAGGAGCAGGGACCTTTGGAGCCGTCCGTGGGTCAGGACATCTGTCCGGCCATCCGTGGGCATCCAGAGGCGGCAGACTCACCCGTGCCCCAGGCTGGCCTACCTGAGTGTGGGGTGGCCTCCACGGCCAGCCTGCCCTTGCCCAGGCGCTCCTCAGCGCGGCCGCCAGCCATTGAGGGGATGACCGCATGGCCAGCAGCTCAGCCCTCTGCCCCTGGCCCCAGGGAGCGAGCCCTCATGCTGGGCTTGGTTCTGGGGGTCAAGTCCCGAGCAGGGTTAGAGGGCACCCAGGGAGAGAGGCCATCTGGCCCCCCAGCATGGGCTGGCACCCAGTAGGCAGCCGTAGGCACATCTGCACTAAAGGGACAAGAGGGGGCCATGGGACGGGGCCGTGGTCGGCTGCGGGGTCCGTCTTGCCATCTGAGCCACTCCTCTCGTCACCCTCATCCCCGTGCTCTGAGCCGCATCTGTAGGGAGCCCCTTCACGGAGGTCAGAGGACTGGGTGAGCCATCGCGGCTGGGGGTATCAGGTGACCCAGTCACACCCGTGGGGCTGAGTTTCTGCCGGAGGTGAGAGTCACGCCCCTCCTACTTCAGAGACTCAGTCTCCCCCTCTTCGATATGACAGCATTGGTCAGGTGGCCTCTGAGGGACCTGCAGGCATTCTAGACCTTCCCCCCCCCCCCCCCGCCGCCATCAGGGGTGAGACACACAGGCCTCTGTGATGTCTAGGGGGTTTGGCCACCAAGAGGCCACAGTTGTGGGACGGAGGTCAGAGCTGGCCTGGAGCTGGACCCTGGACCTTGTGTCAGGGCTGACACCCAGGGCAGCATGCTGGCCCAGGCCTCTCCAGATGCGAAGGCAAGAGGCAAGAATGCTGACCTCGCGGTCAGTCCGTTACTGACCCCCAGTCCACTCCCTCCTGGCCAGCAGGAGCAGATGCCCCTTGGCTTCCCAGGAGGGAATGTGAGTACCGGCTTTTGAAGTCTGTTTCTGGCCTTGAAAGGCCCACAGGGGCCCAAAAGTCTCACCTTCGATGGGATGGGAAGGTCTAGAATGCCTGTAGGTCCCTCAACAGCCACGTTCTGGCATGGGTCCTGGGGCTGGGCGTATTCCGTGGAAAGCAGTGACCCAGAGCATGGCGCCCCACCCAGCAGCAGGTCCCCATCTCTGGGAACCCAGAGCTGTTGTACCTGAGCACGGCCTGGGGGAGCCCATGGGGAGATACCCGGTGCTCACAGGGCTCACTGCTCTCTGAGCCTCAGTTTCCCCCTCTGTCCAAGGAAGGGAGGTGGGAAGGAGAGAGGTGCACATGTTCAGGGCCACTCAAGCTGACCTGGTCTCCTCTGATCTCTGCCCACACCCCCGATGCCCAAGAGGCCCAGAGCCTTCCCAGAGAGTTGCCAACGGCTAGGCCAACTAGGTGCCTCCAGGGCCGGTTCTTTTCACCTAATTTATGGACCTGGAGCCTCGTCCCTCCCTGCAGTCCTGCCTCAGTGGGATTTGAACCTGGGCAGCTGGGCCCCCATGCGCGTGTGTTCTCAGGTTGCACATGTCTGGCTCCTGGTTGACTGACGGCCTAGGCCTCCCACTCATATGTGGGAAGGCCCAGGGACCTTCTCATCCCCCCGCCCCATTTCACAGAGGATCAAAACCCAGCCTTCCCTTTGTACTTGTGCGGCCAGCAGCTGGGTTCAAGCCCTGCCCCCTTGGCTCACTGGCCATGAGAACCAGTGAGTCACATCAGGGCCTCCGTGACCCCATGAGTCTGTCAGTGGAGGGGGTGGTATTAGTGCTACTGGGCCAAGTGCTATGGAGAATTCCTGGGTCGATCCACATCCAGGCCCGAGGAAACTCTTGTGCAAAGGCCCTGTGGCACAGGGAAGTACAGCAAGTTCCAGAACCAAGAGATCTGGGTGTCTGATTGCACAGCTCAGGGAGAGTAGGCATGAGAGTGGGCTGGCCATTGGGCAGGGAGTGGGGCTCAGGGGCTAGTCAGAGAGTTCAGGCTCTGCTCTGACCCCACTCGCTTCTGGGCCTGAGCCTCAGTTTCTCCACTGCACCATGGCCTCCTGCTTTCTGTGGCTTCAGCAGTTGCCCAGAATTGTTCTTTCCTCCATACCTCCCTCCCTCTTTCCCGGGCGTTTCCCTTCCGGTCTGCCTGGGGACGATCCCCGCCACCGCACCCCCCCACACACCGAGGCCTCTCCTGAATGACTCTATTTATAGGCCGCAAATATTGGCCAGAAAGGAAATTTACATTTTTTGAAAAATGTAGCTCAAGTCCATGTGAACTTCTGTGGGTTGACTGAGCAAGGCTGGGGACAGGGAATGGCGGCGGGCAGACATGCGTGCGGGCGAGCGGGCGGTGCGCGGCGGCTCCCGGCCCTCTGTGAGCGCTGTCGGGTGGCATATCATCAACAGCATCAGCTGGGAGAGTCGGGGTGGGCAGGCCGTCTGCGGGGGCCCAGGCGTGAGGGCGGCCGGAGCCTTGTCCCTGAGGCCAACCCTGCCCAGCCGCCTTGGCCGACCTCAGAAAAACATGTATTTTGATCAAAATGGGCCCTTTTTTAAACTTGTCACCCTGCGGGTCAGAGCACAGCCTGCCCCCGGCCAGTCCTGCATATTAAGCAGTGGCTTGGTCACCACCAAAAATAGATGTCCCAGCCCGGAGGCAGGGCTGTCCCACCACCCTGGGAGGGGGCAGCTGGCCCAGGCCCCGGCATGCGGGCCCCGAGGGCCGGCAGCAGTGAGCCTATGCCCAGCCCGCTGGGGGCCACCACCCCTCGGGGTCCCAGAGCTGGGCCGGGGACAGGATATGAACGTCCAGGAGCATCCAGGGGTGGGAACTGGGTGTCAGCCACGGCGGCCCAGGCCTGGTGGGGCCCGAGCGCAGCCCTGGCCTGCCGGGGCTGGGTGGCAGGTGGACGCCAGCAGGTCCCCAACCGCAAAGCCACATGCAGCAAGTAGTGGGCGGCCTCCACCCTGCCCGGGCCTCTGGGATCCACAGGCGTGGGGCTTTCCTTCTCTTCGGAGGCTGGTGTCCACAAAATGGCTGACGCGGCCCTTCAGGCCGGGCTGCAAACGCATGGGAGTCGCCGTGCGGAGCTGGTGTTTATTTTGCCGAGCGTACGGCCTTTCGTTGCCCGGGTTCCGAGTGCTCCAGAGGCAGATGGAAATTTTTGTGGATTGAACACGGGGCTGAGGCGCGCTGGGCTGTTTGGGTTGGCAGCGTGCTCCCTCCCCACCCCGTTCCTCATCCGCTGCTCCCGCCCGCGTCACCCGAGCATCCATTCATGCCTCTGCTCCGGGTCCCCTCCCCCCTCCTCCACTCCCAGCCCTCGGTGCCCTCCCTCCCTCCCACTGCCTTGGGGCAGCGGCGGTGGGGAGGTGGGGGCGTGCTGGCCCAGAGCAGGGTAACCTAGAACCACCCCCCCCCGAGTTTGGAAGAGGCCGCAGGAGGAGGGAAGACAGAGTGGGAAGGTCAGCTCCTTGGGGCCCTTTTCAAACTGGGGGCCCCTCTGACCTCCAGATCCTCGTCTGTGAAATGGGAGCCATTGTACAGACAAGGCAAGCAGTGTGTGGGGCATGCCTGTGGGTCTGGCGCCAGGAAAATGCTCAGTACACGAGGCCCGTCACGGGTCCTGCTCTCGGGAAGGCAAAAAGGCACTCAGATAGCGTGAGGGGCAAGGCTTTATACCTCCCTCCCACTCAGGAGGAGCCCTGTGTGTCTCGGTGGGACGTGGACCTGCTGGTCTGCAGGAAAGACCTGTGGGGGCAAGGGAGCAAGGCATGTGGATACCTGGGGGAAGAATATTCCGGGTAGAGGGCACAGCCCGTACAAAGGCCCTGCAGTGGGGCCATGCCTGGTTGTCTGAGTGGCCAGCGGGCAGCAGTGTGGCCAGAGCCATGGGCTGAGGAGGAGCCTGGAGGGTCGGGGCAGCTAGGTAAAGGGCTGGGCAGACCATCAGGCCCCGGGAGCCACTGGAAGAGCCTGAGACGTCCCTGGAGGGAGGTGGGGGTCTTCAGGGCCAAGGAGGGCAGAGAGCCAACTCCCATCTTTAGCGATGCTTCTCTGGCGCGTTGAGAACAGCCCGGACAGGGGCAAGTGTGGCTGCAGGAGGACCTGCGGGGACCAGCGCACCCCTTCCCACGCCTCCCCTGTGCCCACTGCCACCCCCCCGCCCTGGGACGCAGGTCGGTCAGCGTGCACAGCCCCCCCTCTGCTCCCTGCCGGCCAGGAGCCACAGGTCAGGTCTCACACATAAAGAGCCGTCTGTGTGGGCAGTGAGGTGGCCGGCCAGCCTGCCGCCCACACAGGGACACTCTATCCAGCAGGGCCCACCCACCCCCACCCTGTTGGACCACCAGCACCCACCCCCTGGCAGGAGCTCCTCGCAGCACTGCGAGGCCCTGGCCTAAGGTACTGACATCCAGGCGACCCTTGTCACCTGGCTACTCTCGGCCCCAAGGACCAGAGCGATGGGGCCCAGCAGAGTGCCTGTGGTCATAGCCTGGGCGCACTGGGCAGACACACGGGGTCTTGGTTTTAAGGTTTTGTGACATGACCTTTTTATAAGAGGAGTCGCATTCCGAAGCCAGGGTGGAAATCATGTCAGCAGCATCCCCAAGAGTGTCTTCTCAGCCCTGTACCATCTCCAGCACCCATGGGTGTCCTAGAAATTGAGGCCCCTCTGGTCTGGACAGAGGGACCAGAAGTCACGGGAGCAGGAAAGGAAGCCTCTTGAACTATTATTGCAGGTGTGCACAAGCGTCCATTCGTCTTATGTCCATTGGGCACCAGCTGCATGCAGGGGTTGCCCCCAGAGTGGGACGGGCTGACCTCTGCCCTGTGGAGCACATAGTCGGGCAGGCAGCAGAGGGGACGTGCAGAGGGTCGGGGGCCTGGGGCTACAGGAGGGAATGAGGTGGAGGGTGTTGGGGGTGGAAGAGTATCCCGGTGCGTGGCTTGTGCAAAGGCCCTGGGGCCTGGGGTGGGTGAGGGTGAGAGCAGGTGAGTTCTGCAGCCACCACCCCCAGTCCCACATCCGTCCCATGCCTGTCCCTCCCAAGTTCCTCTCTCCTGGTGGGTGGAAATTTAGGGAAGCCCACGGGTCGCTCTCCTTTAAAGGCAAGAAGATGACCGTGGGCAGGCTGAGGGCCCTGGGAGGATGTGACTCATCACACCCTGCAGAGTTGCAGAGGGCTGCAGGGCGGGGGCCCAGGTAGGTCACCCCCTGCTCCCACGTCTGCTTAGCTCACCAGCACGCAAGCCAGCTTACCGTGCTCTGCCTCGGTCTCCCTGCCCCCCTCCCTGCCCCGTGGGTGCCTCATGGATCAGGCAGAAGCAGCTTGCACAGGTGGGGGGGCTCCGTGGCCGCCTCGGGGCCTCCCTGTGCTGAAGGCCGGAGGAGGAGCCGGTCCTGCCATCTAGGGATGTGCCACTCGCTGGGGACACCACCGGCAAGGCCTCGGGGGATCGGGCCAACTGGCTTCTCTGTCCCCCTCCATCTCCCTCTGTTCCAGCCTGCCCGTCTCGGCGCCCAGCACCCAGTGACAGCCAGAGCTAAGAGAACAGTTACCCTGGGGCACGGGTGGGCACCACGGAACTGCCCTCCCCACCCGCCCCGTCCAGGCCGGCTCCCTGCCTGGCTCAAGCAGACCCTCAGATGCTACCACCGGGGCTCATCGGGGTTTGGCCAGAGTCCCCAGAGGTCAGAGCACTGTCCTGCTGCTGGCTTCAAGCTTTCCGTTGCCACGGTGACCCCCAGGCCCCAGCCTCAGAGCCGGCCACATCTTCCCTGCCCTTTTGCAAGGAAAACCACCTGATTTTTCAGCTCCGTAAATGTCAGGGGAGCCTCTATTTCCCCGGCTGGTGAGGAACCTCCACGTGCAGGCACCACCCAGCAGGGCCGCGTGTGGCCACTGCCCCATCTTCTAGATGAGGAGAGGCGGGGTCGTCCCCGGTGAGGGCCCTGAGTGCGGAGAACGCCACCCGGCCCCCTGTCCGGCCCCATCTGTGGGCTCCCTACCCAAACCATGCTTTACACAATGTGGCTCACTGCACTCAGCAGGTGAGGAGGGGAGACGCCCCCCACCTTCCCAGCCCCATCCCTCCTCGGCCAGCACGAGCCTGAGAAACACCCCTTGTTCCCGGCTCTCTCACTGCTGGGTTTGCTGTCACAACTCCACCCCGTCATGGAGGAAATGTCCCTCTGGCCTGTGTCTCCCCGGCCCAGACTCAGGACTGCACGCCCCCCTGCCTCCGAGCTGGGACCCCCATACTGGGCACACCGAGGCCCAGGGCAGCAGGAAGGCCTTGCGGGTCCCCCGGGAAGCCAGCAGCTGTAGGCCGTTCTCCCCGCTGAGGGCCTGTCCCTGTCCACACTCGAGCCCATTGCTGAGCCGTCCCTGCCCCCAGCCCCTGGCCGGCGTGGCGGGAGCAGGAAGTCAGGGCAGGTGCCGACCCAAGCGGCCTTCACCTGGTCGGGAATGGTTCCTGTGTGGAGCAAGCCGGTGCCTGTCCCCCCGGACCTCGCCCCCCTGGGGCATGGGAGAGACTGCCATGCACGGCTGGTGGCGGGCAGTGGCACACCAGCCCACGGGGCCACGGCGGGACATTGCTCCCGCCTCACCTGGGCTGTCCCCAGCATCCCGGGACTTATGAGGACTCTGCCTGCGGCTCGAGGCAGGCTGTGCCGGGCAGGCTCAGGGAGGCCCAACACCTCCCTAGTGGTGATCCGTGCCTGCGGACCATCCCCTTCTGCCGCGTTCCCCACCTGCAGGCAGCTGGGCAGAGCTCTGTGCCGTGAGGGCTGGCAGACAGGAGGCTGAGCCAGCACCGGGGACCCTCTGACGGCCGTTCTTATCTTCCGTGTCCCCTAAAGCCCCCCACCCCCAGAGCACCCAGGGCCGAGCCGACCCCGTCTCTGCTGCCCGCCCGGCCTAGCCTCCTCCCTGCCTGCCCACCTGCTGCTGCCCACCCTGGGCCCTCACGCTGGGGCCCCAGTGGCCTCCCCTGCACACCTCTGACTGCGCTGTGGTATGTCTCGAAGGCTCTCTTTGCCTTCTCTGCGGGGCCAGCTCCTGTTCCTCCATGCTTCCTGGGCTCCAGCCCCGTTCTTGGGCACGGGGAAGATTTTCGCACCCAGCCTTCACCTGTGCTGAGCCCCAGCTCGGGATGCTCTGTGCATGTGCACTGTGTGAGCAATGGGGAGCCAGGGGCACGGACGCCTGGGGGCTGGGGCGCATTGCTGCCCACCCTCCGTCCTTCCTCTTGCCGCCGCCGTCAAAAGGGGCCACGGATGAGGTTGCTCAGTCCCACCTGCAGGCCCAACAAGCTGGGGACAGGCCAGTCCCCAGCACTCACCCGGCCCACAAAAGCCTTCCTTGGGTACGTGGCTGTGCCGCAGCCCCCCGCACCAGCCAGGGTCACCTTAAAAATAGCCATGGCGGGGTTTGCAGCAACAGGCAACCCTTTTGGACTAATTCATCGGTAACAGCAAAATGATGCTGAGTTCCCTAAAAAAAAAAAAAAAAACAAAAAAAACCACTCTATTTCCTCATTAACATAATTGCAAACAGAACGAATCTTTCTTGATTCCATGTAAACAACAGCTTGAGATAGTTTATAATCTTTGCAGGTATCAAATTAAGTTCTTACTTATGGTCTGGAAATTAATTACCCTTGCAGCGAGACAAATGTGAAAACTGTGTATTTTTGACAAGAAAATTAAGCAGCTATTGGGGGAAAGGTAACTTAATCGTCACGGAGAAAATTGTTTATAAATTGGTTGCGCGTTGTCTGAACTCTCGCCTCCGCAGCCAGCCGGGGTCTGGGCTAGTTTGTGGGCTTGTGTTTGCCTCCTTTGGGGCTGGTTTGGGCCATTATTGGGCTTGCAACGGAGGAAGGGTCAGAGGGGCCGAGAACAGGGCAGGGAGGAGGAGAGGAGGGAGGGAAGAGGGAACCCATGCGAAGGGGCGGAGGAGGGATAGGAGACTGGGACGCAGTGACCAGGGGCAGCCCTTCGCTGACCACAGAGCAGAAACGGGGACCTGGACGGAGGGAGGAAGCAGCTCCCTCTGTTAACTGGGAGGAGGGCTCCGGGCCGAGGGGCAGCACGACCAAAGGCCCTGGGGCAGGGCTGTGTCTGGAGCAGACGGGAGGCCGGGCGCCTGCTGGGAGGTGTAGGAGAGGAGCTCTCAGACAAGGGCGGCAGGTGTGGGCCGGGAGCCTCGTGTGTGCGTGGTGTGCACGTGTCGTGCCCCAGACGGCTGGAGGGCAAGTTCAGAGGGACTAGGGCACCCAGTCCTCGGGCAGGATTGGAGCCGTTTGCATTCGCTCACCATGGTCTATCCTGTTATGGCAAACCTGCTCCAACACTCTCTCCCCTGTGGGGTGTCTCCTCCTCCAGGAGTGGGATTTCTGGGTCGACGTCGGGAATATTTACCAGACTTTCTCAGTGGTCAGAGACGTCCGCAGTAGGAGTGAGGTCCTCAGCACAGGTGGTGGCCAAGCACCTGGCAGGCTGCGTGGAGGGGTGTGGCCACGGGAGGGCGTGTCTTCCACGTGGAAGACACGCCCGCCCCTCCAAGCTCCAGGGGTCCCACCCCCAGGCCCCCACACCCCATGCAACCCCTGTCCTTCTCCCCTGCCTTGGCCCCCACCTGGGTACGCCCCTGCAGCAGCCCCTCTGCACCAGGCCCCCTCCGATGTGACGCGCGGCCCAGCGAGGTGGCGAGGAGGGGCCGGAGTGGACGTGCCCATCGGGCCAAGGCCCATGGCGGCAGCTCGTGGGGCAGGCGGGGCAGGGCGAGGGCTGCCAGATCCACACCCTGCTTAGCATTCATACGGCTGGACATGTTGCACAGCCCGTGTGCACCAGTTTCCTCAGCCCTGAAGCGGGGACAGGAACAGCCACAGGGCTGTTTGGGGGTTGGGGACGTGCCAGGTGGCGCACCCAGAGCTGGGACGTAGCGCTCACCGGGGATGACGGGTGAGCACGGTTTTCCAGGTTGTGGAATAATTCAGCTGGTGCGGGCAGCAGAGAACGGGTGGGCCCAGAACGGGAGGGGAGGGTTTGGTGTGCTCACAAGACCATGACCATGGGGCCAGACCCAAGGGGTAGAGGACAGGATCGCACAGCCCAATCTGGCTGCCCAGTCTAGACAACGTTCCAGAAGGGAGAGGGGAGGCAGGGGATCAGCAAGCCGCTCAGGGTGGGCGCTGGTGACGGGCAGGCACACGTGGTGCCTGAGCTGCTGAGAGGTAGAAGCGGCGGCCTGTGGGGGCGGGTGGGGATGGGACCGGGTGGTGGCTCGACGGCCTTGCTGGGGGCTGGGATGGGGTGGCACGAGCAGGACTCTGGAGACATGCACGCTTCCGCTCCAACAGGACACCCCCAAAAGTCTCGCGGTGGAAACACATCAGGTGGCGCGCTTGGCATTCCCCCAGGGGCCCCCACACACGCCTTCACCCCAGATGGCAGGCTCCCCGTCTTGCTGGCTGGCCCGTTGGATCGGTCAGTGCATGCTGCTGTGACAAACGCCACATGCAGCATAACCGTGGACCCTCGTTCCCTACACCTCTGGGGACTGCTAGTCCACGGTCAAGGCTGCCGTCCGGGTGGCGTCTGCTGAGGACGCTTCCTGGCTCAGGGACGGCCACCTTCTGATGGTCGGCACACAGCCTCCTCTGGGCACGAGGAGGCTAGCTGACCAAGGCCCCACCCTCTGCCCTCATTTAGCCTCCAAATCTCCAAATACAGTCACTGGGCGTGAGGGCTTCAGCATGTGGATTTGGGGGGGGATGCAGTTCGGTCCATACCACCCATCCACTGCCGGAGCACCAAGTGTGGAGCCCATTGTCACCCCAATCTCCTCCCACAAGTGAGGCCCGGGGGCCACAAGCAGGAGGTTAGGGAGGGAGACCTGGGGACCCTTGGGGTCATGCCCGTGGGCCGGGTCAGGACAGCACAGCCCCTGCACGCGGTGAGGGGACCTGAGCCCGGGTGGCTCCCCGTCTCTGCACAGCACAGTGACCTCAGAAGGCCCCAGCACCGCCGCCCCCCCAGGCCCGTCATGGGTGACGGAGCCACTGGCAGGGTCTGGGCCTTCGTTGGTCTCAGTGGTCAGGAAACTGGGAAGCTTTGGGGTCAGGCATGAGACCCCACCCTCCTGCTCACCAGCTGCAGGACCCTGGCCCCCACTATCTGAGGTGGCCCCTCGGGGGCCCGCAGGAAGAACGCTGCTGACCCTGGGCAAGCACAGGCATCTGCCAGAGCCCGTGGGTCTGTGTGCGGACCGTCCAGTGACCGGGACATCCACAGAGAAGGTGGCCTGACCTCCACTCCTCTCAGTGGGGGCCCGACCCCCGGCAGCCCCGCCCAGCACTGGGGCCCAGGGTGGGGTTTGGTCTCTGCTCTCAGCTCCTCCCCCCTCCTGCCTCCAGACCCCAGGCAGCTCCTCTGTCTCCCACTAACTAGCCTTGGGACTTGGGCAGCTCACACCTCTCCTCTGAGCCTCCGTTTACCCACCGAGACAACGGGGATGATGAGAGACCCCAACCCAGAAGAAGCAGAGGATTCGGTAGGATGGTACGCATTCAGCTTTAGGACAGGCTCCCTCCAGGGAGGGGTTCTTGCCATTATTGCTTCAAGGGGGTCCAGCCAGGGATGGGGGTGGTCCTGTGACCAGCAACCCAGGGGCTCCACTGAACCACTCCCTGGCCTTGGGGAAGGCTGTGTGGAACCTTCTAGACTAAGGAGGAAAACAGGAAGGACTCAGACCCTGGCCCCCTACCCGCCCTTGGTCAGCGGGACCAGGACTCCAACACAACCCCCCAGACCTTGTCAATGTTAACCGCCATCTTGAGGGGCCAGCCCTGGAATGTGGCCCCCCGTTGGACGCAGGTGGCCCCTTTATTCATTAAACCCACCAGAGACACTGGCCATGCCTGAGCTAGGTCACATTTGACCTCCAGCCACCCCTCTGGGGCTCAGGCCTCGACTCAATGCCCTCTCATTAAGGTCTGCCCTTTGGGGTTGGTGGCTTTGGCGGCCACCCTGCCTAACAGCACCAATGCAGGGCTGCCGGAGTCCCCAAGAAGTGAGGACAGGCCTGGTAGAAGCTGACTGCCCCCAGCGTGGCACTTTCCAGGGGACAGAGAGGCACTGGTGTGTCCTCTAGAACCACAGTGGAGGCTCCAGGTCCAGAAAGTGGGGATCACAGAGGGAGGGAGCACAGAGAGGGTTGTCTACTCAAGCCCATGGGCTGGAAACAGTGAAGCCAGTGCTGGGTCCCAGCTGTTCCCCCTGCAGGCCGGGGAGCCGCCATCCACCCAGGTCCTCCAGCCAGAGCCCAGGCCCACCCCGTCAGGCCCTGCAGCAGGGCCCAGGAAGTGCCCAGCCTTCCTGGCAGACCCTCAGCATGGCCCATGTTAGCCTAGCTCCCGCACCCGTGGCCAGGGGGTGGGCTAGGCAGTGCTCTGGGCTCATCGGCTCCACGGAGCCACCCCTGGGCCCCTACCCAGCCTCAGTGTGTCCATGAGACCCACTGGGACGCGCCTGCCCCGGCCACTGCCTGTGAGCAGAAGACAGGCGGGCAGCACAGTCCCGATGTGAGCTGGGCTTTGGGGCACCTGCCTTGTGGCATCCTCAAACCTAGAGGCTGAGAAGGGGACAGAGCTGACAGGGACTCCAGCAGCCCCAGACCCCAGCCAGGGCCCCACACTGGACACACCCAGGGTCCAACGTGGCCTTGCAGGAGGATTCTGGGGCTGTCTGAGTTGATCACAGAGGACTAAACGGTGTCCGCGAGTCCAGCAGGGCCTCCGAGGGGCCGCGTTAGCCTGCGCGGAGAGAGGGCTTGGCTAGGCAAGAGCACTCCTGGCCAAGGGTCAGCCTCAGCCAAGGCGGGGATGGGCCGGGGTGGGAGCCCGGCCGGCAAGCCCTACAGGCAGGGCTGGGAGAGGGGAGCCCAACTGTGTGTTTGGGGGGTTGTCTGCCGAGGGCTTGTGGCGTATACAAAGAGATGTTCTCAAGCCAGAGGGGGTCGCAGTAACCCCGCACCCTGGAGAATGCACCTAAGTCCCCAGGAACTCTTAAGGTGCCCTGTGCTGTGGTCGGGAACTGGAGGTGGTGTACCCCACCACCGCCCCCCCAACCTCACCCCTGCAGGCAGTGCTGATCCTGGGGAGGGCAGAGGAGGAGGTGGGCATGTCGGGGGAGGGTCTGTGTGCCGGGGTTAGGGAGGGGGTTCAGAGCAGCCTGCCAGGACTGGGGCACGCAAGCCTGGGGCTGTGCCCTCTGCAGCCCTGCTGCCGGCCCCTCTCCTCCCTGCCTGCCCCGGCCTGCCCACCGCGCAGCTCAGGGGCTGGTGCCTGCCCGCGGCCTGCCCCCCAAATGCCCGGATTGCCACCTGCTCAGACTTGCCCAGGGAACTCCTGGGGCCCTTCTTTCTCCTGTCCTCTCTGCTACCTCCCCTGCTCCTCTCCCAGTCTCTCTCCTACCCTACCCTCCTGCCCCCAGCTCAGCCCCACACGCTCCCATTTTGCTGCCCTGCAGTCTCATGCATACACGGGGTGCTCAGGAGGCCCCCCATGCCTGCAGCTAGCTCCAGCCACCAATCCCACAGCCCCAAGGCCAGCGGCGTTCAACCCAGCCCCGGGGGGGGGGGGGGAGCCACCTTGGGTCACCTGCTTTAGCCACCTGGCAGGGCCCATTCGTGTGGAGCCCGGGCCAGGGCAGGGCAGGGCCACAAGGAGCTCAGGGCCAAGGGGCAGGGCAGAGGGGTCTGGCCTCACGCCCGCGTGGCAGTGTGTGCCCCTGGGTGCGAAAAGAACCAGGAGCTGTTTCTGCATCTTCAACTTGAGGTGTTTTAGGTGTCACTTGGTTCTCCACGATAGCCAGTAGCCAGTCAGAAGATAATGGGGGACGGGGGACCCTGTTCCCAGCGTGCCGAGCGCCAGCTTTCCACCCAGCCCGCAGATGTGACTGCTCTCAGACGTAGGCCTCTGCGATGTCGCCTTGCAAGAGGGAAACTGAGGCTCGGAGCGCTCTGGCACCACTGGTCATGCAGCTCGCCAGCAGCCCACGGTTGACCAGGGCGTTAAGCGCCGGGAGTGGACGCACGGTGGTGCGTTGGCGCTGGACCGGAGGGTGAGCTCTGGCGAGCACAGCGGAAGGGCGGGTGCGGGAGCTCTGCGCACCGCGGTTCCAGTCTTCGCACAGGGGAGACGGGGCAGCGTCACAAACCAGACGGGACGCTGATGACACCAGCTGTTTGGGGGGAGAATTAAGCTGGTGCATCACTGCTGGTGCACGGAACACCGTAGGTGAGGCGGCCGTAGACGCAAAATTGAAACCACTGAAAAGGCACAAGTAGGAAGAGCGTGTGTGTAGCCAGCCCATGGGCAGCAGACAGAGGTGGCCTCTACCAGCTCCGGTACAGGGCTGAGAGCCAGAAGCAGGGAGCGAGGCTGCAGCCCCACGGGCCCCCTCCCCGCCCGACCCGACTCGCCACAAACCGCAGGCGACGATGGAAAGACGGTGTTTAGTCGAAAAGCACTAACGGGGGTGGCCAGGAACTGGAAAGAGGGTTCACAAAAGAAGGGTCACAAAGCAGAGGAGATGCCTTACTCCTTCTGTCCTCAAAGACAGGCCTGGTCAACCACAGCCTGGAGGTCTGATCCGGCCCCTGACCTGCTTCTGTAAATAAAGTTTTATTAGAACACAGCCACGCCCACTCGTGTAGGATCCATGTCTGGCCCCCGTGTGATGGGACGACAGCAGAGTCGAGGAGCTATAACAGAGACCACGAGGCCCTCGACACCTAAGATATTTACCACCTGGCCCTTCGCAGAAAAGCTTGCAAACCCTCACTCTAAGAACCCAAGTGGAGAGATGCAAGATCAGCAGAAATGAATGTAAACCCTGTGCCGGTGACGCCCAGATGAGACGGGCCTGGACACCGGCACCCCTTCCAGAAAGTGTTTCGATGATGTGTTTCAAGACTGCTGTTCTGGCTGTGACCCTGTCACCCTCCGTCCAGGAGTCCGCCCCTAAAAAACAAATCCAAATCCGAGTTGCCCCAAACACCAGTTCATGCAAACTGGTCGATCGCAGTCTTATTTGAACAGTGAAAAATCAGAAACAGAATGCGCGGCCGACGTTTGTGCATCAGGGACGATTGAGGCTTCCAGTGACCTGGGAAAAGGCCTGGTGTACGAGGTGACTTGGAGACGGACAGGGTGCTCCACGGTCCCCGCGAGCAGGGTGCGCGTGTGTGCGTCAAACACCCCCTCCTGGGGGTGCGGGCTGTCCCTGCCGTCTGTCTCTGGGGGGTGGGCTCCGAGATGCTGGCTTGAGGAGATTTTCCTGTGTTTTCCAAAACATTCTGTCCTGAGTGGTCTTTGTTTCAACAAGTGGGAAGGAGTGAGCAGTAAACGTGGAGGGGAGGAGACTGTGAGGGGCTCCCCCGTAGAAAGACCCTGGCCCATCTGTCCTTGCTGCACACTGGGCCACCTTGTCTGGGAAGGGCGGTGACCCCGAGCTGGGCTGGGGGACCCGGGACCCACTCGACCCTCTCGTCCAGGCTGGGTCGGGGGCCGGGCATGGGGACCTTTCTGCTCTGCCCGCTGAGCAGTGGGAGCTGTTGGCTTGCTGGGAGCCACTGGGCCTTGTGTAGGGTGGGGAGGGTGCCTCCCCGGGGCTCCCCCGCCTGACCACGTGCCCCAACCCATTCCCTCCATGGGGTGGGCACCATCAGGCAGCTGCCAGGAGAATACCGAGGCTCAGGGCCCCCTTTGAGGTGACTCCCCTTCGAGGGGTCTTCCTGTGGGTGGGACCCAGCCTGCACCCCCCCCCCCGAGGCTGACACTCTCCCTAAAGCAGGGCCCAGCCCCAGGCCCAAAGCCCCTCCTAGGCCTTCGGCTTGTCTGGCCTCTGCACCGGCCCCCCGTTTAGAGACAGGCAAGAGGCCCAGGGGCAGAGGGATCCAGCCGAGTGGCCGCTCAGGCGCGGGAGAGTCTCTGCTCTTCCCAGAGGCGCCAACATTTCCTTGTCCCAAAATGAAGTAAATGGGACAGTGAAGGGTGGGCAGTTTTTAAATTGCAGCTTTAAGCCATTTGGAAGTCTGCTAATTATTCTCTTGGGGAAAGAAATGCAGGTTCATTATTATAATGAGCTTTGGGCAAATATTTCATCGAGTTTGACGAGCTGCAGTGGCTCCCGAGGAGAGCGGCCTCCCTCTGAAAGGCCTCCCGCCCGCCTCGGAGCTAATTGGCCCGGGGTCTGCCCGGCCCTGTGCTGTCGGTGTGCTATTTTAATTCGCTTATGAAAAGCCCCCGCTTTGATGTCCTGGACCAGATAAGGACGGCCGCGGGGACCAGCGCGGGGAGCGGTTCGTGCAGCCTGCCTGCGAGGCCTCCCCGCCGCCCGCTCTGGGCCCCGGGCCAAGGCGATGTCATGAGGTAACTGCACAAACAGTCCTGCCTGAAAAAATATGCTTTTGTTTCACTAATAAATCTCTCCTTGGAACACTCCCCGCGGGCTCTCAGCTCTCCTTGGGCCGGCCACTGCCTGGCAGGGCCTTCCTGCTCGGCGCTCGGCACCCGGCACAGGGTCCTGCCTGGGACGCATAGCCTCGAGGCAGGCCCAGTGCGGCCCAACACGGTCCCCTGGCCGAGCTCATCCCAGAACTGCCAGGAGCGCCTGGCTTCCCCGGCCTCCCTGGCCTCCCCAGCCTTCCCAGCCTCCCAGCCTCCCCGGCCTCCCAGCCGTCTACCCCACTCGGCTCTCTCCCGCTCTCTTCCCCGACTTCCCCCACATGCTGGCCTCAGTGACCTCTCTCTGCCCCCTTTCCCTGCAGTCCTCAGGGGCCGCCCAGCTGGGGCGGGGGGCAGACCAGGATGTGGGGTGACCTCTCTGCACCTCACATCTTGGGCCTCCTGGGGATAGCCCAGCCAAAAGCCTTGCCTGCCTCTGCCTCTCTCTGTTCAACCACCTGGCCTGGAGGACAGTGGCCCTGCCCAGGGCCACAGTGTCCCACTCTGTGCAGAAGGGGCTGCATGGCTCCTGAGCCATCTTGGCCAGGGTGAGGGGACTGAGGCAGGTACCCTGCCCACCCCAGGCAGAAGCCCGGGAGCCAGCAGCCAAGGGATATACAGGGCGGTCTGGGCCCACGCACAGGGGCAGGCGGCTGGGGTGGCACCCCTGGGCCCGGCTCCCTCCCCCGCCGTCACCCCCTCTTTGCTCCTCTGCCCCAGTCGCAGGAACCTGCCTTAACCCTGACTGCCTGGCCACCACCCACCTCTCCCCTCTCGGCTCTCACCTCTGCCCCAGCCTGCGCACCTCCCCCATCACCATCTAGAAGCCCCCCGTCCCTGGCCTCACCAGCTCCCCGAGGCCCCGCGATCTCTCCTGTCAGTGATATGAGTGTCATTCCCAGCAGAGAAAGCTGGATGCGGACTCTTGCCCTCCCACTACCTAGCTGTGTGACCCCGGGCACCCCACGCGGCCCCTCTGAGCCTCGGTTTCGGCATCTGTAAGGAGGAGACAGGGACACTAACTCCGGGCCCCTGGCCAGGATTACCTGGAGCCCTGTGTGTGGAGCACCTGGCCTGGCGCCCGGCACGTGGCGAGGTGGAAGCTCTTGGTTCCCGCCCCCTCTTGTGGGCACCACTGTGGGCCCTGTTGTGGGTTTGTCTTCCCCGCCCACTGCCCAGAGCCAGACAGAGGTTGGACGCCATCTACTTGGGGCCTCGAGAGCCTGGTGGGCTGCCCCTCGGAGTGAACACCTCCAGGCCGACGCAGCGTCCGCCACCCCCCCCACCCGCCGGCACGCGCCCCAGCTCCCGCCCAAGCTCCCGCCCCGTCTCAGGCAGGGAAGGTGCTAGAACTGCTGCAGGGGCAGGACGGCGCTCCCGGCATTGTGGGGCTGCCCCCGGTCAGAAATAAACCGTGTGATTACAGACCCGGATGATGGCCGTGCAGGAGCATAACAGGGCACTGTGACCAAGGGGGGGCCAGAGGACCGGGGGAGACCTCCGAGGGAGGGGCATCTGAAAATAGCTCTCAGAGTTGCTATTAATAGGCTTCAGTGCAGAGCTGTCCAGAGGAGAAAACAAAAAGAAGACCCTAATTTCTCCATAGATGACTATCATTAATTTTATTCAGTGAAAGTGTTTGGATAGATGTTTTAGTTCTACTTGAATTTCTAGAAAATTCAAACAGTACAGAAAGTCAGAAAACAAAAGTGAAAACCTCCAGGGCTTCCCTTCTGTCCTTAAGGATATCCCTTGTTATCCCAGAAATACCCATCTTTAATGTGAGGGGAGCAGCATTCTAAGACATTGCGCTGCATGTCGCACAGAAAAAAAACATGGGTGGATAGACGGGTGGATAAATGAATAGATAAACGGGTATGTGGTTGTAGGATGGGGGTAATGGATGGATGCATACATGTATGCATGGATAGATGGATGGATGGATGGATGGATGGATGGATGGATGGATGAGTGGATGATGGATAGATGGATGGATAGATGGATAGAAGGATGGATGGATGGATAGGATGGGTGGATGAGTGGGTGGGTGGATGGATGGATAGATGGATGGAAGGAAGGAAGGGTGGATGGATGGATGGATAGGATGGGTGGATGACTGGGTGGGTGGATGGATGGATGGGTGGATGAGTGGGAAGATGGATGAATGGGTGGGTGGGTGGATGGATGGATGGACAGACAGACATACCATCAGTAATTATTATAAATATGATAGTGCTACTTTTGATTTATTCATTTTTCTTAACAAAGAAAAAAAGGTGAAACCAAAAAATGCTGAATTTAGATAAACGTTTCTTCACCAAAGGAGAAGTTCATTTCTAAACATCACTTTCAGGTTCATGGGGTGGGGGAAAGATTATAAAATGTGGGAAGTTGGAGTCATTGTGGGATTTCGTGGTCTTCTTTCAACTTCATGTGGTATTGAGCGATGCCGTAATCCTGCCCACCCCCCTTTCTGCCTCCCAGTATGAGTGAGTCATGTCAGTGTTGTGGTCCTGATATTGGTCAGACCTCTAGCATGTGCATGCAGTTCAGAGGCCCTACTCCCCACTGTGGATTTATCTTGATTCTGCATTAAGGTGGCATTGGGGCTCATCTCGCTGCCCACTCCTCAGTTCTTCACTTCAATTTTGATTACTCTCCTGATTAGATTAATTTCTTCCTCAAGTGATCAATTCTGGAGGGTCCCATAGTTCTTGCCCACTTCCTGCTGTCCTTCTTCCCTTGTCCCCTCCATGTGCCCAGATCCGGGCTGTTGCCCTGTCTCTCAAACCCCCCAGTGTCCTGGCCACATTCCCTCTGGAGCCCTCCTCCTTTCCTACTCCAGTCTGGATTTAATCTGGGCCTTTCCCCCAAAGGCCTCCTGCCTAGCATCATTCTAGAACTTGCCTTTATGATTATCCTAGGTTGGACTTATTGTCCCTGGATCTCGTGTCTTCTTTACTGGTTATTTCCTCCATTTTCTGGAAAAACCTCAAGTGCATTCCCAATAAGAGGTGCGTGGCATGGAAGGTAAGTGTTCTGAGTCCTCAGAACATCTGAAAATGTCTTCATTCAATCATTGTGCCCTGTTGATAGTTTAACCAGGTATAGAACTGTAAGTTTCCCTTCAGAATCCTGCAGACCTGTCCCGAGGTCTTCTGGCCTCCAGACTTGCTATGGAGACGTCTCATGCCTGCCTTAGCCCCAAGTTTTCCACAGGGCTCTTCCCTATTTCTGTTCCCTGGAATTTTTCTGTATCTACATTCTATCCTTAGGGGTCTGCACTTCCCAGTTAGGTTCCTTTGTGGCTGACTTTGTTCACTGAGGGTGCTGAGTATCCTGCGGACACTTTAGTCCTTGAGTTCCAGAAAGTTCTCTTTATTATTTCTGACATCATCTCCGTCATCTCTTTCGAATTCCTTTTAACCAGATGGAAGACATTTTAAATGAAACCTCCATGTCTCTTTTCTCTCTTTTCTATTTGTAGGATTATGTCCTTGACTTTACCCTCGCCTGTGACATTCTATTAGCAACCCTGTCTTCAGCGTCCTGTCTTCTTGCTCTCTCACATTCGTGGTCTAATCCTGCCCTTGCCTGGTGGGTGTAACAGTTCCTGGAATCTTTCTGGGGATTCCAGATACATTTTCATATCTTGAGATCACCTCGCTTCCTGATCCTCTGTCTCTGTTTGGTCAGCCTGGCCTCTTTCATGTTCCGAGCATTTTCGAATGTTTGCTCGGGATCTGAGCATGGATGGGCTTGCCGGCATTTAGGTTGTGTTAACTATGATGGGTGGGGTGCCAGCCGCTGCACTGAGGGACACCATATGTCACAGTGCTTAAGGCTCTGCTTCCAAGAGCTTGTGTGGAAGCACAGGACTGGCGGCTGGGAGTCTGCTGCCCGTGTGGCAGAGGGACAGGATGAGAACCTCACGCCCCGTCCTGTCCCCTCTACTCCCTTGATGCTGCAGGCAACTTCTTGGCATGGCCCTCGGCAGGGCTGACCTCACTACGCCACAGCCCCTAGCTCACCAGGACGGGCATGGGTCCCCAGCACATCTCCATCCCATGCCACACACTTTGGTCGTGCCACGGCCTGGCCAGGGGACCCCCTTGCCGTCACACCCTGCCACCCTCCTGCACAGCCCAGCATGGGGTCCTCCCTCATGAAGCCTCGTCCTTCTGCCCTGGCTCACTGTCTGTAGAGAGCCCGGACCCCCCACACCCCAGCCGGTGCGAACCCCTGAGCCTGAGACCCTCTCAAGGTTGGGAATCAGCTGGGTCCCTCTCTGTGTCCCCAAGCTCAGCTCCTTGGCACCATCACTGCTCCGTGTATGTAGCCAGAATGCCCTCCTGAGCCTATGTGCGGGCCTCTGGTGCCACCAGGTAGGGAGCAGGGAGCGGGCGGGGCAGAAGCGCCCAGGTGGACCCACCTGCTGAGCCGAGCGGTGGCTGAGTGCCCACTGGGTGGTCATCCTGCCATGTGCTGAGTGTCCTGGGCAAGGCAGTGCCAGGGGGTTGGCAGACCACCATTCAGAGGAAAGCGGGTGCTGGTGGGCATGGTGGACATCACGAGGGAATGGCGTGGCGGCAGTGATGGGCTTAGCAGCTGAGCGAGTCCAGATAGGAGAGGCAGAGGCCAACAAGGAGGGCCCAGCTTCATGCAGGCTCTGGTCTGAAGAGTGGACGCCAGCAAGCAGCACACCCCCATTCCAGTTTCTCGATGCGGGGTGGGGGGTCTTCTGCCGATGATGTCTGCAACCAGCAGAGATCAGAGCATGAACTCACTAGGAGGGAGGGGGAGCCTCGGTTTCTGGCCCTAGCTCAATGGCCCTTCCTGTCCCCATGGCCCTCCCTTCCCCAGGAGGTAGAGGGGCAGCTGCCTAAGCACTGGGGCCAGAAGAGCAGCGGGAGAGGGGTGGCAGGTAAGTCCCCGGCCCCTCGCCCCTTGAGGGGAGTCGGCCCGAGGCGCATACCCCACCATCCCCAGGGATCCCCATCAGGGTGACCTTCAGCTGTCCCGGCATCTGTGGTCTGGGCAGTGGGCCTCTTTCCCTATGGCAGGATCTGGTTCTGGGGAAACCTGCCCAGACACCCCCGGGGCGGTGAGGATTAAACACAGAATCCTTGCTGAAGCCCTTCCCATGGTGCCTAGCCCAACACACGTGAGCTTAGGTGGCCACCTCAACATCATCTGTGGGACCACACAGGGGTTAGACCTCCCCGAGTCTCAGTTTCCCCTTCCGCTAACTGGGCCTACAGGGCTGCTCCAAGGACCAGAAGGGGCAACTCGTCTGCCAAGGGAGAGGTCATGTGGCTGAGACCGTAATCCTATTTATAATGTAATTGGAAGAGGAGAGGGTCACCAGCGCGTTCTCACAACAATGACAGAGGTGCCCACTCTGTCCCCTGGGGGCTCAGAGTCACTCCACCAGCGCACGGCACCTCCCACCTCTCAGTCCCTGACACCCCGCTCCAAAGCTCCCAGCCCCAATTCTGATAGGCGGTCAACTTCCAGCAGGCGGGGGTTCAAGCCCCAGCCCTGCCCCTGACCCGCGGTGTGACCTCAGGCAGATTGAGGGTTCTGAGCCTCAGTTTCCTTACCTACAGAGTGGGGACGGACGGTTCCAGGTCTCTGCCCAGTGGCGGTCCTGAGAAACAGGGTGGCGCCGGAGGGGCCTAGCAGGTGTGTGTGCCATCCTGTGGGCGGCTGCAGGTGTGGACGGGCCCTCAGAGCCCTCCTGGCTCAGCGCGCAGCGGCAGCATGGCCCCACCCCAAGCAAACCCCACGCCCAGCACCGCGTGCCCGCCTCACTCCTTCCCCAGCCGTGCCCTCCCCGCTGCCCCTTAGCCTGCCCCGCAGGGCCCCCTGCGCCGTCCCCTCCTCGGGGAAGCCAAATCGGGCAGCCGTGCCCCTGCACTGAGCCCTCCCCCAGAAATCTGGTCCTGAAATCCTACTTTCTATTTCAAGAAATAGCAACTCCCCCCAAAATTGCCGGCACAAAGAAGGCCATGTGCTGACTCCCCTACCGGCCAAATCCCAGAGTAAAGCGGCTTCAGGTGCACCTGGATCCAGGGCCCAGAGGCACAGAAGGTAGCAAATGGCTCTCAACAGCCCACAGGTCACGTTGGGTGGCACGTCCATTCTGCTGGGCTGCTTTCTGAGCTGGGCTGTGCAGGATTTCCAGGATTGGAGGTCGGAGGGAAGGCAACCAGGGGAGCACAGTGAGAATCCTCCCTGGGACCTGCTTCCCCATGGAGGAACAGAAGGCCCACCTCCACCGGCCAACAATGGAGGCTGAGCTCAGGGCTGATACTTTCTGACCCGGCGGGCTCTGCGGGACCTGAGTAGGGCAGAGGGAAGTGAGGAGTGTGGGCTGGCCCCGGAGCCACCATCCCCAGGGCTGCTGTGACGGGGCAGCCGAAAGGCCAGGCCAGTCCCAGCAGCAGGGAGACGGGGCCGCACCCCAGAAGCAGGCCTCGTAGCCCAGAAGAGCTGGGGGCCCAAGTCTGGAAGCCACTCCTGAGATGCAGGGCCTCCAGAAGGTCACCAGTTTAAGCAAAAGAGAAAAAAACACAGGATGCCTCAGATGAATGAGGGTTTTTTGTATAAGTATATCCCAAATATTTCATCTGACATTTTATACTAAAAAAATCCATGGTTTATCTAAAAATCCCAATTTTTAGCTGTGCATCCTGTAGTTCCTCCAACACCCCTACTCTGGAACGTCTCCAAACCCCTCTGGGCCTCACCCCTGCCTCTGGTGTAGGACCCCCCCACCCCAGGATCAGAGCAGAGAGGACTGTGCGGGATGCTGGAGTATGAGCCATCTGCCCGGGCCTCCACGCACACACTGAATCCGTGTGAACAGACTTCCTCCCTCTTTCCTCCCTGCCTTCCTCCTCCCTCCTCCCTTCCTCTCTCCCTTCCTCTTCCCTCCCTCCTCCCTCCCCCTCCTTCTCTTCATCCCTCCTGGTGATCTGGGACAGGGAGAAGGGTTCTGCTCCCAGCCCCACCCTGACAGCAGGACCAGGCCCCAGCTCCTTGCTGCCTGCCTGGCTGGATGCCACACTGGGGCATACACAACCATCCTATCAGCAAAAACAGGCAGGCCCTGCTTGCTCACGGGGTCTGGACTGTCAGAACTAAGACCCCACACACAATCACAGGGGTCCTGAGTCCCTGACTGCAGAGGCTGGGGCCCTGGGGGGCCGTGCCCTGGACCACAGTGATGGACTCACTGCCATTTATGTCCTATGGAGCAGCCCTCGGGCATCCGGCTCTTGGCTCTGCTGGGGGACATGGCAGGAGCCAAGGCCTAGTGCCCTCACACAGGGAGCTCCTTGTCTGTTGGGCTAGCCATCCACAGAGGTGAGGGGCTGCAGTGTGCCCAGGGTCCCCATAATGCCCAAAGGGCAGAGACGCCCCGAAGGAGGAAGCCACCTGAGCCGTGGGCACCCAGGGAAGGCTGCCTGGAAGAGGCGGGCCCTGAGGTCAGTCAGGTTCTCCATAGCCCTGCGGGTGGGTTTACTAAGGTCATCTGAAGCTGAGAAAGCAGAGGTGTGGAGAGAGGGAAGCAGTGCACCCGGGGGGCACGGGTCCTAAGTAATGGGGAGATGGATTTGGAAACAGCCTCCTTCCTCTGCAGCCTCTGCCAGGGGCGGAAGGGCATTTCCGGCCGACGGGAACAGCGTGTACACATGCAGCCTTCCTTCCCAAAGATGAGGGCCGGCCCATCCCCAGGGGCGCCGGCCTTCCCTCTCCCCCCTACATTCCTGTCTCCATGCAGTGGCCAGAGGGACGTTTCAAACATAAACCAGACCACGCGCTCCCTGCTCAAAGCCCCTTCTTCCTGGAATGCAATCCAGGCGCCTTTCCACGGCCCGTGGGCCCCGCAGCCTCACGCGTCCCTCCCAGCCTTACCTGCCTGAAGCTCCCGTTTGGCCCGCCAGCCTCCTGTGGGCCCGTCCTCAAGGCCCCCGGGCCCATGCGAAGGGTACGCTGGAGCTGGGCCGTGGCCAGCCAGCCGTCCGTCCTCAAGGCCCCCGGGCCCATGCGAAGGGTACGCTGGAGCTGGGCCGTGGCCAGCCAGCCACGCGGCCGTTCCTGCTCCTCCCCCAGCCGACATGCTGGTCCCCCTCACTGCAGTCAGGTCTCTGCCCCCAGAGCTCCCCGCTAGCAATGGAAGCCCTGCCATGTCAGGGCTGGTGTGGGACTGTCCCTCCCAAAGCCCTGTGCCCGGGACGGAGCCTGGCGTGTAGTAAGGGCCCAGCAAACTCTGTGTGCTGGCCTTGCCGTCCGAAGGAATTAACCACGAATAGAGGCCAAGCCAAGCCCCCACCCCCACCCCCACCGTCTTCCTCTTGGCGCAGGTCAATGGGGCAGGTGGGAGTCACACAGCATCTGTCCCAGCTCCCACGTGCCCAGGGCAGTTCAGTGGGGGCTCTGACCACACCATAAATGCCCAGGGGCCACTTCAAGGCCACACGATCCCAGGACCCCAGCGCAGGCCCAGCCCACATGTGTGTGCCCTTGTGCTCCACAGTCACTGGGGCTCCTGGGGCCCCTGGCTTCCTACACTCACTGAGGCCAAGACCAGGTCCTTCCTCCTCGTCCCCCAAGCCTGGCTGCCTTGGGTGCTTGCTTTCTCAGCAAATGGCCCCATGCACAATGTCAGCCAAGACCCTGAGAGTCACCCCCTTCATCCACCCCACACCCTGACAACACTCCCCGTTCCTGTCCCCGTGATCTCCCTTGATCTGGGGCCATTTGGCCACATGGAGTAATGGCCCCATGCACAATGTCAGCCAAGACCCTGAGAGTCACCCCCTTCATCCACCCTACACCTGGTCACCAAGCCCTGACAACACTCCCCGTGCCTGTCCCCGTGATCTCCCTTGATCTGGGGCCATTTGGCCACATGGAGTGTGTCCCCTGTCGAGAGAGGCAGGGACTCAAGAGACAGAGAAGGAATAGAGAGAAGGCCAGCATCTTGATCCTGGTCTATTTTTAGTTGGTGGCAGACTGTCACTCCAGAGTCCAGTGGCTGCGTCATCAAGGCCTTTTGATCTTCTTGTCATTGCTGCAAGATACACAGGAGGCAGCTGCTAACTGCTTATAGAAAGAGTGAAAGCAGGCACACAGGCCTGGGGCAGGGGCAGGGGCAGGGGTGGGGTGGTGTGAGTAAATGTGGGTGGGCAGTGGGTGGGTGGGGAGGTGGAACGAGAGCTGCATGGATGAGGGAGAAAGGGAAAGAAAGGGAAGCAAGGAAGAAAAGGAAGGGAGGGAGGGAAGATAATGGATGGATAGGTGGATGGACAGATGGATGGACATATGGATAGAATGGAATGGTGGAGGAATGGATAGTAAGTGAGTGGATAGATGGATGGATGGATGGACATATGGATGGAATGGAATGGTGGAGGGATGGATGGTGAGTGGATGAATGGATGGATGGATGGATGGACAGATGGATGGATGGATGGACAGATGGATGGACAAATGGATGGAATAGAATGGTGGAGGGATGGATAGTAGGTGAGTGGATGGATGGATGGATGGATAGATGGACAGATGGATGGAATGGAATGGAGGGATGGATGGTGAGTGGATGGATGGATGGATGGATAGATGGATGGAATGGCAGATGGACAGATGGGAGGGAGATAGAGAGTGAGCAACAAGCAAACTCAGTAGAGTAGACCTCAAGCAAGGATTTCTTGGAGAAGGAATGTGTGGGCCCCGAGCCCTCAAGGCTGGCTTCCCTCCCTGTTCCATTTGCCTCAGAGCAAACAACTCTGTCATACTGCCAAGGCCTAAGTATTGAGCCATTTCCCTTCGGGACTCTTCCCTGCTCGTGAGAAGGTGCTCCCCATCTGCTTCCTGACCTGCCTGACCCCCCACGTCCGGGGCTGGCTGGGGGCTGGTGAGAAAGTGTGTGTCCAGTCTGCAGCCCTGTCTCGTACACACCCATGCAGGGGCTCATGGGACCCCAGGCTCAGTGAGGGTCTCTGTGGGCATCTCTAGGTTCTGAAGAGACATGCTGGGGCCCCTCTGCTGGCCCACAGAGTCAAAGGAGGTCCTAGAGCTCCTCCTTCTCTGTACATCCAGGTACCCGGTGCCCCTTCCAGAGCCTTTGGGAGTGGGGACAGAGCATCCTGTTGCAGTGGCCAACCCCATGGGAGACGGGGCCCCCAGGACAGCCTGGCCCACCAGCACCATCACATGGCACTAGCACCATCAGCGCCCCCAGGCCCAGGCCAGCACGAACAAAAGAGAAGCCCAAGCCCCTCCCTGGAGACCCCCCTTACCCCTGTGCCAGCCGAAAAGGAGCAGGAGGTGCTGAAGGACCTGCTCCGGCAAGAGTGGGGGAAGAGAAGGAGCGCCCAGGGCCTCGGGCTGAGCTACCCCCACCCCCTCCCGCCAGACTCCCCTGGAACTCTGAGGCCCCACTCTCAGCCGTGGCAGGCTGCTCAGGGGTCTCCAGGCCATACCCAACAGCTGTCTGTGCTGAGTCACCCCGCACCTGTTGGGGGCGGGGGGTGGCAGGCCTGGGGGGCTGGGACCAGCTGGACACATTCCCTGGCAGGCAGCCCCTGGCACTGGGGGGGGCCGGGGTGTGCACACAGCCCTGGGTGAGGGTCGCCCATGCAAGATGAATGTGGACAGCTGGTGGCCTGGCCTGGAGAGAGCAATGAGGCCCGAGGCCCTTTGGCGCATCCTCTCCCAGCACGTCCTGTCTCGGGGAGTGAGACAGGATCTCCCCGTTCTGGGGGCACCCCCCGCACTGAGAGGGTGCGCAGGCATGGCATACGGCGTCCAGTGGGCTCACACACGGCATGAGAAAGTGCCACAGCCACAAAGACAGGGTGGGCCAGGAGCCCCCAGATTCAGGCCTGGGAAGGCGGGCTGTAGAGGGCAGACTGGTGAAGATTGAAAAGGAGAGTGGTGCTCAGTGCTGGTGATGATGAGGGCACCCGGGGCTGTCCCGCCTGTCTGGGGAGACTTTCGACGGCCATCAGAATGGGGGTCCGGCTGGCCCTTCGGTCCCGTGATCACCCCTCCGAGAATGGCTCCTGGAGAGCCAGGCCCTGGTGTGGGACAGGCCTCCGGGCCGTTCCCTGCGGTCCCAGAGCGGGACCGGCAGCCACCATGGTGGGACCGGCAGCCACCATGATAGGACCGTGCTGAGACTCAAGCGTGTCGGTGGAGGGGTGCACTCACCCGGGGGGGGCCGCGGGGCCGTGGCTCCTGGGACGGGCTGTGCGCTGCCGCTGGAGGCCTTCACCGCCCGTGAACCTCCCGCTCATCCCTCAGGCGTGACCCTCTCTCAGAGGCCCCCTGGGACCCCCAGGTACCCTCTGCCATTCTCGGAATGCGACTGCCTTGGTTATCGTGTCTCCCCCCCAACCCCAGGATGCCCCACAAGCACCGCAGGCTTTGCTCTGCACGCCTCGCCCCGTGCGCAGCCCCTGACACACTGGGCCACGTGTGCCTGTGAGCCATGGCCTGACCCCGGGAGGGGTTGCCCCTCTGCCTCTGGAAGTCGCCCCCGAAACCGAGCTGTCCCCATGCCATGAGCATGGAGGTCCAAGGCCGAGCGGGGTGCTCTCGGGGCAGCGGAGCCCAGCGGCTTTCTGCACGCCCCGTGCCGGCCCCGGGGGTGGGGGCACCGTGCCCGGCCTCGTCACTGCGGGGGCCCAGGCCGCGGCGCCACCCGAGCACGCTCCCTTCCAAGGGTTAATGCACGAACTCCTTAGGCAGCAGTGCGTTTGCATCTCACATGAAAATGTTTTTGCAGCAGGCCCGGATGCCAGCATTTTTGTGGTCACAGTCAGATGTTTTTAACTACATTGGACAGAACCCACGACGGCTCTTTCCGTGGCTTCAGCCAGTTTCTGAGCGCTACCTTGAACCCCCGTCATACCCCAAGACCAGGGCCGTGTCGGCGCCCCCCCAGCCTCGTACAGACTCCAGTGGCTCCAGAGTGAGGCTGACCCCACCGTGGCAGCCGCCCCCGCCGGTGGGGCCCCTTTGGATCCCGGCTGAGCCGGCCAGCCCTCCCTGCACTCCCTCCACCCACCCCGGGGAAGAGCGGCTTCCCCGCTTTCAGTTCCTGGTGCCTTCCCAAGGCCCAGCCAGGGGTCCCTGGCCATGGGGCAAAGCCCGGGGCATCAAGTGGGGGCTGTCCCAGCTCCACAAAGGCCGTGGGAGCCTCCGCGGGTGGGGGGACAGGTGGCAGAGCCACGCTCGGGGCCGGTCCTTCCCACGCGGAGTCCAGAGCAGAGGCGGAGCATGGCACTTACGGAAACTCGAGTCCTTGGGACGTGCTGCTCAGAGTTCCGACCGTGGGTCATGGGTTTGTGGTCTGAAGAGTCTCAGGAAACTTCCGGGACACTTTCCCTTCCCCACTGCGCCCCACTCCCTCAGCTTTGTGCAGAACATGCTTATCTGCGTGTTAAATGCCCTGAGAAGGCCCGCAGGAGGAGAACCTACTTTGTTTAACTGTTTGCTTTTCCCGAACGACTATCATCCACAAAACTTGTATTCTCTTTCTGGCACATACACAGTAACATGGAAGTGAGTATCTTGTCGGAGAAGTTCCAGGACTGTCAAAAATACACGCAGTCACCCCCCTCTCCAGCCTGTGTCCCACGCTGAGGGAGCCCAGCCTCTCTTGTCCCCCAGAGCGGGACACGCATGTGCTGACCCCTGTTTCCGCCTAACATCTGCCCTCGCATGCCCCCTCAGTGTGCGGACCCTGGGGCTGCCCAGGGGTGCTCAGAGAGGCGGGTCACGGCCTTTCTCAGGTGGACAAGCTGGTGGCACGTCTGAGCCTGATGCTGGGGCCGTCACCGGACGTCGCCACTGTGGAGAGGGGCCCAGAGAGACCCCCATTGTCCCTTCTCCTGCACCGGCTCCCCCGTGGTCCCCACCTCCCACACTTGTGCACACAGCTCAGACGCCGTGACGTGGCCCCCGGGGGGCCCACCCTGAGTCCAGTTGTTAGCAGCCCAGCTGCCGAGCCCCCACCCCGGCCCACCTGTCAGGCCACAGGTCCTCACACCAGCTGCCCGGAGCCCCCCTCCCCAGGCCTCCCCCAAGCCCGCCAGGCCCTGCACTCAGCTGCCACCATGGCCCGCACCACACCCGCGCCAACAGGCGTCCCCCCCGCCGCCCCCGGGCCAGCAGACATGTTGGTGTGGGCGGCAGCAGCCCACTTGCCACTTCAGAAGGCAGGTGGCGTGAGGGGCCCAGCCTCCAGCTGAGTCATGCAGCCCCCACCCCAGCCCTGCAGGACCCCCACCTCATTATGCTCCCCATCCCAGCCTGGACGGGGTCAGGCCTCTCCCGTCCATTTGAAAAGACCAGCCAGAGCTTCTGCCCAGCAGGACCCAGGAGTGTCCTCTCCTGGGCCTCACTCATTCCCATATTTGTTCATTCATTCAGCTAGCTTGCACTGCACGCTCCAGGCGTCAGTGGTGGGCAAGATCACGGGGGTCCCGGCCCCCAAGGGCTGTGATCTGTTGGGGAGGACAGACAGGAATCAGGGAAACACAAGTGAGCAAGACAAACTTCTGATAACAATAAGAATGTGGGGGGCTCTGATAGAGGGGCCTACTGGGGGCCCAAGGGTGTCTCTCAGGAGCTGAGGCCAACATGGCAAGAGGGAGCCAGCCTGGCAGAGACCAGGCAGAGGAAAGAGCAGGTTCAAAAGCCCTGGGGTAGAAATGCAGGGCCTGGGGCCTTTCCCGGAGAGGCCCCAGACCCTGTCCTCCTGGTTCTTTTGAGGATGTGCTTCTCTCCAGCCTGGCTCCACCCATGTCTCCTGAGTGCCAGCCAGGTACCCGCAAGGGTCTGTTGTTGTAGAGTGCACGGCCCAGGGGCGCTTGGGGGCGCGGGTCTTGCTGGACTAGAAGGTGCTCAAGTCCATGGTGAAGGCATTTGGTGGGTGCTCCCAGGGAAGCATTCCCAGCCTTTTTGTGCCAGAACCCTAAATTCTCTATCCCCTGAGAGGTCATTGGAATGCCAACCTATATCCATGGGTTGGTTCAACTCGGGAACACCTGAACTCCTGCACCTGCAGATCCTGGGGACCCTCCACTCCTGTCCACCTCAGCTTGCTGGAGCGGGGAGGCTGGGGTCTCAGGCATCACCACTGGCTGCCTCCTATCCTCCCCCATCCCACTGTGCACCCATCCCTCTGTCTCTCCCATCCCAGAGGCACACCCCATTTGTGCAAGAACCATGGTTGGTGGGGAAGGTTGCACACAGCCGTGTGGAACTACAGTAACATCAGATCGACTCCACAGAGGCCCCCCAGGTGCCTGCCGTGCGCCTGGCCCTGAGTGGGGGGCTGAGGGGGTGCAGACAAACAACACACCAGAGTACAAGCGAGGGCAGACAGGGCTGGCATGATTGGGGCGGGCTGGGAGCTCGGGGATGGGAGTCACAGCCCAGAACCCATCGGCCCACAGCGGGAGTGAAAGTCAGATTGAAAACACGCGGAAGCCAGGAGCAGGGCCAAAGCAGACCGCGTGAGCTAGTGCGTTGCTCAGCTTTCAGGGTTGAGCTGGCCTTGCATTCTAGAAGCACCTCTGAGCCTCCAGATCCCGTCTGCTGTGTTACAATGTTGCCACGGTGATTGGGGAGGGCGGGTTTCATCTGTGTTTGCAGCCAGCTTTGGTCAGGTTTGGCGCCTGGTTTTATCTCCTACATTAGTCGATGCTCCGTCTTTCCTGTACGCTGGGACACTTTGCATGGGATCCATGTTTGGCACTTCTTTGGAAATCACCCCCAAAAACTGGGCTTGAGCCCGTCTGGAGGAGGGGAAGTGACTGTCATTTCATCTCTTCCAGGGGCCTTCAGTTTTTGGAATTTTCTCCTCTGTTAGCACTTTGGGTAATTTTTCCTTAAACAGGGATTCATCCCATCAAGTCTTTAGTTTTATAGGACATGATGTATTCAACTCACTCTGCATCTAGAGTTGCTCCCTGGCTCCGTTCCTAATTCTTTGTTACTTGCTTAACACTTATGTGTGTTATTGGCTCTCCAAATAACCAGCATTTGGTTTTACTGGTTGATTCTGTTTTCATAAAAACTTTTCTGTTCTGCTAATATTTTCCTTTATCCTCTCTTCTTCTTTCTTCACAATCATTTTGGTGTTCTCCCTCTACCTCCTTGTGTTGAAGCTTATCCTTAACCTTTCTGATTTTCTAAAATGCTATCAATATTCCTCTGAATACCCTTTTGGCAGCATCCCACGGGTTTCTTTCTTTTTTTTTTTTTTTTGAAGATTTTATTTATTTATTTGACAGAGAGAGACATAGCAAGAGCAGGAACACAAGCAGGGGGAGAGGGAGGAGCAGGCTTCCCGTGGAGCAGGGATCCCAATGCGGGGCTCAATCCCAGGACCCCAGGATCATGACCTAAGCCAAAGGCAGATGCTTAACAACTGAGCCACCCAGGTGCCCATCCCACGGGTTTCTATATGTTATAACTCTCGTTGTGGATCCTTCCAGATGGATTTAATTGTTATTTTATTTTCTCTTTATCCAAAGCTTTATTTAGAACTGCATCTTGTAAAGCCTCTTGGCTATCAGTCTCGTCTCTCCCTTTTGGTTATTAATTTCCCATTTTACTTCAAGGTATGGACTTTTGGAAATGCGTGGACTCTTCTTTGGGGGCCTGAGGAGGTCGTTTCTGTGACCTTTCTGTGCACGTGTGGAGGCTGGTTTGCCGACTGACTTGACTTGCTCACGGAGGCACTCAGTTCCTCCACATCCTCGTTTTGTTTGTTTGTTTTCCCCACTGTGGTTTGTCAGCTTCTGACGAGGGCGCCGTAGCTGCCAACAGCATTGTGGATCTCCTGATGATGTGTTGGTTTTGTTTGATCTCTCCTGCTCCGCACTCCAGGCACACGTGGGTCCTCCCCACGGATCTGGGCAACAGGCTCTATTCCTCGCTAGGTTGGCCCCTCTCCCTGTCTCTCTCTCTGGAACCTCAGCCTCTGGGGCCCTCACCCTTCCCCACTCACTGCTTACACCCTGCTCCGTGACCACCTCCTCGGATAGAGTCTTTGATCCCCTTCTGTTTGCAGCCTCTCCGAGGACATCAGATCTAATCTGAAGGCCAATTCGGCTCGCCCTCCTCAGGTGTGAGGTCACCCCTGCAGCGTGGCTCTTGCCCCACAGGGAGGGTTGGGCTCCCCCAGTGTTTGGTGACTCTTCATCTCAGGAGGTGAGACCCTGTCACTCGGGAGGTGGTTACAACGTGAGCGTTGGAGTCTGCTGCTGCCTCTGCCTCTCAGCACATGTAAAGGCCTCCTGCAGGGCAGGAGTATGGATAGAAAGGTGACCGAGGGCCAGGCGGGGCGAGTCTGGGGGCGCACAGTGGAATCCTGCACCTTGGGTCTTCACACCAACCCCAATGGAAACTCTGGAAAGGTTTCAGGGGTGGCCATTTTGTGCTCAGAATCATTGCTCTGGCAGCAGGGGTCAGGGGACACACAGGGGCTGGCCAGGTTGGCTCAGAGGGGATGCGAGGTCATCAGACCTGGGCCAGAGCAAAGGAGGACAGGTAGAGAGCCTAGGAGACACCAAGGAGGAGTGGTCTGCAGAAGAACCCGGTGAAGGCAGGAATCGTGCTGACCTCCACCCCCATGGCCACCAACAGTGTTCCCTGCCCTTATTGTCATTCTAGCCTGTTCATGGTGGCTTCTGAAGTTTTGAGATGGGCCCTGACCACCCTCCCTCACCACCTCCCCCGGAAGTCCTTGACTGCCCAGAGATGCCACCTTCTTGCTCACCTTCATCTCTTTGCCTGTGACACACCAACTTACCTGGCTGATCCTTGAGGTGTCCCCTGGAAGGGCACTTCCTCCAAGAGATCCCAGGCACCTTCCACTGGAACCGTGTCCTTTCCCTGCAAGTGCATATGAGCACGCCAGCCCCAAGGATGTCCCTGACGTACTCCCTGGCACCTCATATGGCAAAGGAGACTTTGCAGATGCAACTGAGTAAGGGATCTCGAGATGGGAAATACCCTGGCTTGTCCGGGTGGGCCCAGTGTCATCACAAGGGTCCTTGTGGGACAGAGGAGGTTACAGGGACAAGAGGGACAGAGGAGGGTCAGAGTCAGAGGAGGGGCTGTGACAATGGAGACAAATGCTAGAGAGGAGAGAAGATGCTAGGCTGCTGGCTGTGAAGGTGGAGGATGGGGCCATGACCCAAGGAAGGCAGCACTTTTAGAAGCTTGAAAAAGCAGGAAACAGATTTGTTCTTGGAGCCTCCAGAAGGAGCACAGCTCCAATGACACCTCGACTTTAGCCTCACGAGCTCCTGGCCTCCAGAGCTGTTAAGTCAATGTGTGCGACCTAAGTGTGTGGTGACTTGTCACAGGAGCAGTGGGACTACTGATACAAGAACCAGCGTGGTGCCAGGCCCTGGGGTATAGCAGCAGACAAGGTGGACCAGACCCTGCCCTCATGGGGGTTGTCCTCCAGGAGGTGGGAGAGAGTGGGGAGAGCGTTTAGTTAGAACCATGCCGAGTGCTCTAAACAGAGCTGGGGGGCGTATCATGGGGATTGTGACCCTGTCTCAGAAGTTAGCAAAGGCATCCTGTGGAAGCACCCTGTGATCTGAGCACAAAACGTGTGGAAATTAGGTAGACTACGCAGAGGATGCAGAGAGCATCCAGACAAGGGGCGGCACATGCAAAGGCCCTGAGGCAGGAGGGAACATGCCTGGCTTGTGGATCTGAGTGGAAGTAGAGGGCTGAGCACAGGCCAAGGGAGAGAGTAGGGTGAGGGAGGTGAATTGCCAGACGGCGCTACATCCTGAGGGTCCTCTCAGAGTGAGGACAGCGGGGCACCCCAAAGGACGTAAGGCAACAGAGCTCTGCATTTATAAGATCACTCTGAAATTCGAGAAGATAATGTAATCATTAAGCCAGAACAGGATGCTGTGAAAAAGAAACAAATAGAGAATGAGAAAGAGCCCCTGGAGATGTAAAATAGTCTGCTGAATAAAAAAAAAAAAATTCAGTGAACAATTGAAGTAAATCTCCCAGAAAGTGAAATAAGGACAGAGAGATGAAAAATAAGAGGGAACATCCAGGAAGCATGGGGTCGATCCAAGGAGACCCACCACCCAACTCCCAGACATTCCAGGAAGGGAGATGGGAGAAGGCTTGGGGGGGTGGGGGGACGTAAATGAGAGGAGGGGCTGCCCAAGAACCTGGTGCTAGATAGAGCAACTGCCATGTCCTCATGCCCTTCCACCCTGGAACTCCCAGGAATCTTCCTAAAGAACTGATGGGTGACCTACCAAACTGCTGGCTGGTCCTCAGTAGAGATTTACAGAAAGTTTACAAACTTCTAAAGGAAAATTGAATTCTATACCCAGCCAAAGTATCCATCAAGAGTGACGCATTTTCAGACACTCAAGAGTTCATAAAATTCTCTTTCCATGCCTTTTCTCCAAAAGTTATGGAGAGTGTGCCCCAGCAAAATGTGGGAGAAACCAGAACAGAGGAGGCCCTGGAGGTGGGCAGGGAGAAGGTGGGGTGGCCCCAGCCCAGGCATGAGCAGCGGACAGCAGCTCCAGGGGAGGCCTCCCAGGAGAATGAGTGGGGTGGGCTCAGAAGTAGACCTGGGGCAGCAGGGCTTCTGAAACAGCAGAGCATCACACTGACAAAGGCGTTGCTAGAAAACACAGTGGCGAACCATGGATCCTGCGGCTCCAAGGGAACCAAGTACTGGGCACAGATCACTGGACTGAATCAAAATAACAGTGAAGCTATACGGGGAAATGGGAGGCCCAAGAATCATAAAAGGGTGTGAGAGTTCCATCCTTATCTCCTGCAAGGAAGGATGTCTAAAGTTGATACATGGGGGAATCTCATGGTGTGCATGTTTCTTAAGGCTGATGAGAGAACTGTCAAAGGGGAGCCAAGCAGCTGTCCCATGAGTGGGACAGGGCATGACCTGGGCCCCATGTGCTTCTTCTTCGTAAGCTGTACAGTGAGCTTATCCTTTGGGTTACTGCGCCCAGCCACACTCACCCACGTGTAGTTACGTCTTCCCAGAAGGGCCGCTGTCTGGTTGGAACATGACGTGATTGCAAAGGGACAGGGGAGATGGGGGGACAAATGAGGGGCCATGGCCGAGGTCCTGGGAGAAGGGAGAGAGGACCAGAAGGGTGGAAGCAAGAGACATTTAGGAACCAAAACCAAGCCTCAAATGGTGGTTGGGTCAGGGGGAAAGGGAGGGGCATCATCAGGAAAGCCCTCCCCCTAGGCGCTGGTTGGCCATGCAGTCGGGGAGGGGAGGCCACTGTGATCCCCAGGCAGGAACACGGCGGGGGATGATGTGACGGGTCTTTGAGATGCCTGCATGGGGGAGCCTGCCTGCAGTCAGGGCGTGAGGCCCAGAGGAGAGGTCCGACCTGGACATGGACACTGGAGAGCATGTTCTGCTCTCATGGCACTTCTGAAGAAGGGGTATGGACAGGGTCACCAGCAAGAGATTGCAGGGGCAGGAGAGTGAGCCAGGACCAGGCCATCCACGGGCCACAGAAGGACGAGCAGATGTGGGAGCACGGGCCGTAGCTGGGGCTCAGGCGTTCCCCGAAGCTCAAGGGAGCTGGCTTCACAAAGGGGTGCCCTGTGCCCCCAGAGGACAGGAGACAATGGGTACACCCCATTGGGTATGACCACACAGAGCCGTGGAATTTCGTATTTGCTCTGACTCCACTCTGACCTCATTGGACCCTGTGCTGGTCGGGGATGTAAATCGCACCACCTTGGTCACCAGGCCCCCCCATGCTGGCGCTTAGGAGGTGCCCCAGAAACTCCCGTGGCCTGAGGGGCCTGGGCGAGGTGGGGGAGCGTTTGGGGCAAGGACAGCCAGGTGTCCACGGAAGCCAGCAGAGGGGCCCGATGAAGGGAGCCAAGGGCCTGCTCCACTGTCCACGTGTCGGTTTCTATGTGGTGCTGGTGTAGGAGGTGGCAGGCTTGACCACAGCCTGGGCCTGAGACAGAGGTCAGATGGACCTGGAGAGGGATATCCTGCACCCAGAGCCGATCACAGAGGAAAATGGACCTTGAGAGGGTGGGAGCAGCTGCTTCCCTGGGGGGTGTTCGAGGCCGGGCCCACACTGGAGCCTCCCTCCCGCTGCAGCCCCAGACATCGGGTCCCTGGGCCTGGGCCTGCTGCCCGGCTGCCAGAGCACAGACCTGGACCGGCGGGGAAGGGAGGGAGGGCCTTCCAAGCCCACACGTTCTGAGTCCTCCACCCACCCCGGCTCAGCATCCTTCCAGGGAAACGGGCATTTCCTGTGGGAGAGCTCCAGGGCCCAGGTGTCAGAAAGAGGGGCTGAGGCGGGCAGGAGCGTCCGTGGGCATCCACTTGCCAGCATCCCTTGGGCACTTGTTGCCAGGAGGCCCCACCCCAAGTGCCTGAAGTTACACCATTGGCGCTTCCTTCTTTGGGTTAGATGTTGTCTTCAACAAATATTTTCTGAATGTCTGCTATGTACTAGGCTCTGGGAACACGGGGGAAAGTATGTGGACCTGCCCTTGAGGGAGTAATGTACAATGGGGCCACGGACAGTAAACAGACAATTAATTATCTTCTGCAGAGAAGGAGGGAATTCTCCCAACACAGTTAGTCATTCACACTTCAGTATGAATGAGTTTTTCCTGTGCTTTCCTCAGTAACGGACTGGACCGGGGTGGCCGCACACTCCAGAGACTGGGGTGCGGGTGGGGGTTCAGAGCAGAGAGGAGCAGGGCAACGGCTTCCCACAGAAGCTTCCCCGGCTCCCTAGTTCCCAGGCTGCATCCCGGGGGCCCCCCAGAGGCCCACCCGGCCCGGTCTAGGCTCCCCCTGCCCCCCGTACCCTCTCCCTGAGGCCTCACCCTCCCCGCCATCCTGGAAACGATTTTGTTGTCTGCGGAGATCATGTGTAACTGCCTGTGAGTTATAAGTCTCCGGAGCAAGCAGCCTGTTACCTAACCAGGCCTGGCTCATGCCAATGTCTTGAGTAATTATTGGGGGGCGGGGGGCCATCCAGCCCACAGCAGAACCTCTCCGAGGGAGTGCTATTGTTTTTCATGTCAGCTGCATTTTAAGGCTACATTTCACGTCAGCTGTGACTTGGAAGGAAAGAGGGCCCGGCCTTTGAAAAATTGAGAAATTGAGACTGGGGTGGTGGAGGGCAGCTTAACCCTTCGGGCCCCCAGTGCTCCCCAGCTTCCCAGGGTTGCCTGACAGAGAGCAGGCTTGTTGGGGATCAGAACCCGTGGCCAGGCCCGGCAGCCGCCACTTGGCAGCAGTGATGGAAACCGCCGTGCGGTTACGCACAGACAGTCACGGAAACTCGGGAGGACGGCAGTATTGGAGACTGTGCCAGGCCTGGCCTCCGAGCCCTTCCTCCCTCTGCTCCCACGATCAGCGGCCAGGTGCCCACAGTGTGCAGATGGCTCTGGGGTCGGGGGGTGGTGGCTCGCCCAGCCCACCCAGCCCGCCGCCGGTGGGTCCCTGGGAGCACAGAGAGGGGCGCAGGGCATCTGCTTCCTCCCCAGATCCATCGACCAGTGGCTCGGGCAACACCATGTGCCGGGAGCTGCGCCAGGTGCTAGGGAGGCCGCGCAAACCCCTTTCTCAGGAAGCGCGGCCCCGGGAGGGACCGGCAGGAAGCCCACAAGCGCCAAGGATAGAGCAGCAAGGACCAGGAGGAAGAAAACCCCAGTGAGTGAGCAGTGGGGTCGGTGATGGTAGCAGGAGCCAAGTGAGGGACTCGTGAGCCAGACAGGCATCCAGGAGCTGGGGAAGGGCTGCCCCAGCCGTCCTTGGCCCTCCTGACACCTCATGGTGCTGACGGCCAGGCTCTGACCCCCGCCAGAGCCCTGGAAGCTTCCCGTACTTTCTGATATCGAAGACTGCACTGACTCATCTGCTTAACTGTTCCCTACGTCGTTCAACAAACCTTTACTAAGGGGCCAGGGACATCAGTCCTGAGGTCCAGGGGTGAGGGACAGGGGACTCTGGCGAGTGGGACGCAGTGAGAGTGGAATGCTGGCAGGGCCAGAGCAGGGCCTAGCAGCCCCCATAAGGAGATGGACTCTGATGGGAAGGTGCAGGCGGTTTGAAGCTCTAAGCCCAGGTGGGACGTGCTCTGATTCACATGCATCTGAGCTGCCATGTGAATGGTGTGGGGACACCAGAGGGGGCACAGAGAAACCGTTGGCAGAGGTGACAGACTAGGTTCAGGGCAAGGGGATGGGTCCCAGCTGTTGCCAAGACAGTGACATCAGTGGTAGCCTGATCCAGAGAGAACTTTGCTACCCCTGGAATCCCAGGGCTGAGGTGTGCACAGCACTGCAGGAGACCCAGGGCCCTGCTCTCTGTTTGCTTCCTTGTCCACCACACACATCTTCTGCCTCATGGCTCCTGATGGCTGCTCCCACAGTTGCCATCACATCTGCATTCCAGCAGCAGAAAGGAGGGACAAGACCCTACTCAGAAGCCACCTGCATCAGCTTCTCTTATTTCCACTGACCAGAATGTCACTACAAGGACCCCTGAGAAACCAGATCTCCGCTCCAGGCAGCCATACAACCCATTTAATTCATGGTCCTGTTAATAAAAAAGAGAGAGAGAACAGCTATCAGGACAACTTACCATCTTTGCACAGAACAAATTCTGCAGGTGGTCTGGAGGCTAGATGGAACTCAGTGGGAACTGGACGTCGGTGGGGAGGAAAGAGGAGGGCATGGCATTGGGCAGCTGGCTGCATGGCATGTCCATGTCTTGGGATGCAGAGTGCAGGGAGGACAGAACGCATCAATTCAAGATGGCCCTGAAACACCAGAGTGGGAAGGCCAGGGCCTGGGGCTCCATGGCATGGTTGGTCCTGAGAGTCCAAACCAGGAGCCACCAGTGTGTGGACATGATAAGTTTGGCAACAGAGGAAGAGTAGAGGTGGCCACCAGGCAATGGCCAGCAGAGAAAGGGGGCACATAGCCGACTTGGAGGAGAAAACCCAGGAGAACATGTGTCCCAGGAGCTGGAAGCCTGCCCCTTCCACAGAGGAAAACTCTGAGAAGTCAGGGCAGAAGACACAGTGAAGTGGCCACTGGAAGGTCACTGGTAACCAGAGCAGTGGGTGCCAGAGACCACAATCCAGAGTAAGAGGGCTGAGAAGTTAATGTACAACTTCTGGTTAAATATGGCAAATAAACACATGTGTTTGTTTCTACCCCCTCCACACCCCACTAAGATGACAGTAATGGCATTTAAGTGTTTTAAGATATAGATCAACAAGGCTAAAGTGATCAGAAGAAAAGGCAAGAAAGATACCAAAAACTGTCAACAAAAGTTTAGAAATGGGGAAGGCAAAGGACCTGTGGAAACCAAGAGTGTAGACACCACGCCCTGCAAAAGCAATAGACACTGATGAGGGAAAGCCTCCCAGCCCGGAACCCTGGGCAGGCTCAGGGTCAGGCTCCCCAGGTAGCCTCCAAAGTTCTAGAGGGGACTGCAGACAGGGAGGATATTTACTGAAGATTGGCTGAGCAGCAGACACTTCCCAGGTCATATATCCACCAGCACCACCACCTGACCCCCCCAGCCCATGAAGCCAGGTACTGCCTATCCCCCCAGCCCAGCCAAAGACAAGAGGCCTAGTCCCTGGAGAAGCTGAATCTGAGAGGTTCTGAATATGGGGACACCAGGAGTAGCTGTGGGTGGAGAGTGAGCCATCATGATAAAAACAAATCGGATTCAGTGAGCACATTTATGCTAAAAAGTAATACTCCTACCCTCTTCCCTCCTTAAATCCCCAAATGCCCTCATTGGGGCACAAGATTGTGATTTAAGAACACCAGCAGTAAAGTGAACATCCTAAGTTTTCAGAGAGAAAAAGTGGGTCACATACACAGCATAGCAAGTCAAAATGGCATCAGACTTTTCAACAGCAATGCAAAAAGCTAGCACATAATGGAGAAATGCCTTCAAACTTCTGAGGGAAAAAAATATTTCCAATCTAGAATTCTACACCCAATCAAACTCTCAGGTATAAAAGTAAGTTAAAGACATTTTCAGACATGGACAGTCAAAAGTTTTACCTACCACATGCTTTTTCTCAGAAAGTTACTAGGGGATTTGCTTCAGCAAAATGAAGGGAAAACCAAAAAAGACAAGCATAGGATCCAAGAACCAGGAGAATCCAACACCAAAAAGATAGATAGATAGATAGATAGATAGATAGATAGATAGATAGATAGATGATAGATAGATAGATAGATAGATAGATAGATAGATAGATAGATAGATAGATGATAGATAGATAGATAGATGATAGATAGAAAAATAGATGATAGATAGATAGATAGATAGATCGACCGACCGACCAGCCAAGAAAATTCCCAACATGCGGGGGAAAGAAGTTCTAGTATTACAGCTGTTCAGCAGGCCTGAAGAGCAACCAGTCCTCCAAGGACTGTAGGAAGAAATTTCTAGGAGAAAAAAATAATAAAGCTGGTAGATTGCTGGTGTTCTCAATTGAATGAATAGAAGTTTTACAATTCTGGCAGGAAGTTCACGAATGAGCTAGTGACAGATGCATTAAAAATTAAGCAAAACAGGGGCATCTGTCTGGCTCAGTCAGTAGAGCATGCAACTCTTGATCTCGGGATTGTAGGTTTGAGTCCTACATTAGGTGTAGAGATTACTTAAAAATAAAATCTTAAAAAAAATTAAGTAAAACATGAAGGCAATCCTTAATACCAGGGAAAACAAAAAGTTGTAGTCATAGAAGACCACATGACTCAGCTGAAAACCTCATTTATGTAGGCATATAAAGTTACATAATTTTTACACAAAATGCAAAGAGTAAATTTTTTTTTAAAGATTTTATTTTTTACTTAGAGCACAGAGGGAGAGGAAGAAGTAGACCCCTGCTGAGCAGGGAGCCTGACACAGGGCTCCATCCCAAGACCCTGGGATCGTGACCTGAGCCGAAGGCAAACACTTAACCTACCAAGCCACTCAGGGGCCCCACTAAATACTTACTTAGTCTAGAACTGCAACGTGTTGAGAGGATAGGGGAATGGCAAAAGCAGAGGTTGTGAAAATGAAATCTTAATCTCTTATCTTCCATGTTAGGCTGTCACTAGATAATGTCTAAAACTGCAAAAGCAAGGAATCAGTAGAAGCAAGTGATTTAGAAATACCAAGGTAAAGCCAAGAGACAGCTGAGAGGGTTGAGGAGTTGGCTCTGGGGATGGAGGAGATAGCACCCACAGGAGCTCTTCAAGTGGGCTTGCTGGCTGGTGGTGAGAAAACTCTATAACGGAGGGAGTGATGGTGCAGGAGAATGGAAGGTCTGACAATGCCCTGGTGAGGAGGAGGAGGAGGAGATGGTCAGCAGAGGAGCAGGGGCTTCGAGGGGGGAACGGGGAGGGTGTGTTGCCAGGTTTTGGGAAGAGCAGAAGAGTGGATAAGGAGGCAGGCACTTCTCGCTGTATGTGCAGACTTGGAGCTGGCAGGTCCCTGGGACCGGAGCCGGAGTCCTGGGGCTGTGTGAGAGGAGCCAGCAGTGAGAGAGAAGGGCTCACCAGTGGGCACCCACTCCCCACCTTTAACTCAGGTTGACAGAAGGACAGGGGCTTCTGCCCAGATGGGCCTCCCAGAGCTGCGATCCAGGTGGTATCAAGGATGGTTCTCCAAGGCCCCTGGATCTAGGCACAAGTGGGGAACCTGCAGGCTGTGACCATAGGTGACCTGGGTCTTGCTGGAGGCCGGCAGACCACACCCAATCTGGTCCCTGAGGGTGCCCCCCACACCCAGGCCCGGTGTCCCGAGGAGCTCTTCCTCCCAGCTCCAAGAGCAGGAAGGGCGGGCTGGGAGCCGCAGGATGGGGCCTGAATCTCTCATCAGCCCTCAGGTCAGCCTGGGCCAGATGGGCCCCCAGCCAGCCCCCGGCCTCCTTCCTGGGTGGAGGCCTCCCCGCCCTTCCGCTCACCTTCCGAGCATTATGGGCTTTCCTGGGAGCCCCCACCACTCAGCAGCTCTCGGGTCCGACCTCCCGAGGACACCCCACGTCCATCACTGCTGGTGCCCTGGCCAGGGTCAGAGTTGGGCTTCCTAAGGTCACAGCTTTGGTGTGGAGCCTGGACTGAGGTGGGGACAAGAGTGCAGGGGAGTGGCAGTAAGGGGCAAGGCTGTCCCCTGCGCAGGAGCTGCAGGTGGCCTGGTCAAGTGTCTGTAAGGGTGAGGCGACGCCATGCTGAGGAGCATCATTCTTTGCTTTTCCATTTTGACTGGTCCCCATGCAAACTCCTCCTGCCTGTGGTGGGTGGGTGCTCCTAGGTAGTACGGGACTGCCTGCCAGGTGGGGGATGAGACCACCCACAGCTCTCCCAGAGTCAGGAGGCTGGCGGAATGGCTGCTGGGCCTTTGTGATTAGGGAAAGCTCTGGGTCGAGGGTCCATATGACCCCCCACAGCACTGCAGGAGTCCCCCAGGAGCTGGCCACACAGAAAGGCAGAGGACCTGACCCCTCCTCATTTCCCCAAATGGTGGGAGGTCTATGGGCTTCTGGAGAAGCCAGCATATTAGAGGCCCAAGAGCCACAGAACGGGGCCCATGCCCTGCAGTGCCCACCACTCAGGGGCTAGCGTCGGCCCTAGAACCCCAGGGAACCAGGCTAAGGGAGGCCCCTATGTCCAGAGACTGTCTCTCTTGGCCTAGGTGGCCTTCGCTGCAGCCCTCCTATCCTCCACCCAAGGTGCGTGAGGATGGGGGAGGCAGAGGCTGAGCCAGGCCCCCCACCTGCCCACAGACCCCAGCCCCACCTCTTAGGACACAGCCCCAAGCAGGACCCTGGAACTCTGGGGATTTGTGCCCTCCCCCAGCACCTCTCTGAAGACCACCTTGATCAGTGGGTCACCCAAGCCCCAGGAGGGGCCCCTGGGCATGGCCACCTCATTCTGGGTCTGCCCTAGGCCCCTGCCCGCCTGGCCCTGCTCTGTATTGTTGGCCAGTGGCTGTGAACATAAACTACTGTCCCCGTGACCGGGGGGAGGCTGCCGTGCAGGGGTTCAGAGACTGGCGCAGGTCATGGGGCGGGCAGACCTGACCCTCCATCTCCTCTTGGAGCATCCCTTCACATTCCTGTCTTACAGAGCCCGCAGCACAAGCTGGGAAAGGCGACCAAGGGCCATGTCCCACGTCTGCACGTGGCCAGGCCCAGGCCGTTGACGGGGCATTCGGCTGTGCCCCGCCACAGAACAGGGGGGCCCGTGTGACCTACAAGTGGGGGCCCCAGGGCGGGACGGCCAGCAGCAGTGGGGAAGGTGGGCCAGGGAGCAGGGACGGAAGGGAGGGCTGGGAATGTCCGCCTGCCTGGGAAGGAGGGGTTCTGGGAGCAGAGAGGGAGCAGGACCTGCCAAATATGTCCAGATGGGGCTGGAGCACTCGGGGCCTGGCCTGGAGCCCCAGCGACTTCCTGCCCGCCCACCCTGCTCCCCCACCTCCTCACCCACGTCCCAGACGGTCGGTCTCAGGGTGGGGGCAGGGCGCAACAGCATTCCTGGGCTGGGGGTGGGCAGAGGCTCGGGTCCACCCCCACACATGACACGGAGCACCTACCATGCCTGGCTGGGGCAGGTGACCACCCAGGCCCCCCTAGACCCGCACCTCCCCGTGAGATGGGTCCTGGGGAGGTGCCCAGACCCAGCAATGTGGGAACCACCCCAAGCCCAGCCATGAAGGGTGAGGGACTTGAAGGGGGTAGGTGGGCAGAGCACGGGCAAGGTAGAAGGTGGGGTGCTGGGCATGGCACTGGATGCCACGGAGGCGGCCCTGCAGGACAGAAAGGACAGGGGGCCCTGGAGGGTCCCTCGTGGTTCTCCGTAGCTGGAGAAACAGCTAGAGATGTGGGAGGCCTCACAGAGCCTCTCGTGCACTCCCGCCCCAGCCCAAGCCTCCGGGAGGCCCTCTCCCCACTCTGCTGGGGCTGCCGCTTCTCCGAGGGATCTGCCCGGGGCGGCCGCACCAGCTGCACCAACACCCAGAGCGTGGATGCGGGGCTTGCCTGAGATGCCGAGGCCGCTGCCCCAGGGAGCCAGCACCCGGCAGGGGAAGGGCAGGCTGGGGGGCTCCGGGCCTCACAAGTCAGGAGGGAACAGGCTGGGGAGGGCGCGGTCATTTCCACGAGGTGCAGAAGACACACCCAAGCCCCCAGCCGGGCCTCAAATTCCAGGCAGAACACTGGACTTGAGCCTGCAGGGGAGGAGACCCCTGTGACTTCCCTAGGAAGGCAGGTTCCAGGAGGGGGCTCAGCCCTGCCGTCGGGCACGTCCCACGTCTCCCTCCCCACAAGGCTCTTCCAGGTGCCAGGAAAGGGGCCGGATTCCAGATTCCAGGTCTGGCCACCCAGCCCCCATCTGGGACCCCAGCCCAGAGCCCTGGGGCCCCAGCCTCCAACCTGGTTCCAGCCTCAGGGGAGACTGATTCAAGGAATCCCGTCCTAGGAGCGTGAGCAGGAAGTGGGGGTGGGGGGAGCGGCCCTGTGCTGGGTCCCAGCCCGGGGGCCCGGGGGCCGGGGGGCCGGGGGCCCGGGGGCCGGGGGCTGCCTGCCCGTCTAGGTCAGCCGCAGCTGCAGCCCGGCCCTGGGCTGCTGAGTCATGGGACTGCTGTCTCCAGGCCAGGACCAAGGCGGGAAAAGCAGTGAGGCCGGACGCCCCGGCCCCTAGAGGGCAGGCAGGGCCCCCCGGAGACTGAGGGAGGCCAGTGTGTACCTTAGCTCTTCCAGCACCCCATCCCTGCCACCACCCCTGAATTCTCCGGGTGCCAGCTCCCCAGCGTCCACACCCAGCGCGGCCCTCAGCCCCGCTCTGGTGGAAGCCTCTGTGTGTGCACGCTCACACACACACACACACACACACACACACACGTGCCTGCACACTCACGCAGGCCAAGGCCCTCAGCCCCTCTGCTGGTCGCCCCCTCCCTGGAGCTGTTGTGAAGAGTTCTGGCGTCCAGGGCTGGTTATTCACTCATTCTACAAATCTTCCCTGAGGACCTACTATGTGCCGGGCCCTGGGCTAGCAGCTGCGAGCAATGGTGCAGGAGCTCCCCCCTCAAGTTGCTGACCGTCTGCAGTGGACAGAGACAGAAAAGGAGACAAGGCAGCGAAACAGTGAGGAGTGCCAAGGACAGGGCAGCAGATAGGTCATGGACATGCCAGGGCGGGCCCTGAGAGGGGCATCTAAGTAAACATCTAAAGGAAGGCAGAGGCAGCCTGAAGCTCGTGGAGCCGAGAGCCTGCCTTATAGTCAGCAGGTGCAAAGGGCCTGTGGCAGGACTAAGCCTGCACAGAAGGCCCACAAGGATGGAACAAAATCAGCAGGAGCAGCAAGGAAGGTGTGACCAGATTGTGATGGGCCTCAAGGCCCCAACAGTGACCCTGGCCTTGGCACTGAGGGTATAGGGAGCTCCCATTTTAACATCCTTCCCCTGGGGCCTAAGAGGGGCCATGGGACCGTAGGTGAGAGGCCGCTGTGGCATCCAGGAGTTGCTGGTGGCTCAGCCCAGAGCCTCGGCTGTGGGGGGGCGGGAGGGGAGCGGACAGGAAGGAGGCTCAGATTCCAAGTGGATTTGCTGGGCCCCGAAGGTCTCCAGCCTTGACCATGTTGGTGCCTCTGGGGCTGGGTCAGATGACAGGTGTGAGAGAAAGGAGCCGGGGCGGCCCCAGGATCGCTGCCCTGACCCCTTAGCTAAGCAGGGAGCCCTGAGAGGAGCAGACTGGGAGAGACTTCAGGTCCAGAGAGGACTCGCTGAGTTCCACACGCCTTGACACCCTGGAGAGGCGGCCGAGCAGGCAGGGCGTCTGTGGCCTGGGCCCAGGAGAGACGGGCGGCCACGGCCACAGATGGCCAAATCAAGAGAGGGCTTCCTTTGTTTTGATGTTGGGGATGGGGTGTCTGCTGGTGGAGGGAGGGGCATGCTGGTGATTTGGGGAGGGGAGAGAGGGCTAAACTGGGTGGGTGCTCTCGGAGGGGCGGCCTCGGATAGCTGCTGGACAGCCCCGAGGACAGGCCAGGGTGGAGGACTCCTCTCCTGCAGGTCCTCGAGGGGCAGAGCGGAGAAGGGCGCAGGGTTCTGGGAAGGCGGCAGACAGTGGGAGGTGAGCAGGCTGGCAGGGGGGCTGGCCAGCAGAGTCCGGGGAGACCCCTGGGCTGGATGTGGCCGGGGAGCTGCACGGCCAGGCAGAAGTGATCCCTCCTGGAGGCTACGGGATGGGGAAGGTGACAGAGATGGCTAAAGGACAGAGGTTCTCAGTCACGGGTCAGTGGTGTCAGGGGGTCAAAGACACGTGGGAGCCAGGGTCATGGGAGACCCCCCCATCTACGGGGAGGCCCCATCCCAGGAAAGGAATAAAGGAGGCAGAAACCTTCATCAAGAGGGGAGGGTCGTGGCTCCAGGGTTGACTGTGAGCCCCAGGGGCAAGGAGGGGGTGGCGGAAGCAGAAGGGCAGGTGCAGGGGCCACGTGGAAGGGCCACTGTAGAGCATGGCCTTGGCCACAGCCCCCAGAAGACCCGTTCCCGGAGCAGAGTTCCCTCCCTAGCGTCCCCTGGGGCGGACACAGGGGTGTCGTCAGCCGAGCTCTCGGCCTCCCCACCCCACTAGGGACACTGGTCACGTGACACCCCCCGAGCCCCACGGGAAGGCCCCCTGTGCGGCCGCCCTGAGGAGCCAGCTCCGTGGACATGTTTCAACAAGGCGACCTCAAACCTGCGTTGAGTGAAAACAAGCAAGTAGAGAGCCACAGTATCTCACATTACCATTTATGCTAAAACCTGCCACGGAGTGATTCTGCACCACGTGCACAAGTCGGGGCCTTGCCGGGGCTGCAAGTATAAACAGCAGATCCCTGCGCCACTGACCTGGGAGAGGAGAGGACCCAGGGAGGTGGGCCCGGTCGAAGAGGATGCTTCTTTGAAATGTTTTCACTTTGGGGGGACAGTGTTCTTGAAGAGTCCTTCTGTCTTACAAACCTGGTGAACAGGCTCATCTAAAGGCAAGGATTGCGGCCGGGCAGAGCCGTGGGCCAGGGAGGGGGCACAGTGGGCGCTCTCCTGGAGGCTGGTGTGGGTGGACGGGCTGCAGCCGTCCGGGGACGAGGTGGTGGGGTGCGTGCCGTCGGGGAGCAGCCGGGGAGGCTGGTGCAAGTGTCCAGAGAGAGGACGTGGTCCCAGGCTGAGCGGAGACAGTGTGGTCCGAGAGAGCCGTGCACCAGGCTGGGGGTGCAGCCAATGTTGGGGGACAGGGAAGTGGTCAGAGGCAGCTGTAAGGTGCTGGGGAGCCGGGAGACACAGTGGGGTCTTCTCCCCCAGAGACTTTCACAGGCCTGAGGGGCTGTCCAAGGGAGGCGGACCCTGCCCCCAGGAGACCCAGACACATGCTCATGGACCCCCATTCTCAGACGGGTCCCCCATAGCTGCCCTACACTACAGGATGGACCCACTGTCCCCTCCCTGTTAGGCCCAGAGTTACCCAGCCAGTGAGGGGTCACGGATGGCCTGGCTGTGTCCCTGCTTTGGGAGGACAGATGTTTAGGAAGCAGACAATGCAAGCGATACCCCGGCCAACTGCAGGGCTAGAAGAAGAACAGGGAGAAGCCGGCAGGTGGACCAGGAGGGAGCAGGAAAGAGACCCTCCCCTTGGGGCCAGAAGAATGAGAAGGGTCTGCGGGCTCTGCAGAGGAGTAGATTCTTCCAGGAAGTGGGGCCGGCTGGTGCAAAGGTCCTGAGGCAGGGAGACTTACGGCACATCCAAGGAACTGGAAGAAGCCAGCCTGGGGCATGAAGGGGCCGTGACTGAGGTGGACACAGGGCCCAGATGAGGGACCCTGTGGCCAAGGCGGGGCTGTGTCTTTATCCCGAGAGCAGCGGGGAGACCTACAGGGGCTTTATTCAAAGCAAGGACGGGCTGTGAGGATGGCGTGGGGGGGTGGTGAGCTGAGTGTCGAGGGGGTACTGCTGGGTGGCCAGGAGGCTGGTGGGCTTGGGGTCTCAGGGTGGGGGTATGAGGGTGGCCAGGCCCGGCCTGAGAGGCCATTGGCAGATAGAACCCACCTGCCAGCCACCGCTGGGCCTGGTGTCACCCTCCCACCCAGCCCAGGGTTTGGCGGAGGCGGCCAGGCGCTCGCTGGCTCCAGGTACAAAGTGTTCTGCCCGGCGTCCCCCTGGCTTCCGGGACTTCGAGGCCCGTCAGAGGGGCAGTGCAGGAGAGGAGGCGGGGGGAATCAGATGCCGGTGGGGCCTCCTGCTGCCAACACAAACATGGCCTCTCGCTTCCAGCCTCCGTCTCCAGTCTGCCCTACATTCCCGCCTGCCCGCCCCCCCGAGCAGGGAGGCTGCGTCGGCCCGGCCTGGGGCTGCCGGACGTGGGCAGGGCGGGCGGCCGCCCCTGCTCAGCCTCTGTTGGCAGGACCCCCCGGAGGCCTGGTGAGGGGCTGGCCCGGCCCATCGGGGAGTCCCGAGCCCCACCCAGGGTCTCCCCCCAGCCCACCCGCCTGGTAGCTGTGGGTCCTGGCCCCACCACCCAGGTCTCCTTCCGAGGCCCCTAACTCTACCACTGACACCCCCCCCCATGTCCCATGAGCCTTCTCCTCCCTCAGGTGTTACTGGAAGTCCACGGGCAGCAGCCTCGGTGGGGCTCGGTGGGGCTCGGTGGGGCTGTGGGTGTGTTGGCCCCGGCGGAGGCCCAGGGGGAGGGCAGGGGGCCAAGGGTCCAGGAGTATGGACTGCGTCGATGAACACAGCACACGCAGACTCTGTGGGGCTTTCATCCTGGGGCAGCGGGGGATGGGGGGCAGCAAGAAGCAGGTGCGTGAGGTCTGGAGGCCGGGGCCTGGGCGGCAGGTCAGTGTTTGCAGTACGGAACCCGGGAGGCTCTCTGGAGGAGACAGCAGAAGTGCAGACGAGCTAAGGGCACTAGCCACGTGGAACCCAGGAGGATGCTCCTTGCGGGGCAGGAGCGGGGACAGACCAGGGGCCCGAGGCTGGGGCTGACAGGCGGGTGATGGGCTTGGACCACACAGCGCCCCCCAGCCACCATGATGGGATGTCTGTTGAGACCTCAGAGGACAGTCTTCTCCCAGTTCTGAGCAGAGGAACCAGATCCCTCAGACTGCGGGGGCCAAGGGCGGAGGGCGTTGGCGTTGTCCAGGTGAGCTGGTCCACGCTTCCCTCACAGCCTCTCCGGCCGGCCCCCGGGATGGATCTACCGAGGGATTTCACCTCCAGAGAGAAGGGCCCTGGCGTGCACCCATGGCTGAGAACAGAGTGGTTATAAGGCCGCCATTACTCATGCTTTCGTGGGGACCGCAAGGTAGGTGGAGACACGAGGAGCTTAGCATGTAAAAAGGGCATTCTGTTTCGGTGGGGAAAAGGGTTATGTAGGTTATTCGGTAAAACGTGGTGCATCAATGGTCTGTCGTTCAAAATCAGTCCCATGCCAATCAAAGATTTATGGGTAAAGTACAAATCCAAAAAGCTCTAGGAAAAAATGTTTCAGTGTTGGAATGGGGAAGGCCACTCCACATGTGCACAGAAATCTAGAAACCATAAAGGAAAAGAGGGATAACTCCCACTCCATGAAAAAGCAAACGAGTAAGTAAGATTTTTGTGCAGCAAGACAAAAAATAATAATTATGATTGCCATAAACCACTGCACGAGACAAACAGCACACTAGGGAAACACATTTGTGATGTATGTGTGGAAGGACAGACTTCCTTAATATACAAAGAGCCCTGATAAATCAGTGACAATGAAAATGCCCGGCCAGCAGTGTCAGCCAGGGAGGGAGCAAGCACTGGGCTTGGAGGACCTCTGCACCTCCTGCCTGGCACTGGGGCCCCGGAAGAATGTCAGGGGGCCTCACTTCCTCATCCAGCAAGTATTCACAGAGCACCGACTCCATCCCACATGTATTTACCGAGCACCCACTACATGCCAGGCTCTGGGAGACTGTCTGGGAATACCACAGTGACAGCATGGTCAAAGGCCTGGCCTCAGGAGCCTTCAGTGAGTGGAAGGGGCCACGAGCAAGCAAATCAGCAAATGACATTTTGGGGAGTGGTGAGAGCTACGAATAGAACTGTGAGCGATTCAATAAGGAGGCTCCTGGCTGAAAAGGTCAGGAAAGGCCGCTGTCAAAATTTGAGCTGAGGTTCTACGACATGGTGGCAGAGGGAAGAGCATGTTCAAAGGCCCTGGGGCAGGATCAAGAGGGATGTGTGTGCTCGGGATCCGAGAGAAGGGGGTCCGGGAGGACTGACTGAGGGGGCTGCAGAGATTACATTGCACTCTGGGTGCACCTGCCGGGAATTCTGCGGAGGGCGCTAGCTCAGGTCAGCGGGGAGAAGCTCAGCCTGGCAGCTGTCTAGGCTGAATGGGAGGTAGCCGAGCCTGTCAGTGAGAGGGGACCCGACAGTGCCGGCGAGGGATGTGGGTGACCCGGGCTGGGGTGTCGGGGAAGGAGAGGAGAGGGGTGGGATTCAGGGCACATGCCCTGGAGCGCCGCGGGACCCCAGCTGAGCGCTGCACTGTGGGAGGGCCGGCGCCAACCCTGAGACAGGAGGACAAGGTTGGGCACGCTTCTCTTTGTGACCTGCTGTGCTGAGGTGCTGTGAGGCCCACGTGTTGGTGGAGGCGAGCTTCTGGGGCCCCGGGGAGAGCACAGAGCCAGGGCCGAGACTTGGGGGTGTCTGTGCAGAGGGAGGTCCTAGGGCTGGGCGCAGAGGGTGGGCGAGGTCGTGCCGGCCGAGTGAACACAGGTGCAATGACCCTGAGACCCCTGTCCACGGTCAGCCTGGGCCAAGGCGCCGCTGAGCTCCCGGGCAGCCCCTGGGCATCCGTGAGGCGGCCCCCAAGCAAGCAGGTGTCTGTGGGGCTGGTGGAAGGACCTTCTCCCCGTCATGGTGCTCTCTCAGAGGGAAGCAGCCTGCACGCCTGAGCGGTGGTTGGCGGGGGCCAACCAGGCACTGGCAAGCCTCCAGAAGGGCCTTGGGGGGGGGCGCTGACCAGGTCCTCAGCCATTTGGTCACGCTGTGCGGAGGACCCAGCTGAGACACGGCTGACCTTGGCAGTGGCTCAGTCCACCTGCCATAGCGTGGCCTCCTCCATCCCCCCCTGCAGCCCAGATAGCAGGAGATGCAAGGGACGGACGCTAGCAAGGGGCCTCGGTCTGCGGCCTCCGAGACGCTCACTTTCGCCAAGTGCCAGGTCATCGACCCCACCATGACACCAGTCCTGGGGCCAAGACACGAGCGGCTGCCATGTCTCCTGCCCCCCTGAGCCGAGGCTCACCCCTAGCCTGGACTCCGCCCGAGCAGAGGGCCCTGGCAGACAGGCGGAAGGACACGGGTTGGTGACCATGAGTCCCTGTTAGAAGACACTGGCATTCAACAGAGCCCCCTTGCCGGGGGGTGGTGGGGGGAGGGGTGCTGCTCAGCCTCTGAGTTGCTCTGTCCCAGCAGCATCGTGGGTGTGGAGGGGAGCTCACCTCCTTGGCACGTGCAAAGGCCCAGGGGCCTGGAGGACCTGGTAGACACGCTCGCACCCTCAGCAGCTCGGGGCACATTTTAGTGAATGGTGACCTGTGTAAAATCACAGCCGGGGCTCGTGCATTCTCCAGCACGGTCTCCACGCCCCAGAAAGCCTGGTGTACGCGCGCACGCACACACGTGCCACACGTGAGCGGCCAGCCTCGGAGGCCAAGGGACTCGGCCAAGGCCACCGGGCTCGGACACGACCCCAGGCGGCCCGTCCAGTGCCCGAGCCCTCCTCCCCTCGGACCCGGACCCAGTGCCACGCACACCCCCAGAACCTCCCGCGGAGGCTGCAGGCCAGCCCTCCCGCGGCTCCGTGGCCCGCGCACCGGGCCCTGCGGCCGCCCCCTCGGTGGTGGGTGCGCGCCTCGCCGCAGGATGGAAAGCTCCCGCAGGGCGGCGGCCCTGGGCCTGGCAGTAAAGCCTCTGCCGCTAGAAACACGGTTGGGTTTTCTCCAAGAGCTGAAGCACTAAAACAAAGTCATAAACACAATTACACCGTCTCCTGCCATAAATTAGGACGTTATGAAGCGCTGTGATCTATTCCCACTCATACCCAGCTCTGCAAGACGGCCCAGCCCCACGGGCCCTAACGAAAGGGTGATTTATGGGCGCTGTTGTCGGCTTCTTGCCGTGGGGGAGGGGCGCTCCTGAGCCCTGAGGAGTCAGAGGCCCAGCGCCGGGGACGGACCTGCGGGCCACATGCGCGCTCCGGGCCGGCCCGGCTGCCCGCTGGGTGGGACATCCCGGGACAGCTCGCCCCGGGCAGGCGGACGGGCACCCTGCGCCCCCTCCCCGTCCCCGGGGGGGCTCTGGAGTCCAGCTGCTGGGCAGTGTGGCCCTGGCTGCGTCCGCCCCCCGCCCCCCGGTGCTAGCGAGGGCGAGGAAGGGCAGAGGCCCCGGGCTCGTGGAGCCTGATTCTAGTGAGAGACACAAACACACACCAGGTGTCTTGGGGAAAATATGGGCTGCTCCGGGGGGATCCGGAGGGCTGTGGCAAGGGACGGAGGTGACCTCGGGTCAGCGATGCTGGTGAGACCTCACTGGGGGGCTTCGGGGGTGACTGGTGCAGGCAGCTGGAGCAGCGGGGACGAAGGCCACCATGTGTGAGGATCAGCCGAGGGCTCTGCAGTGGAGCGAATGAGGAGGGAGGAAGGGAGGCCAGAGAGCCAAGTGGGGGGGCGTGCCAGGGACCACGCAGGGACTCAGGCTTCCAGCAGTGGGATGGCAGCTCAGGAGGGTGTGAGCAAGACAGCGACGGGATCCGGCGTGTGTTCGGAAAGGCCTGTAGAAGCATGTTGGGGGAGGCGGGGAAGCTGGCTGGCAGGCTACTGCACCTGTCCCAGCAAGAGAGGATGGTTGCCTAGCCTGGGCTTGGCCATGGAGGGGTCCCCCAGGCTCTGCCGACAGAATGCCGAGCGTGATGCTGAGATTTGGAGCCTTTTCCCGAGATGAGGAGACTTCGGAAGGATCAGGATGGGCCCGGAGAGGTGGAAGGACCTAGACGGGGGTGCAAGAAGCTGTGTTCTCACAGTCTGAGTTCAGCCTGCGGCTGCACGTAAAGGTGCTGGGTGCATCCCTGGCCTGAGCCTGGCGTGCTCCAGGTCAGAGGATGGGGGGTGGCCCTCCTGTCAGTCAGTGGGGAGGGCTCTGGGCAGGCAGACCCCAGACGGAGCCGATGCTCTCCCCTTTGTGGCTTTTCTCAGGGGATGTGGGAGCTCGGCATCACCCGCATGGGCTGGAGGGCACAGGGAGCAGAGGTCATAGGTCCCTGTGACCCCCACCACCCTCCCTGACCAGGCAGCAGCTTTTGGAGTGAGGGTCAAGGGCCATGCCCACAGGAAGGGGGCACAAGCATGACATTTTATGGGGATAGAGAACTCAGAAGTCCTGGGGTGGGAGGGGCAGGACAACCTCCTGTAATCTGCTCAGCAGCCCTGCGGCCCAGGGTCGGGGTCACCCCTCTCAGACCAAGCCCTTCCTGTGTCCAGCAGGGCCCGAGGACCCCTTGGTGTGGCCAGGCTCTTTGACGGGGCAGGCACGCACACTCCTGTCCACCAATCAGAGTTCACTCCTCAGACCCCACGTCCCACCCTGTGCTGGGGGCATCTAGTGAGCTCTGTATGTTTGGGAGGGGTGGCAGGGGGACACCGCCCACCCATGAGACTATGAGGTGTGGCTGGGGCTCAGGGGCCCTGGCCAGGGGAGGTGGGCCTCTGTCCTAAGCTCTCCAGCACAGGGCTCCCTCCTGGCCTGGCCAGAGTGGGGGCTGGGAGGGTGGCACCGGTGAGCCCCTCCCCTGAGCGCTTCCTAGACCTGCCCCCAGCTCTGTCTCCAGGGACTCTAGGCAGCCCCCGGACCGCAGCTGCATCACCCGTCTGATGGGCTCGGACGGCAGCCACACGGCACCCCCCATGCCCCGGCCCTTCACTCGCGCACCTCCCTTGTGTCTGTGAAGTGGGGGGGGGAGCCAGGGAGAGCCAGAGGCCTGCAGGAGGGACCGGGGGCGGGGGGCAGGTAGAGGATGAAGGGAAGGCAGAGGCAGTATGCAGACGTGCTGAGTGATCTTGGCCACGTCACCATGCACGTCCCCGGTGTGTGTGCCAGGGTGAGCTAGCTGGGGCCCTGGGCTCCTGTATGCCCAGCCCTGAGCCTAAAAGCCGCCAACTCCCTACAGCCCGGGTGGGTCCAGGTGACCTTCGCCGGTGACCCCGCAGAGGACTCCGGGATGTCCCGGGAGGAGGTTCCACCCCACCTACAGGTACCTCCCTCCCCTTGAGCCCCAGGCCTCCGTGGGCCCCCCTCTTGCCCGTCTCCCACCGGAACAGCCAGGGCCATTGGGCAGGTCGAGAGCCGGGATCAAGGCTGAACAGGTCCTGCAAAAATCTCCCTTGAAAGACTCTTTTTCAAGATTTTCTTTTGAAAACAAATTCATAACCACATCACACAGGAACCCCGTCGCCTCGGGTTTGATCACCAGCCGCCCGGGGTCCTCTCGCTAGCTGTTACTCTAATTGCTTTTTTCTCCTTGGAGGGCCGCGTGCGTCGTCTGTGGTTATTAATCTGGTGAGTCGAGGCGAGGAACAAGGGCCCTTTGTCGGCCCTGTCCTTTCAGTCTATCAGATTGCAAGGAACCATGAGGTCCAAGATTCCCAAAACTGATCTGCCCCCGCGGCTCTGGGGAGCGCCGTCGCGGCCCCGTGCGGGGCTGCCTTCCCCTGGGCACCCGCCAGGTGGACGCACCTCTCTGCAGCTGGGGTTTGGCCACTGAGCGCCCCCACCCTATGTGTGAGCGGGAGAAAGGCACCCTGTGCCCAAGCGGAGAAGGGAGGGGGACAAGGCCACCTCTCTGAGAAGTGACGGAGCGGGGCCTGAGGCCAACAGGAGCTACCTGCCCGTCACCCTGGCTCGGGCCCTCCTGAGCTCACAGGCCGGGGAGAAGGAGGGAGGCCCCTGCCAAGGAGCTGCTGCGTGGGTCCTGGGACCACCCTGATGCCCTGCCCCGGAGCAGAAGAGTGTCTGACTCCATCAGCCCGGGGGCTGGGGGCTGGGGGGCTGGGCAATCACAGCAAACTTGGGGTACTCAGTGCCAGCAGCTGAGCCCAAGGCAGCCCTAGGGGGGCGGGGGGGCACCAAGTTAGGCCACCAAGCTCCAGGAGGGGGCCTAGCTCTGCAGGGAGCGGGGGAGAGACTGGGAGGGCTCCGGAAGGCTTGACAGCCCCCCCCCCCAGGTGTTCACTGCGCCCCTGCCTGCCACTGTATGGCCTGCAGGAGAGTGCCCGGTGGCGGGACGGGCCGAGCGCCTCCCCCGGCCACACCCAGCTGCCCCCACCCCTCCTGCATCCCAACCACACTTCTGTTTCCTTTTTGTCCAAGAACACCCTGTAAAGGCTTCCATACCCACTTACACATCTGGGGGCTCCAACAGATGTTCAAGTGCCGTAGAGTGAAAATTTATGAAACCACAAATTCTCTTCTGTAATGTATTTGGGGCTCTAATTAATGCCAAACCAATTGATACCCGAGCTGGGGCCTGCACAGTTAAATGACACTGAGCCACGCCTGGACGTGCCTCCTTCAAAGCCACCCGTGTGCAGGGCCCGGGGAGCGCAGGTGACCTCCCGGGGGCCTCCCAGGGTGCCCGCAGGTAGTAGAACTAAGGGGCCCCAGGGGATCTCGGGCCAGGAAGAGGGGTGGGGTTTAGGTGTGACCGCAGACAAGTCCCTCCACCCCATGTCCCCTCCTGCCTTGCTCACTGTGAGTGTCCACCCAGCCTTCTGAGCTCAGCTTGGACCCCCACACACACACCCTCACCCCCTCCCAGGTCCGGCTGCATCAGCCTTGACCCCTCCCAGACTGACAAGCGTGTCTTCCCAGCATGGAAGCCCAGGGTTGGGGCTTGCAGGGGTGAAATGGGAGAGGCAGGGGTCCCAGCCGGTGACCATGTGCAAGGCCCTTCTCCTCCTGGGGCCTCAGGGTCTGTGTCTGTGGGTTGGGGTGTAGGTCTCAGTTTGGGGGCTAGGAGAGCTGAGCAGCCCAGGCCCCACCCCAGCCAAACCAGAGAAGCCCTGCACCCCTTCCCTTGACCACCTGGGCTCCGGCGTCAGATTTATCCCGGAAAATAGAGGATCAAGCCCCTTGGGCCCCAGGTGATGGGACCTCAGACGAGCAGCTGTCCCCACGGAGCCTGAGACAGGTAGTTCTCAGAGTCAGGGCCACCGGCCGGAGGCAGAGACTGCACCGGCCTCAGCCCTGCAAAGCTGGGGAGATGGGTCGCCTGGGTTGGGGGAGGGCACAGCCCCCCTCCCAGACAGCCCTTCCAATAGAAGGGGAGGGCTTAGGACGGGGGTTCCTCCCGGCCCCCATCTGCCCTGCCTGGCACAGGGGCTCGGGGTAAGGGACTCCTCTGGCTCCTCAGGAGAGACCCCTCTTTTCTTCTTGTTCCTGCCAGCCTCCCTCCCCTCCCTTCCCCTCCCCTGCAGCTCAGCGTCTGTGGCGGGCTGGAGGGTTGTCGGCTGCCACACCCGCCTCTGGAGCCGGCCACCCTGGGAACCCAGCTCCTCCAGCCCTCATGGGGTTTAGGGCCACTTCGCCCAATAGCAGCCTCCCCAGGGCAATGCAGCCGGCACCCAGCTCTGCCTGGTCCCGGGGAAGGGCCGCTGCGGCCAGCGGTGGGCCCGGGGGTGTCCCAGGGAGCAGGCTGGCCCCGGGCAGCCCCGGACAGAGCCCTCAGGTAGAACCGGCCTCCTCCTCTCCCTCCCGCACTGCTCCCAGTCCTCCGGGCGCTCCAGGCACCCACGGCAGCAGCAGGAGGGCCTACTTTGTCCTCTGATGCGCCCCGTGAAGGAGTCACCCCCAAGGCCCTGCAACCCCGGCTCATGCCTGGACCCCACAAGCTCACGGCTGGCTGGCTCCACACCCTCTGCTGGCCTACTCCCTGCGGGGGGGGCCCTCACTCGACAGCGCCCGACCCAGGGCCCACCGGGCCGCCCTGCGCTGCCCCGGGCTGCCTTCAGCCCCCGCACTCCTAGCCCCCGGCAGCCGCTGTGGGGGACGCACCTGCTGGCCCCGGCCCATGCTGCCCCCGCGTTTGCTTCCAGTCTCCCAGGGTGAACCCCTCTGTTCCCCATCGGCAGCCCCAGAGCTCAGAGCGGGTCAGGCTTCTGATAAAAGGGGGTTGGGCCACGTGGCCAGAAAGAGCGCCCCGGCCTGACCCCTGGGGGATCGGTGCAGATGGGGTCCTGATTGGGTGGGACTCACCGGGAAGACAGTGATGCCGCTGGGAGGGGGGCAGAGGGGCAGGCGGAAGACGGACCCCACCCTGCGACCCCCGAGCCCCTCCCGGGAGGAATCACCTGGTCCACCTACAGGAGAAGCGGGGGGTCTCTGCAAGTGCAGACACACACAGGGGGCCGCTGTGTGCGGCTCATGTGTGCAGGGACCCTCGGGCCTGCTCCCTGGGCACCTGCCCTACCCCAGCCCTCGCCGAGCCCAGGCCCGGAGGCCGTCTGCACACCTGGGCTGCTCCCACCCAAGACTCACCCCTGCTCCTGTCTCCACAGGTGACTCAGCTGGACCAGAGGCTGGTGCTCATCACAGACCTGCTTCACCAGCTTCTCTCCCTGCACCAGGGCGGCCCCCCGGGCAGCCCGCCCCCCAGCGAGGGGGGGGCCCAGGCCCTGCAGCCTTGCAGCACCATCAGGCCCGAGCTCTTCCTGCCCAGCAACACCCTGCCCACCTATGAGCAGCTGACTGTGCCCCGCAGGGGCCCCGACGAGGGGTCCTGATGGGGGCTTGGAGCCCCAGGCCTGCGAGGGCAGGGCCAGAGGAGCTGTTCAGCCTGGCCCACCTCCCACCCAGCAGGGGCACCCCACCCCACAGGTCACCGGCACCTCCTCGAAGGCCCAAGAGAGCAGCCCCTCCCTCCCAGGCCCCGGACCCCCCATGGGCCATGCCGTCCTGAGAGCCTGCACTTCGAGGAGTCACCGAGGCCACTCCAGCCAACGGGTACTAGAACTCGGCTGGGTTTGGGGTCTCAGCTCTGAGACAATGGCCCCCACATCACTTGTATGGCAGTTGGGACCCAGTGGCAGGGCTCAGTCTAGACCCCCGGGGGGCCGGGCATCCTAGGCCCTTGGTCCAGCCCCCCTATGATCAAGAAACAACACAGGTGTGTGCAGGCCCACCCTGGTAGGCCCCAGGGGACTTCCTGGGGGGGAGACAGAGGGACGGTCGGGACAGGGTCCACGGGTACCCCCCCCCCCGCAGACTCGAACCCAGGACCCAGGGAGGAGGCAGGCAGGGCAGGGCTGGCCCAGCCCGTGCCAAACCGAGGATGCCCACGATCAAGGCCTAGGGGCCCCACTCAGAGGGCCCCAGGCCTGGGCCGTGTTCTCCACCCCGCAGAGACGCTGGCTCAGAGGGCCAGGGCTGTGACAGAGGGGACCCTGAGGCTCCAGCGTCCGGCAGGAGGGACCGGCCCACCACGGTGCCCAGAGTGCTCCATGGGGGTGGACTGTCCCCCGCGGTGGACTGGCAGCTTCTCCTGCCCATCCCCTGCCCTGCGCGCGGCCCCCAGCTCAGCTCCCCACCAGGTCTGAGCAGCTAGAAAGACGCACAGAACCGGCCCGTCCCCCAGCCGGCTGCTGAGCGTGGGGCGGGCATAAGGGTGTCACAGTCCCTGGACGAGACAGGGGCTCCTCCTGGGCGTCACATCTCACAGAAATCAGAATAATTTGTGGTGATTTGGAATCTGTTTTAATGAGCTTCACAGTGTGATTTTGATTCTTAATTGTGGCGCTTTTCCTAATAAACGTGGAGTCGTGGAGCTGGTCTCGGGCCTGCCCTTGCCTTCATTCCTGAGGGAGCGCTCCATCTTTGGGACAACCCCGTCCTCCTGCGGAGCCGCCGTCCCAGCTTTCAATACTCCGGAGCACCTTCGTTGCCGTCTGCACTGGCCCAGGGAAGGGGAAGAGCCCCGGAGCCCCCAGCTCTCTGGGAGGAGCCCCCCACCCCCCGCCCCAGGGACCCAGAAGCACCTTGAGGCCAGGCCGTTACTGCCCAGCCCTGTAGCCAGCACCGAACTCAGCTCTGCCCACAAGAGCTGAGCGGAGGGAAAGAACACAACCAGAAACATGGCCTGCCCTCCAGGCTCTGCTCCTGTTGGCGCCTTTGCTGGAACGTTCTTCCTGCCCTCACCCCTCACCACTACTGAAGTCACTTCTGTGGTCTGTGGCCCAGCTCAAAGCCCCTCCTCAGAAGCAGCCCCCTCCAGGCCTTGGGACCCCTTGAGGGGATTGGGCTGACGGGCGAGGTCCTTGTCCCCAGACACTCATCGGGGGTAGAGCTCCAGGACCCTGTCCTCCAGGCCCACGTCCCTCACACCAGCTCCACACTCACTTCTTGGGCCCCAGGGCTTGGTGGAGACAGGACAGGGCCCTGCCCTCCCCTGCTGACTACCTATGGGCATCTGGGCCCCCTACCTCCTCCCGGGGCCAGCTACCTTCCCTTCCTGCCTGGTGGACAGGACCCCCACAGCCTCCTTAGAGGCAGGTGTCCAGGTGGCTGCTGAATAGGAACTCATTTCTTAGAGAAGGGGGCCGGGCTTCAGAGAGCTCCCTGAGGCCGTGGATCCAGTCAAAGCCTCCAGCCCAGGTTGGCATGCCTCCTGATCCGGGCTGTTTCGGTCCCGGGGCTTCCCCCTGGGGCAGATCTGACCACCTGATGTGGTCACTGCCCATCTCCCAGCAGCCCCTGAGCCCCTGGGGAAGGCGGGCACCTTGCCAGGACCAGGCCTAGGGGTGCTGGGGGGTGGTGCTGGGGGATAACCGCCTCAGGGGCACACTCTGGCCTCTCCATCTGCCCCTCCCAGGCCAGGCCCCTCCTTGAACAAGGACCCAAGAGCTCTACCGTGGCGGTGGGGCATGTCCAGGCCCATCCTCCAGGATCTTTAAGGATCCCTACGGGGGTGGGTGCAGGGAGTGGCCAGGGCTCCAGAGCCCCCACACAGACATGCCTGCCCCCTCCAGGCCTTGATTTCCCCCATCGGTAACAAGGAGCCCCCTTGGGCCTGCCCAGCTTCAAGCAGGCTGGAGGCACATGCCAGGGGAGAGCCAGCCCGCCCTCGCCCTGCCCCGTGGGCACCCCCGGCACTCAGCGTGGCACCCCAGCCAAGTTCTCCCCTTCAGCTCACAGACGCGGGCACGCTCGGCCGGGGTGGGGGCGGGTAAGCCCGCTATACCCACCTGACTGCTCCTCGGTCCCCCCGGAACTGCTCACCCCCCTGCTCGCCTTCCAGAGCCCAGGCCGTCAGGGCTGGGGGCGGCTGACATTTAGAGGACGGGGCCGTCCCAAGGCCACTGGAAGCACCTGGCAGCCTGTGTCAGGCAGGCAACCCAGGTTCCCAATGGAGTGGGATGGGAGGGCCCTGGGTCCCGCTCTGCTGAGCCCCACTGGGTCGGTGCCCCCCAGGGGCTCCCACCGTGGGGCCTGGGTATCTGGCCAGGGCGCGGCGGGGGGGTGGGGAGGGGAGCAGGAGGGGCGGTGCAGAGCCTGGGGCCTCCCCCGCCTGCACCCACCGGGGGAGGGGCAGGGGCAACAATTACTGGAAAGGCAAAAGCTGTTGTTTCCTTGTTGGGTAAATATTTGTGGAAACCCCAGGAAGCGGCTGGCGGGAGAGCAGGGCCCTCCGCGGTGGCGCCCCGGCCCCCCGGCCCCCCGGCCCTCGGTGTGCCGGGCGCGGGGCCGCCCATCTGGGCAGGGCACGGCCCCTGCACCCAGCCCGGCTTTGTTTCCCGTATTATCGACTGCACACAAAGTCCCCGAGTGCTTCACTCCTGGACAGGCCATTGTGGCCCTCTCGGGTGTGAAATGCAATTTACCTGAAATAAAGCCCAATTATGGAATTAGCTAATTAAAGCCCACGGTGGAGGCTGGGCTGGGCCGGCCGGGCGCTCCGTGCCCGCCCGGTGCCCGCGGTCTGCAGGAACAGATGGTGCCCCGGGCCGCCGTGCCGGCCGCATTCCTTCACTCTGTCCCCCGATAACTGACTTAGACAGCACACGGCCATCTGGTGTATGACACGTCCTGTGTGCCCCGGACAATGGCCCAGCAGACCTCTCCAGGAGAGGGCCGTCGCCTGGGCAACGGTGGCAAGTGCAGCCCGGGCCGTGCACGCCCCCTCCCCCAGCCCCTTTGTGGGCCCCGCTGCGGCTGCCTGGCTCACAGTATCCATGAGTATTCGTCCGCAGCGCCCGGCCTTAGGGCCCAACAGTCTCCAAACTGGGTCCCCTTGTTGAGGTGCTCGGTGTCCAATGGGTGCTAGGAGCATCTGCTGGGGTAACAGGGTGGGGGCGGCTGGCGGGGCTGCCCTGCTTGCCCGCTTCTTGGGGCACCCCCTCCTCTGCCCCAGCCCCCACCCTGCCCCCCCCGGTGTGCCCTCGGGAGCCGGGCAGGCGGGTGGCACCTCACAGGCGCTGGGCTCAGCCACGGGGGCCGGTGTCTGCGGCCCGTGTCGGCCCAGCCCGAGGCTCTCCCAGTCTTCGGGCCGCGGGCCGGGAGCAGAGAGGCAAAGCAGGCCCTCACTCCTGCCACCTCGCGTCTGTCAACTGGGAACAGTAGCCGTGCCCCTCCAAAGAGTGTGCGGGAGGGGCTGATGGGTGCTCCGGGCCCAGGTCTGGAACACAGTAGGTGCTTAATAAAGGCAGCCAGACAAGCAGCCTGGGAGATGCCCGGGGGCCGGACGCACCCCTCCTGCCCGGCCGGCGTGAGCCCTCAGAGCAGCTTCCTGGACCCTCCTGCCTCCCACCCCAGGCCCCCGCTGGAGGCCAGAGCACGCTGTCCTCAACCCCGGCCCGCTGCCCCGGCCCTGCGCCCAAGCTGGCCCTCGAGGCCCTGGGCGCGGCAGCCCTGCCCGCCCACCCCTGGCATTTCCCACCAGGAGCCCCCAAGTCTCCGGCCAGGCCAACCCCCCACTTCTTCCTGCGTCAGGTCCCAAGCCGCGTGTGGGCCCGGCAACACCCACCTGGCCGGGGTCAGGAGCTGTGCCCACCAGCAGGCCACTGGACCAGAGGCTTTCCTGGGACTCTCAGACCACAAGGGGAGGCCAGCCCCCAGGAGCGCCCAGCGCTACTCAGGACGTGCCAGTTAAATTAAGGGATAAGATGAGGATCTGGAAAGGGGCTACTGGCACCGCGGGGGGCTGCAGGCTCGCCTGGGCACGGGCAGGGCACCGTGCCAGGTGATAGACGCGCGGGGCAGGGAGTCCACCACACAGCGCCCTGAGGAGGCGATCAGGCAGGTGTTTTGACTGACGTGGCCGGACAGCTGGGGTGGGAGATGGGGTGGCAAAAGGCAGATGTGGCCGGGGCTCCCGGGATGGCCCCACACACAGCCCCAAGCCAGCGTCCTCCTGTGGGCGTCTGCTGGGTCACCTGGAGGGACGGGGACCTCCCAGCATACAGCCAGTCTCTGGTTTGCGGGCGCTCCCCAGCTCACCGGAAACCTACCTGTTCCAATGCCCTGGTTTCATCCTGGGACCACCTCCGAGCCCTGGACCCCAGTGGCTCACTGGGGGTCTGAAAGGGTAGCACCCCCTCTTTGCCCTGGCCCCATCCTTGTGGCCCCCGAGGCCCGGGGATCCCTGGCAGCTGGGCCTGGAGCGTGCTCGTCCACAGAGCTGGACAAACAGAGCTCCAGTTTCCATTGACCTCGGAGTGCCAGGAGCCCGGAGCTGGGGCCCTCTGGACGGCGACAGCCCCCACCTGGGCCCTTTCCAAGCCATTGTGCCGCAGAGTGTTGGCGGGCGGGCAGAGCAGGCCCTGCCGCTGGGCAGCCCAGGAGCCCCCAGGCAGGCGACCTCTGACCTCACCAGCCAGCTGCTGTTTTTTCACCTGCTCCGGGTGGCGGGGGGAGGGGGTCACCTCCAGCACCAGCAAACCAGGCCTGGACGGAGGGTGGGCTGGGGGCTCTCAGCAGTAGCCAGAGACATTGGCCTGAGAAAGGATCTTCTCCAAGGACAGAGCAGGGGCCACCACCCTGCCCCATCCCAAGGCCTCTGAGGCCAGGACACCACCCCCCACTGCCCAGACCTCAGGTGCCAGCCGGTGGCAGGGGGTGGGTCCACTCTGAGCCCCGGACCCTTCTCTCTCAGCAGGTCCCTCCATGACCTCCCGGGCCTGATTCTGTCCTCTGGCCCTCCTGAGGATGAGGCCTCCCTGCTTCCTCATCCCTCCCACTGTCCCCAGCGCCCCAAGCACCTTAGCGAGGCAGAAGGTGGAGGGGGGACAGCTCGCTGCAGGGTGGACCTCAGAGCCCCTCCCGTCGTCTCTGAGCCTCTGGCCCAGAGGCCACCACTGCAGGCAGAGCTACACCCTCTCAGCCCTCACCTGTTTCCAGGCTTAGGGTTCATGCATGTCTGGGCAGTGGTCCCACAGCCTGAGAAGCGACAGGTCCGTCCTGGTGTCTGTCAGGGTCTGGCCTCCTTCTGCTTCCTGGGTGTGGACTCAGGTTGCAGGGGGGTGGGGGATCAGAATGGAGTTGAAAGCATATCCCTTAGACACCACAGTGACTCCCACCCACCCCCGACTCGGAACCCCCCCACCTCTTCCTCTCCCACCCAGCCCCCTCCGCACCCGGCTCGGCGAAATTCTCCCCTGCTTTCTAGCCTGTAGGAAGCATGTGAGCTTTCTGAGCAACATCAAAGCGGGAGACCCGGGCTGCCGGGATCAATCCTGTCGGCAGCCCCATCTTCCTGCCCAGCCTACTGCCCCAGGAAGCAGGTAGGAAGTGGCAAAACACACGGTGAGGGGGTCCTGGGGGTGTTCGGGGGGTGTACGGATTGTACTTAGAGCAGAGAAGCCCTGGGGTACATGGGTCCTCCCCCCCAGTGCAGAGCGGGAAACCAAGGCCCAGGGCCAAGCTGGCCTGATGTGGTACTTACTTCTACGAATTTGCACTGGAAAAGCCCCAGAGAAGAAACGGGACTTCCAGTGGCAGAGAAGTCTATTGCCAGGCCAGGAAGCCTGAGGGCAGGGAGGGACGGACCAGCTCAAACAAGAGGGGCCTTCTCGGGTCAGATCACAAGGCCAGAGAGGCCAGGTCCAAGAAAAGGATGCAGGGAATTACTGTGGTTTGAACATAGCTCCTCCCCTGGTCCATATAGGCCAAGAAACCAGGAAGCACTCTGCCTGCCCCATTCAGCCACGTGCCAGGGCGTCCATCAAGTCATGCCCACTGGTTCCAACAGGGCTGCCATTGCTCCTGCATGTAAGAACATCCCAACCCCCACCCCAAAGCCTCAAAAAACTGTTACAAGCCTGACAGCTGATAAAATCTACCAAACCCCACTGAATTCATTCTGGTTGTTTCTTAGCTTTCACACCCACACACACACGTGCAAGAATGGTCTTTGCAGGGATGTGGGGCAAGGCGGTGGGGATACAGGAAAACACTAGAGCTAGAGACCACGGATCCTCTTGTTCCCGTCCTGGCCCAGCCACTCTCTGGCCACGCATCCTTGGGCAGAGCCCCGGGTGTCTCTGAGCTTCAGTTGGTCCCAACCTCACAGGGCTGCCTGCTGGGCCCTGAGCGAAAGAGAAGCCACAGCAGGCCCCTGCCCAAGCGGTAGAGCTCCCTGAGCTCAGGGAGGAGTGTGTATATGGACCGCGGTACGCAGGATGTGCCCTCATACACCTCGGCACCGCAGATCCGTCCCCGGGTACCAGTCTCGACAGCAAATCAACGTTGAACAGCAAAGTTGCTGGGCGGCGCCTGGACTAACGCTATGCCTAGGGCCTCATTATTCTCCATCCCATTCTTCTGGAACGGTCAGGGGAGGCCAGCAGGGGCCCAGGGGCCAAGGGGTTGAGCAGCCCCCACAGCAAGGCCACGACGCCCTGGCATCCGAAGCCTCATGGAGCTACTCACGGGACACCCCCTGTCAGCCTCAGCCCCAGGCCGGCACACCCCCACCGGGACCAGAGGACCCGCACGCAGCGAGCCCTCAGCCCACTCCCGAGAAGGCGGGCACTCCCGAGAAGGCGGGGCCGCAGCCCCTCTGCAAGGACAATGGGGGTGACAGGTCGGAGATGGATCGGCAGGCCCAGGGAGAGGAGGCTCGTGCTGGGAGAGGCCGGGCCTGGGGTAGGGCTGCCCCAGGCACTTGAGGGGGAGGAGATGCGGAGGCCCTTACCGCTGATGGGCTGGGGCCTGGGCGGGCCCCAGGGTCCACAGCATCGCCTGGGAGAAGGGCCCGTCCTGGAATGGGAGGCGGGAGGCCCCTGGAGAAAAGCTTTCTAAAGGGGGTCATCGGGACGGTGGGTAATGTCATTAAGTAATTTCAAAGGGTCTTAATCAAATTCGCTCTCCCGTCCACAGGACCTCGTCAAAAGGCCTTTGGAGAGGAAAAGAAGGCCGCAACAATCGACTTGGGCCTTCCACTTGACTGGCCGGCCCTGCGCGCTGAGCCTGTGGGCCCCTGCCTCACCTACGACTCAGCGTCCGACACTAAGCTGCCCGTCTCCTCAGTGGGCGCCGGGCCATCCCGAACATCCCCTCCTGGGAGACAGCTCAGAGACATCCCTTCCCAAGCCTCAACAGCTGAGAACCACCACTTACAGAAAGGGAAACTGAGGCTCAAGCAGCCGTCCGACGTTGAGGGAAGGGGTTCAGAGCTTCCAAAGCCAGGAACTCGGTTTCCCCGTCGGTCAGACGTGGGTGAGACCGTGTCCCACCCCACATGGTTGCCTGGGCTCAGTAAAGCCAACGGTAGGTGCTTCCTGAATGTTCTGGGGTGACTTCTCAGGCCCACAGCCCCCTGAGGTCCCATCAGCTGGGGTCCCTCAGAGCCCACTCTTTTCCCTTTGACCAGCCCCTTCCTCCCAGGAGGCCAAGGAGCAGACGCATACTTTCCCAGCAGCGGCCCCTGGGTCCAAGTTCACGCAGGAGTGCCTGGGGCTCGGGGTCACCTGCAGCGGCCTGTGACCCGGGCTGTCCTGCCACCGCCCTTCTCCTTGTGGGACTAAGGAGGCTGCGGAGCCTTCGACCTTCCCCCATTCACCCGCCGTAACCATGTCAGCACCCCCCACCAGTGGGCCTTCGCTTGTTTCTGAGCTGTGGCCACTGAGGCCCCCCTGGGGGACACCCGCACCCACCCACACGGCGGGAGCCACGGTCGCTCTCCCAGAGCGGGGCCCCCCAGCCCCGGTTCCGCCCCTAGTCGGCCCGTGGGGCAGGGCAGCCTGCAGGCCCGCAGAGAGTGGCCACAGCGCTGAGGGCGCCCCAACTCCGGCTCAGAGACCAGCAACATCCCTCGGACCCAGCTGCCTGCGACTTCCATCTCTGCCCGGGCACCCCCATCCTGAGTCCCCATCCCCTGCTCTTTACTGCCTCCTCACCGCGGAGCACCCCTGCCTCCCACCAAGTGAGCGGGAAGGGCTGTCCCTGCCCTCACCTCCTGCAGAACCTGAGCTGCCGTGAGGAAGCCAGAGGCCAGCAGGTGGCCAGTCGCATCCTCCTCTCCCCCAGCCCTGCCCATCTCACCCCTGCCGACAGCCTCAAGGTGAAGCAGGCAGAGCCATGCCCTGAAAACGCTCCCCAAAACCGCGTGCGTCCAAGCGGCTTCGGTTGCCCGGCGCCCGGCTGGCCCAGCTTCCCTCCAGCCCCTGCCAAGGCCTGGCACAACTGCCCCGCAGCCCCTCTCCCTCCAGCAGCCCGCAAGGCCTGAAGGCATGGGCAGATTGCTTTCCCCCTGCCTGCTCCCCCGTTCCCCCGGGAAAAGGCCTCATTGTTTACCCCCCAGCCCCCGCCTGGCTCAGAGACACTCGGGCTCCAGGCTCCGAGGTCACCCGGTCTCACAGAATCCACCTGCAGCCGCACCAGCTCCAGGAAACCGAATCCCAGCGGCAGATGACAGGCGCAGGCGGCAGGACAGAGCGCCATTCAGCCCATGCCGGAGCCGGCCCGGCCTGACCTGGCGGCCACCCCCCACACCTGGGCCCTCCCTCCCCGGGCACCGGCCGCCAGGAGCCAGTGCCGCTCAGACCGCCTGTCGGGGGCCACGGCTGCGGACAGGGGGTCCCAGGACAGGTGTGAGGTGAGTGCAGAAGCAGGCAAGACCCCGCTCCACCTCGAGGGCCTCACCAACAACAGCAGGCAGCCCGGGGCGGGGGGGAGCCCAGGGACCCCCCAAACCCAGTGTTAAGAGACACAGTCCTCCTGCCTGGGCCCAACACATCAGGCAGGCCTTGCTGCTCCCATTTCATGGATGAGGAACCCAAGGCCAGGGCACCAGATCCGCCTGCCCAAGTTCCTACACAGATGAGGAGCAGAGCGGGGTGGTGCCAGATGTGTCTGGCTCCCCAGGCCTGCCCCTCGCCCTGCCCAGGGGTCCCCTGTGAAGGAGCACTGGAAGAGGTAGCCTAGGAGGAGAGTGGGCATGAGCAGCCCCGGGAGGGGTGAGGTCTGTGGAAGTTGGCCTCCCACCCCAGAGACAGAGATTCTGGAACTTCTTGTACAAGTGGGCCAGCTGTGGGGGGCAGTCTAGGAGGCAAGTGGATACGCAAAGAGAGGTGGCCCGCACCCCTGCTCTCCCTCTCCTGCAGGCGAGGCCCAGAGTGACTTGGGGCCCGTCTGTCTCTCATCGCCTCTGCATTTGGGTGTGGCCAGCAATCTCATGGACCCCAGCCCCAGGCCAAGCTGACCCCCCAAGCGGGAGGAGGTCATCTCTCTTCCAGCAGAGCTCCAGCTAAGGCTCTCCAGCAGCCATGTCTTCTGGCCGGCCGGCCACGCACGGGCCGGGCAAGAAGAGAAGGATGGAGCGAGCAGCGAAATGGAGGTGGGCTCGGGCCCCGGGGGCATCCGTGCCGTCCTGTGCTCCTCGGCAGCCGGGGGCACCCAGGTTCTACAGCGAGGGCCCCCGATCGGCACGCCCTCTGGGCTGTCGCCGGCTCCCACTCCGGCATCCAGCCCCGGCCAGGACACGGCGCAGACACAGTCCTGCTCTCCAAAGGCAGGGCCACGAGCTGCCTGTCACTCAGCTCTTCTGCACGGCTGGTCACCCTGAAAAGAGCTAGTCCTGGAGCTAGCAGGCATGAATATCGGCTCAGCCCACTGCAGGAAGCAGAGACTGGAAACCCGGGGCAGGAGGAGGCCGGTCTCCAGGCCCAGCCCCCACGCTCCCAACACACCCATCATCAGCTGTCCCGGCTCCTCCCGCGCTACCCGCCCCCCCAATGCCACCACCACCACTACCCTCCACATCGGCCCGAGCTCCCTTTCTCCACTTAGCAAACTCCTACTCACTCACCGCAGCCCAGGGCACGGGGCCCCTCCTCTGTGAAGCCTTTCCGAAGGGCCACAAACGTGGCTCGGGCTTCCTCTCAGAGCCCGTGGTGCCCATTGCTGCCGGTCTCCCCTAAAGATGGCAGTGCTCCTTCAGTGAATGATGGAGGGCTTGCCTAACAGCGAGCATCCTTGGGCATCTGTCTCTGAACTGCCAATCTGCAGGAAGCCAGCTCAGCTGGGCTGGCGAACCCCTGAGGAAAAGAGCAGGGGGCTGTGGCCATTCCCAACACTGGGCACTGGGCCTGGACCTGACCTGACCCTGGGGGACGGGAGCTGCCCATCAGGAACCACGGAGAGAGGGTGCACACCTGCACCTGCCGTCCACCCACTTCCAGCCCCCTCCCCACACACCGGCTACGCTGCAGTCCCTCACGAGCCCCCAGGGTTCCCCCTACAGGCCTGCCCACCCCCAAAGCCCCCCTTCCCCACATCCCACTTCTGTAGAATTTTGAAGGCAGTATCAGGAGAGCAGGTTTCTGAAATTCCCTGCACCCCATCTCCCCCAGGGGCACAGCCCCAGAGATTTGGAAGAACAGGTACTGTACAGCAGGCCCCAAGCACAGACCCAGCATAGATGGGACCACCATCCTCAACATCATCACGGCTGACTTGACTTTGCTTTCGGGGCATCTCACACAGGTAACCTTGTCTGATGAAGTTTCCAGCTCCCGAAGGAGACCTGAGTGCCAGGCGTCACCACGCCCCAGGCGCCGTAACTCCCAGGACCCCTGTGATAAGGGCAGGAGGGGGTTACTCTAACCCAGGTACACGGCAAAAATGCAGGGCCCAGGTGGAAACATGCCCCACCCAAGTCCCACATGGCTCCCAGGCCAGAGACCTTTGCACCACCGCACACGCGTGGCCCACCGACGAGGCCAAGCGTCACTCAGCCACATGACAGGTGGGAGAGCCCCGAGCCCCCACTCCCACAGCCCGATGGACGGCTGCAGGGCAGGGAGCTCGGGCTTGACCATGCCCTCCCAGTCTGAGCACTCCCGTCCCAGAGGCTCAGTGTTTACATACTAGTCCCTGGACCCCTAATTTCCAAGAAAATTAGTTGGCAGACGAATTTTCACTGGCGTGTTATTGACTGCTCAGCTTTAAGCTTGCTCTTGCTGATGGTATTAGCACCCCAGAAGGAAAACCTGAGGAAGGCCATATCTGAGCCCTGAGGTCTCAGACATTCTGGCCACTGTTAACGGGGGGACATTTGAGAGTCCCCCAAAATCATGACTCCATCCAGCACGCACAGCCTCACGACTCGGCCCCTCCCTGCGTCTCCAGCATCCTCCTCATACACCCTAACCAGGAGCCCAGGCCCCAACCCCACGTGCTGACCCAGGGATGGACAGCCGTCCCTGTCCCCTCAGGTCCTCCTGCGGGGAAACCTCCCCATGGCCCTCAGGCTGGGCCAGGGGCTCCCTCCACACACCAGGAGCTGGTGCTGAAGGGGAGGAAGGACAGTGGTCACAGATGGACATCCCCGGAACAGGATCACCAAGACTCCCATTTGTCCACCTGGGGAAGATGAGGCCGAGGGACAGGCACACACTGTCCTCTGTGCCTCACACCACCCCTAGACCTTGAAGGGTGCCAGAGTCTGAGCAATACTGTCAAAAGTGCAGGGGACTTAGAGGGCACCAGTGACCCGGGCATCTGTGTGCAGGGCTCCCGGTCCTGCCTCTCGCCTCCGGCACCCTTGGCCCTCTATGCAGCCTCCCTGTGCCACTGAGTGTTCTCGGAGCCTCACCACCCCCCTCAGGCACCCCCTCGCACACTTTGAGCTCTTGAGGCCTTGGCCCGTGGCGAGGAAAGGCGCCTCACGATAATGAGTCCTGGCTTGTGGCTGGAGCCCTGGTCTCCAGGCTGAAAAGCATCGTGCCCATTGCCAGAGATTGCCCCCAACTCGGAAGGCCTGTAAACCACCCTGAAAGTCATGGGTTTCAAAGACTGAGGGCATTAAATACCATGGAGAAAATACCAAAAACTTGTGCGGGTGGCTAGGGGGCCAGGTTTTACTATCTCCGCGATGCAGGCTTTCCCACACCTGGCCCCCACCCAGCCCACCTGCCAGGACTCCAGCGGGGATCCCCCAGCAAGGCCAGAGCACGCTGGCCAGGAGGCAGGCAGGGTGATGACAGGCCCAGAGGGGCAATGACAGGGGCAGGGATGGGGGCTCTGCCGCGGCCCACGGTAGGATCCGGCCCGGTTGTGGGGGGTGCTCCGCAGCGCAGGCCGCCCCAGGCCTCCGGGTGCCAGGCCGGGGCCTGGGCCGCGAGGAGCCGCGGGCCGGGCGGCGGGGGCGGGAGCGGGGTCGGGGGTCCGGCCAGCTTTAATGCGCTGACAAAGCCTCATTTGCAGGTCAATGCCGCGGCACACTCGCCTCTCCCCTCGCCCGGCGCCCTTTGTCCGGCCCGCGCCCGCTCCTCGCGCCAGATGGCCGCGGAAATGCTAATTTCGGGCGCCCCCCGCCCCCCGCGTTTAATTGCGCCTTTGCAGATGGGCCGCGAGTGTGCGCTTCATGCAGATGAGCGCGGCCTGGCCGCCGGGGGCCTGCAGGCCGGCTGCCCTGGGGCCGGGAGCCGCGGCCCGGGTGGGGAGGGGGGTCGGGCGGAGGGGGGAGGGGGCAGGAGGAAGCGGGGGAGGGGCGCCCCCCCCACCCCCAGCGCGCCGCCGGGCACGAGCGGGCACCCAGCGGGCCGGGCGCGGGAAGCGCGCTTTTCTCTTTTCATTTCTCCAAAATGGGATCTTAAGTGATTCTGAATGAAAACAAATTGGTCCGCTTTCTTCTCCAAACAGACGCGCGGGGCGGTGGGGGCTGCGGGCGCGGGGGAGGGGCGGGCGGGGTGGCCACGGAACCCCTGCCCGGGGGCCCTCGCTCCCGAGGACTGCAAGCCCTCACCCGCAGGCGGCACCTGGGGGCGGCCTGGTAAGTCCGGGCAGGCTCAGGGACTCTTCATTGGAGCCGGGGTCCTGGGACGGCTTGAAGCAACGGGAAGGCGCCAGACGCCCCTCCCTCAGGACCCAGAAATGGGGCAGGCCATGGGTGCACAACCTGGGGGGGGGGGCGTGAGCCCCGCCTCCTGCACTATCTCCAGCCCCAGCAAGAGCCCACTCCGCTAGCCCCAGTGTGCCTTCGGATGCGCACCGCCCCCAACCCGCAGCTCTGTGCCCAGAGCGGCTCTGGCCTGAGGGTGGGGGCTCTGGGGTTCGGGAGAGTGTCTGCACAGAATGAATAAGTGAATGAGAGAATGAATGAACGAGAGGATGATGGGAAAGGTCCCTCGGTGACCTTTTAGCATTTCCACCACAAACTTGGAAAGCCTATGCATTGGTGGGTGAGGGACTTGGCCCACCACCAGCCGGGAGACAGAAGGATGGTCAGCTTCCCTGCCAACACATAGTCCTGACACATAACTCAGGCCGGAGCCACCAGTAGAAAGAAAAGAGACCCGTGGGTCCCTCAGATTTTCTGTTGTATTTTTGTAACCTGCTCAGGCAAAGGGATGATCCACTGGCCAGGTCCGAAGCCCCCGGTCACCACCAGCCTAGCCCTGGCGCCGCCCGGCCGCTGAGCCCCTTGCCTGGAGTGCCTTCCCTCCAGCCCTGCTCCACCTGCACCTCCTCCTAGATACCTGGGGCCCCTTCAGGGGCTGCTCTTCCCAAACAGTCCCCGGGTACCTCCCTCACCTGGCTCCTTGGGGGAGCCCCCCAGCACCTTCCCCTAGGGGTGCCCAGCATCCAGCACGGCCTGGCCCTCTGGGAGATGTTACGAGGGTTCCTGCTGCCACTCAGGCTGGGGCCAGAGGGCTCAGCCGACCCTTGATGCCTATCCCGCCTGCCGAGGATCTGTGCCAACACAGGGATGAGCCATGGGCAGGGGGAGGATCGTGGGAAATGCGCAGCCAGGATGCACCGTGGAAGTTTCCATGGCCGTGGGATGGAAACCGTTTCCTATCAATGTGGAAATAACAGGTGCCCTCCTCAGCCTTCCCCTTTCATTTCTTTCCAGGAAACAGTTCAAACAGGATTTACAGACCCCTTCGAGACAAACATGGTGTGGTCTTAACCCCCTGCAGGCGCATCATGAACCAGAGACTTCCATCTTCCTCCTGGTCCGCTGAGCCCCCCAGCCCTGCATGGTGTCCTGGGACCTGCAGCCCCACCAGCCTGCTGACCACCAGGAGCCACGGCTTTGGTCGCCGGGTCTTCACTCCAGTGTCTTTCCTTGGAGCCTCTGCGTCTCCTCCCGTTCCTGATGCCACTCTTCGACAGCAGTGTCCCCCACGCCCAGAACCTGGGCACATCCGGCACTCGCCTCACTTGCTAAGACGGAAGCCAGCTTCTCCCATCTTGTACGGTCACCAGCCTCACTGAAGCCTTTCTCCTGAACATTCGTCTGCTCCTTTGCCACACTCGCATTATGGGTCTCTTAACCCTCTCATCATGGTTAAATATTTTGAAATTAAAACAACTTATGTGCGTATACATATATTTACTCTAAAGCTTTAAAATATGTACTAAAATGTGAACCCTGGACCTAAAGAGCAAGTGTGGGTCTCAAACTTGTGTCAAGCCCCAAACTGTCATCCATGACTCTTTCCGGGGAGGAGCATCCATCTGAAGGAACTTTTACTTTTTTCTTTATACATTTCTGTATTGTTTGCTTTTTTTTTTTTTTTTTTTTTTTTTTTACAATGAGCGTATATTTCTACAATCAGGGAAAATACAAGGCTATTTTCATTTTAGAAATTATAAAAATAAAAAGCACCAGACTGTGAGCTGGCCCCACCAGTGGGGAGGGGGCAGCCCTGCATGGGGGTCTGGCGGCAGGACCCCCTGAGTCCTGGGTGTGCCTCAGTAATTAAACCCTCTTGGAGGGACGCCAGGACAGGCCCACTACGTGCCAAATCCCACTCGGACCTGCCCTTGATTCCAGCAAAACTCCAAAGTATATTGTTGTTGTCGTTACTATTTTGCAGTTACGTGACATTTTTTAAATGCCTGGAGTGTTTTTTCAGCCATTTTCATTAGGTCCTTCTCTCTCTGCCTGTGGGACAGGCCGGCATTTTGCTGGCTATGAAGCAGGCTAGCCAAGGCTCAGAGAGGTCAAAAAAACCAGCGTTGGTCACACAGCAACACCTCCACAAGAACGGAGGTCAACGTCGTCGGGGCTCCAGCCCCAGGTCACCTTGCAGAGCTGTGAACTCTACATCATGTTTCAGCCCCCACTGGGCTTTTATTTGGATTTAGGAATTTGGGGGTGGGGGTGGCTTTGAGAAAAGAGAAGAAAAAGCACGAATGTGATAACAGAAAAAAGGAGAGGAATCCAGAGCCCAGGTGCAAGAGACCGAGGAGGAGGCCTGCAGGGTGGCCGCGCAGGGGGCCGGGCCCAATTCTCAGTGTGCGTGGGGGGCCAGGCGGGTGAAACAGCAACCTCCAGGAGAATATCCAGTCCAGGGGGTACCCCAAAATGGGGGGCAGTCCCCAGATGCCACCGAGGCCTCTCTGAAATGTAGGAGGCCCTGGAGGTTGTATTAGTCATGAACCCCAATCACCGAGCCAACCCCCAGCCCCAACTCTCCAATGAACCAGGCTGCCAGTGGCCTGGACAGGGCAGCTCACCATTGGGCACCCAGGGTCTCAGGGCAGGAGGCCCAAGATGGAAGCCCAGTGTTATACACAGACTATGTGCCCCCAAAATTCCTTCCTTGGAGTCCTAACACCCAGTATCTCAGAATGTGACCTCATTTAGAGAGAGGGCCTTTAAAGAGGAAATTAAGGTAAAATGGGGGTCACTGGGGTGGCCCTGATCCAGTGTGATCGGGGTCCTTGCAAGAAGAGGACATCAGGACACAGACACGTACGGAGAGACCACCCCATGAGGACACAGGGAGAGCATGGCCGCCCACACACAAGGAGAGAGGCCTCGGGACCTGGCCCTGCCAACACCTCGATCTCAGACTTCCAGCCTCCAGGACGGGGGACAGTAGATTCTGTTGTGGGAGCCATTCGATGTGTGGGACTGTGTTACAGCTGCCCTAGGAGACTACTGTACCCAGTGTCCACCCGACCCCAGCTAGACAGAGGGGAGGGAGGACCCATGTCCAGACCCACGCAGCCAGGGTGGACAAAGAGACCACATCCCAGGCCTCCAACAGAAACCCACACCCACACCCAAGCTTCCAGACCTTTTCTGACTCCGTGCATGAAGCCGCCTCCCAGCTGGTCTCCTTTAGAAGCATCATCTCAATACCCAGGGACACATCTCAAAACCGGGGAGTCCCCCAAAATGCCATTTCCCAAGGCCAAGACAAAAAAAGCCACGTGCAGAGAGAGCCAACGGCTGTGTGTCCCTAATGCTAATTGGGGACAGTGGGAATTTGGGTCTGACTAGGTGGCTGGCTGCGAGGTTCGGTGCCCTGGAGAATCGGGCCCAGCTGGAGGGCCAAGCCGGGCTCAGGGCTGGGCCTCCCTCCCACCCACCGGGGGCTCCATTAGCGGCCGCATCCAATCTAGCTGGAGTCAGCTGATTAGCCCATTCCAGCAGCACTGGGAGTCCCCATATCTCTTCCCCCCCCCCCCCCGCACATGTTCAATTAAATTTTGCTTTTGTGCCAGAGAGGCCTCTGATGTGAACGTTTCTTGTGAGTTTCTCCGTGTTTCTTTATGTCCTCGAAACCAAAGTCAGCCACCAAGTTTCAGAAAACACCCTCCTGGATTGGAGTGGGTCCGAGGAAAGAAAAACACCAACACAAAACAAAAGCGGAAGAAACAAAAGGGAAAGCGCTGGGCGCCTTTATCCAGAATCCTCCTGTGAGGAGACAATTCATTCCGATTGAAACGTTTCCATTGTGCGGTGTTCACGGAACGCGCTTGTCGCGTTGGGCAGAAATGCAAATCCCCCTTTTTCCTTTGATTCAAATATTTAAATTTTCAAATATATATGCTGTGACAATGAATGGCAGCTGACCTCACTTACTTTCATAGAAGAAATGCGGAAGCCATGGGGGCGGTTAATCTTGCCAGCAGTGGCCCCCACGGTCCTGGGGGGGTGGGGGAATAATCCTTTTATTCAGACATTTGGCTTAAAAGAATAACAAGGGGAAAAAGCTGGAACATAATTGCATTGCATGGAAAACAGAGCAAGATTTCTCTCTCTCTCTCTCTCTCTCAAATGCGCCTTCCCTTTTCCTTCCTCCAAGAATGAGGCTCATGGCCAGAAGCTCTTTTCTTGGTAAAGAAATCAGGAGGTTGTTCCTTCCCGATCGTCCCCACTCCCACCCCTCCCGGAGGGATTTTCCTGTCATGTAGGCTCGCTCGCTCACTCACTCACTCAATCGTCTCCCACGGAAGACCTAGTGTGTGCTCAGCCCAGGTAGTCTGCCTGGGCCTGGGTCACCAAACCCTCCCAAGTGCAGCTTCCCTCCAGCTCCTGGGGGGTGGGAAAGTCTCGCTGTCCCAACAGAGCCAGCCCTATGGTTCTTGGAGGCACCCTTTGCACTTCCCTGGGGTGCCGGGAGCACCTGAGCCCAGGCATCAGACGCCCCAGCCCAGCCCAGCCGAGGGGGCGGAGGTGGACGACCCCTCCCCAGCCCCCCTCCCCTGCAGGGCCAGCGTCTGCCACAGTGGCTGTTGCTAAGTCCCGCTCCTGGGCCCAGGGCTCCCAGAGGACCCCGGCCCAGCCCATCAGCAAGGCAGGGTCTTTAATATTTAAAGAGCTCTCCCGGACATTTCAAGAACTCCCTGACACGATTTTCTGTGATGCGTGTGCTGTCGGGACATCTGTCTTCTATACCTAATAAAGTCGCCCCGATTCCGAATGAACTCCTCGGCACCGCTTTGAACCCGGGCTCACATATGGTTGGTAATTAGCTGGCTATCTCTTGGAGTTAAATGATTTTTTTTTCTCGCCCGTTCGCATCCATAATAGAGGCGAACAGAGTTGTGATTGTTCCCTGTTGCGGGACATTCTGCGCCTGAATGAGCGGGGGCTGCTGTGTCGACGTGGATTTGCCATATGGTTGCGCGGAGCCGGGAAGAATGGGCCCCTGTGTGTGCGCCCGGGACGCAGCGGCGCGGGCCGTGCCAGCCGGGCGAGCCGGGTGCCCGACGGCGCAGGAGGAGCGAGCGCCAAGGCCAAGGGCGCACCGTCGGCGCGCGGGGTCCCCGCAGGCCTGGCAGGCGGGCTGTGCGCAGGCACGGACGCCGGGCGCGCGGGCCCTGCTCCCAACGCCGGGCGCACGGAGGCCGCGCGGACAGACGCACCGACGGCGCACGGACCGCGGGCCCGCGCCGCTCGGTGCCATCGCGCCCGTGCAGGGGCTCGGGCCGCGGCGGGGGCCGGCACTGCGGCTGCGGCGGCCCCATTGTGAGCCCGGCGAGACAATGGGCGGCCTGAGGAGGCACCTGCTCGCCTGAAAGGCCCATAAATCGCCGCCGCGTCCAGCTGCCTTCCCGCCCCTCCCCGCGGACCCGGGAGCCGCGAGGCCGCAGCCGGAGGGGGAGGCTCCGCCCGCCGCCCCGCGTCCGCCGTCAGTCCCGGGCCGCGCCGCCGGGCACGGCTGCGCTCCCACCCGCCCGCCCGTGTGCAGCTGCGACCCCTCCCTAGAGGCCTGCGCCCCGGGGCTGCTGGCCCCTCGCGTGGCCGGTACCCTCCCCCGCGGTCCCTCCGGCAGGGCGCCCGCGCGGCCACGCAACCAGCAGGCGGCTGCCCGCCCGTCCGGGCTCAGGGTGCCCACTGGGCTGCCTTTGAACCAAAGCCTTGAACTTTTGAACCCCAGCCTTGACTGCTGGTGCAGTTTATGGTGTTGGGAGCCGGGGAAGCACCCTCTCTGGAGAAGGGCTCGCAGGCTCCTAGCTGCTTCCCCAGGGCCCCAGAAAACAGCTCCACTCTGCAGAGGCTGATGGTCTCAGCCCCATTTGGCCACATAAGGCCCAGCCCAGCTGGGGACCTGTCAACCCTTAAAAGCAGGGACTGACACTGCCTGTCCCTGCCACAGCCAGCAGCACCCCCCGCCCCCCCAGCACTGCCTAGCCACTGCCCCTTTCAGAGGACGGGCTGAGGCTTTCAGCTGAACAGAGGGACACTCTCAGGAGCCTGGATTTGCGGCTCTAACCTCCTGATGCTTACAGGTGCACCCAGCACCATCATGAAGAAAACCACTTGGAGCCTGTGGTCACCTTCGTGGACCCCGGCTGGGGGTGGGGGTGGTCAGGCGAGGCGGTGCAAGCCTTTTCCAAGGCACACACTCATCAGAGCCCAGGCCTGGGGAGTGGGGGCTCTGACCACTAATCCCTCCACTTCAAGTGATGGAGCCTCCTATCTCCCCACAAATCTCTTTCCTGGAAGGTGGACAGGCAGAAAGCGGTCAGGAGCTACCACCAGGTCTGCATTCCCACCTGGGGGGCGCTCAGATGTGGCAGCAGCAAAGGCTCACTGGGGGCACAGCCCACAGAGTCGGGGAGCAGGGCCCCGCTCCAGACAGCCAACTCAGGTGGGCACTGGAGATGCGCCTGGACCTGAGAGGGGGAGGGGTGGCTCCTGGCTGTGGCCAGCTGCCGAGGCCAGCTCCTCTCTCTAGCACAGCACCCCCTCGGCTGGACGGACACTGCCTCTCCATGGAGGGGGCTAGATGCAGGCTCCTGGACGCGTCCTGGCAGTAGGGCGCTCTGGGGTATCTGCAAGCGTGGGCACACCAAATCAGCTAGTGTTTCCTTCCAGGAAAGGGCACGTGTTCAGCTTCCAGGTCTTTGGCATCGCCAGCCCCGTGCTGGTGGCCCGCAAGCGTGCTCCCTGAGCCAGGAGGCCTCCTTGACCTTGGAGTAGCATAGCTGGGGTGGTTCCGGCGTGCCAGGTGGAGGGGCACGTCCGGAGGGCTCCCACCTGTGTCTGGGGTCTCCTGGCTGCCAAGAGGTGCTGGCTTCCACGGTAGGTCGCCGGCTCTGTGGATTTTCATCATCTGGTGCCATCTCCTCCCACCCGTCCCCTCCCCTCCCCTTCCCTCCCCAATAAAGGGCCGCATCCTCCCCATTCCCTCCCTTCTCCATGACATATTAGAAGAATGTTTTCCATTTCCTTTGATGTCTTTTACAAGTTGCATCTCATTTCCTGCTTGGGCATTTCTGACCTCGAGTGACTTCTACCAGCCAGGCTGCGTGGCTTCGGCTCCTCCTCGCGGCCCCGCCCTGACGCCGGTTCTGCTTCCTCCCGTGCGCCCGCCCAACGGCCCCGTTTCCTCCCACCTTCCCCACCTTCTCCTGAGGCCGGGGCCTGAGCCTGAGGTTCCCCAAGAGGCACCTCCCTGGGATGCCGGTCTCTCCCCAGATACTCACACAGATCTGCCTCCCCAAGACCTATGTGCCCCGTTTTTCTGATGGCTTTCCCCCTTTGAGCCGGGGCTACTGCTCATCTTGCCTCCCTGATGGGGTGAGCTGGGGGGGCGGGAGAGGGGAGTGTGGGGGGCCAGGCGGGGGTCGTGGGAGGTGTGAGAGCCAGTAGGGTGGGGGGCTGGAGGCTGCTCCCTAAGTGGTCTCCGGGAGCCCCCAAAGCAGCAAGTGAAAACTGAAAAAGCAAAACCCCTAAAAGGAGCCACCAAAAGAAAAAACAAACAGAACTGAAATGGTGTCTTTCTCTTTCTCTCTCTCCTTTTTCCTCTCTTCCTTCCTTCCCTCCTGCCGTCTTTCCTTCCTTCCTTCCTTCCTTCCTTCCCTCCCTCCTGCCACCCTTCCGTCCGTCCTTCCCTCCCTCTTCCTTCTCTCTTCCTTCCTTCCTTCCTTCACTCCTACCCTCCTCCCTCCCTCCTTTCCCTTCCTTCTCTTCTCTTCTCTTCTCTTCTCTCTCTCTCTCCCTCTCTCTCTCTTTCTCTCTCTCTTTCACACACAGGGCTCTGGGCTTAAAGAACCATCAGCGCCAACAGGAATATCTTCAGGGCAAGTGGGAACCAGGTGCTGCCACACAGGTCCCAGCCCCTGCCCCTTTGGGGTATAATAGGCCAAAAAGGGACCTCCTGGCACAGGAAAGCAGTGGCTGAGGGAGATTTGCACCAGACAAGAGAGGAGACAGACACTTGCCTTTTTCTCAACCCACAGCTAGACTCCCACAAGGACCAGAGCCAGGCAATGGCGTGGCCGAGGCAGTGGGTCAGTCGCTTTGGGCGCTGCCTGTGGGGAGCGCTCCCTGGGGAGCAGCACCTGACCCACCTCCGTCAGTGGACAGCAGGTGACAGGTGGACTCACTCTGGCCTCTGCTGTCCTGCCTCCACCACCACTGGCAGTTCTCAGGACCGAGAGTGGGGTGCCGGGGTAGGTAATAAACCACGTGACCATCAAATAAAACCACGGGGACCCAGAGCTCCAGGGTGGGGGGCTCTCTCCCACTAGAGGGGCCAGCTAGGTCTTCTGAGCCTGAATCCAGGAGGGCCATGGGGTGGGGTCCGCACCAGCCGCAGAGGGGCATGGATTTCAAACCGTGGGCTTCAGAGACCCAAAGAACATTGAGCTCAGAGGGCCCAGCTCTTCTTTGCTAGAGGGGAAACTGAGGCTCAGAGAGGGGAGGGGGCTCATGTTTTGCTTCCCTCACCATGGAGGGGCCCCACCCCAGAGAGACCAGCAGGGCCCGGTGTGAGAGCCCAGAAAGGAGGGGGAAGTCCAGAAGACAGCCAATGCTGGTCATGACCCCCACCCGCACCCCCAACTCCCCCCACGCCTGCTGCTTCCCTGCCCCTG
>NC_138379.1:1480647-1499659 GCF_054177405.1 Leptonychotes weddellii | reverse complement strand
GCGGGGGTGGGTGGAAGCAGGGATGCGGGGGTGGGGGTGAGGCAGGGATGCGGGTGCGGGTGGAGGAAGGGATGTGGGGGGGTGAGGCAGGGATGCGGGGGTGGGGGTGAGGCGGAGGTGAGGCAGGGATGCGGGGGGGTGAGGCAGGGACGTCGGTGGCAGGAGACAGACATGGCTCCCCTGCCTCCAGCACAGGGCCCTCCCTGCGCTGACCCTCTAATTCAGCGCAACCCCCGTCCACCGTGCTGCCGACACCCCTACCCCAGGGGCCGTCTGGCCCACTAACATCTGCACCCCAGGCCAGGGCACGGTGGGCACGGTCAGCCACCAAGGACTGCAGGGTCCCCTGACCGACAGCCCCGGCCCCTCCCCAGTGCAGAAGCCCCGGCCCATTGCTCGGAGGATGGCGTCCACGCCGCATCCACGTGGAGCTTGCTGTTCGGAAAGCCCCTCCCCACCCGCTGGGGCCTCAGCGTGGCCCTCGGGCTGTACCCATGGCAGCAGGTGGTGCAGCGGGCAAGCCTGGGGCCCAGGGGGGACAAGGATGAGCGCTGCATGTGCCTGGGGCCCCGAGCCCGGGTCTGCGGCTCTACACCCAGGCCCCGCAAGGACATCCCCAGATGCAGCCCGCAGGGGCTGGTGGCACCGTGCCCCGGGCCCTTGGGCACGGCAGGAGCAGGGGGGCGGCGCAGCCCAGCAGCTCCTCCAGCCCCTCGACTGCCCCGTGGCGCCCCCGCAGGTCCAGGAGCAGGGCCCCCGAGTGGGCACGGCAAGGGCGGAGACAGGTCCTGGGAGAGGACACATGGCATCAGGTAGCCACACGGGGCTCGGCCGCCGAGGGACAGACGTCTGGCACATGGCGGGCACCGCCTGCAGGCGCTTCCCATCACCAGCCTGGACGAGATGAGGTCTTGCCTGCTTGAGCCAGACTTGTGGAAGGTCTGCCCCTCTGGAGAACGTCCGTTTCCTTTTTCTCCAGCTGGCCTGAGACAGACGCTCCCACTTCCTCCATGCTGCTTCCTCCCGCCCGCGGCCCCGCCAGGGAGCACCCCCTGCTAGGGAGCAACCCCCTCGGGGCTCCTTGTGACTGTGCCATGGAAGAGGCCCAGGCGGACGGGGGCCCATGTCCCGCGCAGGGGTCACGGTGCCCCGGGGCCTCGGGGTGCAGGTGCCCCGCAGGCTCCTGCCTTGTGGGGCTCCCCACCGGTCTTGCCTGCAGCGGGAGCCGCTCTCGGGCAGGCAGGGAGGAAGTGGCCAGCCGTGCAGCAGGATGGGCCTGGGGCCTTGATGTTCCTCTCCCACGGCCGGGCGTGCGTTACTCAACGCCGGATGCAATTGGCAGTTTTATTTTGGTGTCAGCATCCTCGGCCCCCGGATGGTGGTCTGGCTGGCCACGTGGGGGCAAGAAACATGCTCCTCGGCCACCACCACCAGCCACCGGTCACGGAGGGTGAGTCGCCTGGAGTACCCAGGACTTGACTGAACCAGGTCCCGCACACGTGGCCGCTGACCGTGGAGGACGCCGGGGCCTGCAAGGCCTCTCTGGTCCTACTCCATGCCGTGGGGCACCCCCAGGACGCCCTCCAGTCCTTCCCCAGGTGCTCAAAACCACATGCACGCTCCTCACCCCACCTGCAAGGCCCGACGTGGTCTGCCCCCCATCCCTACCCCCAGGTGGAAAGTACCAGTGATGAGCCAGGCATTACGCCAGCTTCCACAAGAGAGGTCGACTTGGGGAAAAAGAGACGATAAACCAGAAAACAAATCAGGCATGATGAAGAGGGACAGCTGCCCCGGGGAAACAGAAAGGGGGCCGTCCCAGCGAGTGGCAGGGCCGGGGGGCCGCTCTGGGAGGTGGGGACAAGCAGTTCTGCCGGGAATGGATATTCCAGGCAGGAAACAGTCATGCAAAAGCCCTGAGGCAGGGTTTGGAAGGCCTGAGGCCGGGATGGCAGGACCAGGGTGGAGGACTGGGAGGGCCTCCGCTGACAAGGTCAGAGGAAGGCCTCACTCGGGAGAAGAGGCATCAGGTGCGCCAGGCCTCCCAGGATCAGTGAACACAGGCTCTGGCTGGCATCTGCTGTTTACCCACTGAGCACCTGGGCGGGCCCCAGAGACCCCAAGTGGAAGGCCGGGTGGGAGGTGGGGTGACGTCAGTGATGTGCTGCTTTCTTGTGCACCAACCAGAGGCAGGAGGAAAACGCCAGGAGCCTCTGAGCACCAGGAAGCAGAGTCAATGCCGGATGCATCCAATCAGAAAGGAGCCATCGGCAGCAAGGCCCTCCTGGCCATTGCCAGTCACCTCTGTGGGCATCTCCCAAGTGGGCTGCCCCACACCATCCTGCGGGCCCCTGAGAGCCCCGCTTTTCCTTCTCAACTCAGGGACCATCTCCCAGCCCAAGCCAGAGAGCCCCTGGCCGAGGAGGGAACAAAGCAGAGGAAAGGAAGAGCCGGCCAGGACGGGCACGGACGTGGGGTGGGAAATGCCCACAGCAGGCCTAGACCCTACGCAGCCGCCAGGAGCATGGCCGGCTTCCTGCCTGCCGCCCAGAATAGCCCGCACATCCTCGAGCCGCCGGCCCGGACCCCAGCCCGGCAGCGGCCCTGCCTTCCCCCACCTCCACCCATGGCCGGGACTTCTCCCCAGGACACCAAGCGCCCCGCACACTGCTCTGACCAGCCCTCCAGAGGCCAGTCACTCCTCGGAGCAGAGAGCCCCTGCAGGTCGTGGACGGGGGGACAGGGTTTGCCAGGTGTGGGGGTCCTGGGAGCAGAGATGCTAAACTAGAACAAAGAGGAGACGATCACTGAGGCCAGGGGAATGGGCCCTGGGATCCATCAGCCCTGCCCCCAAGCCACCCTGCACGAAAGACGGAAATTCTCTCTCCCATGAAACACCAAGTGGAGACCTTTAGATAGTTGTTGCATCCTAATCCGTGCCGTACCCTGCACTTCTGGTCACACAGACACAGCTCTTTCCCCAGGGGCCCCCGAGATAGGGCGGGCATCACAGTGATGTGGAAGCTTCGATTTCACCCTGAGCAACACTTCCTTCAGGAAGCCTTCCTGGGTTCCTTGGGCAAGGGCCTCACACAAACCGCACGTGCTTGCCCTGTGCTGTACGCCGCCCTCCCTCTTCCGACCTCCCCTCTGCTGCGGCTTTGTTTCCCTTGTTTGTGTGACCCTGTGCCTGGGGCACCCCCCACCGGCGCCCCCTGGGGCAGGGGTGGGGTTTGCAGGCCTGGCCTGGCACCCACGTCCTGGGGTGCACCGGTGTGAGCCAGGACGAAAGCAGTGTCATCTGACAGCTCCCGCCTGTCGCTCCCGCCAGTGAGCTTCTGTTGTGGAAGCCGGGGCGGTCACTGCGGTCATCACGGCTACGGGGCACTCGGGGCAGGGGGGGACAGGGGCAGAACTCAGAAGAGCCACGTCCCCTACACCCTCCACTCCAAGAAGCCCCCTCCCCAGTCCCCTGAGGCCTGTCCCGGGGCCCCAGCTTGGAGCCAGGTGAGAACCCCAACCCCTGTGGGTGTCACCACCTTGCCCGCCCTCCACCGACACCCAGGACGCTCGTGTCAGGATCCACGCCATCCTGATGCTTTGGGGGAGGATGCGGCATTACAGCAGTTCCCGGGGTGCAGCCAGGCCCCCGGAGGTCCCCGAAGGCCAGTTCTGAGATCATCCGATGCTCTGCCCTGTTTTCCTGCACCCACTTGCCTCGGTGCCAGGACACCTGCCCTCCTGGGCCCCTCCTTCCTCACTGTCACCCGGGCTGTCATCTGGTCCAGCCCCTGCTCCCACATCACCTATATAGACCCGTGAGCCCAGCCAGGCCATCCTCCGAGCTCCCACCAGCAAACCCCTGCACCAGGACACATCCCCCACGAGCTCCCCATCCCCGCCTGACCCCAGCGCCTTCCCTGCCTCAGAAACAGACACCACGCACGCAGGTGCCAGAGCAAACACTGTAGGGTCATGCCCCCAGTGCCCCTCTTCCCGAAAACATGCCTGTCTTCTGTCTTCAGCAGTGGACCCCTCACCTCTCACTCTTATCCCAACTGGAGAGCAAGCTGTTCCCAGCCCCTCCCAGCAACACCCTCCTGGGCTCCCTGCCTCCGCTGTTCCCAGAGGGCCGGTGAGCAGGCTGGACGGCTAAGGAAGGGACCCTGGACAGCACTGGAAAGAGGTGACCTTAGATCACACACACTGAACTCCTCATGGACACGGGCGGGATGCAGATGACAGAGCCCCCAACTTCTAGAAGAAAGCACAGTGAACGGTCCTCACACCGTGGTGTGGGGGAAGGGCCCTCCACCGCGGCTCATGGTGCAGAGGCAACAGACTCAAGACTGACAAATCTGAACGTTTCTTCATGACAAAAGCACCCAAGACAAAGTCAAAAGACACATGACCAACCGAGAGAAGACATTCACAACACTGACTGCAGACAAAGGACTAATATCCCCAGATACAAAGGACTTAAAAATTAAGGGACCAGGGACCAAAAACTCAATAGAAAAATTTGGAAAAGACCTGAACAAACAATTCACAAACACATACACACGCACACGTGACCTTTGGGCATATGAAAACTGTCCAAAGGCATAGTTATAATTGTAGCAATGCAGATTAAAACAAAGCTATCAGGCTGGTGAAAAATAAAAGAGCGTGACAACACAGCGTTGGGGGGTGCTGTGAGGAAGCCGGCACAGCCCCCTCACCTATGGCTGGCGGTACACAGGGCATACGCCTCTTGCAGGGAAATTTGGTCCTAATAACACTCCATGCACTTCCGTTTCTAGGAAGCTCCCCTAAAAGCACCTCTGACAATGTGAAAATGCAAATGTACAAGGTGATTCACTGAACATCGTTTGAGATCGCAAAATACTGGAAACGACTCAATGCCCATAAATCAAGCATGGTGCGTGGCACAGGGAGCTTCCCGGCAGCCGTGGGGAAGAATGTGGAAGATACAGATGAACCAATACAGGGTGATCTCCAGAGTAAACTGTCAACTGAGAAAAGCAAGTCCAAACAAGTATCTATAGCCTTCACAACAAACGGCGTGGGGAAAACTGGATCTCCGCATACAAAGGAATGAGGTTCGACCCTTGCCTTATACCGCATGCAAAAATGAACTCAAAATGGATCAAAGGCCTATATCTAAGACCCCAAAATGTAAAACAGTTAGAGGAAGGCATAAGGGAAAATCTTCATGATGCTGGACTTGCAAATGCTTTCCTGGATATGACACCAAGACGAGAGGGAACACAAGCAAAAATGAATCAGTTGGACCTCATGAAAATTAGGAATTTCTATGCAGCAAAAGACACAATCGGTAAAGGGGAAAGGCAACGCACAGAATGGGAGAGAGAATTTATAAATTTTATGTCCAGAATATATAAAGACCCTGCAACTCAACACCACCACCACTTAATTTGAAAATTGGCAAGACCCACCTATATGCTGCCTGCAACAGACGCACTTTGCCCTTAAGGACACATAGGCTCAGAGTGAAGGGGTGGAAAGAGGTAATCCGTGCAAATGGAAAACAAACAGAGCAGGGACAGCAGGACTTACATCGCACGAAATAGGCTTCGAGCCAAAGGCTGAATTAAGATATGAAAAAGGTCATTATATAATGATAAAGGGCCGATTCACAAGAGAATATAACACTGGTAAATATTTACGTACCCAACACGGGAGGACCTAAATATATTAAGCAAATACTAACGGATCTGAAATGAGACACAGTAATGCGATAACAACAGAGAATTCAATCCCCCACTTCAAACACTGGATAAATCATCCAGACAGGAAACCAGTGATTTAAACTACACGTGAGCCCAGATGGACCTACGCTGTCCATGCAGCAGCAGGACACACGGTCTCCTCAAGCGCACAGGGGACACTCTCCAGGACAGATCACATGGTGGGCCACAAAACAAGTCTCAATAAGTGTAGGAAGGTCGAAATCATGTCAAGCATCTCTTCTGACCCCCAAAATTAGAAATCAATTACAAAATAAAACGGAAATTCACAAATCTGTGAACACTAAATGATGTGCTCCTGAACAACCATGGGCTAAAGAAGAAATCGAGGCAGAAATAAAAAATACTTCAAGACAAATGAAAACTTGTGGGACAGAGCGAAAGCAGTGCTGAGGGGAAAGTCCATAGTGACAAACATCTCCGTTAAGAAGAACCCGATTTTACACCTCAAGGAACTAAAAAAAGCACTAAGCTGTGTGAACAGAAGGAAGGAAATGACAAAGATCACAGTGAAAATAAATGAAATATGGGCTAAAAAGATAAAACAAAAAGTAACAAAACTAAAAGCTGGTTTTTTGGGAAGATAAACAAAATAGACAAACTTTTTGCTAGGCTTACCAAGAAAAAGAGAAAAGATTCAAATAAGCAAAATTATAAATGAAAAAGGAGACATAAAACGAATTACATGGAGGTACAAAGGATCATGAGAAACTAATAGAACAAACATACCAACAAACTGGACAATCCAGAAGAAACGGATGAATTCCTGGAAACATACAAACCACCAAGACTGAATCGTGAAGAAACAGAAAATCTGAACAGCCCAATTACTGGTAAGGAGATTGAATCAGTAATCAAAAACCTCCCAAAGAAAGGTCCAGGGCCAGATACTTTCGCTGGTGAAATCACGAAACATTTTAAGAATTAATGCCATCCTTCTCAAACTCTTCCAAAACAACAACAAAAACAAAAAATACACACAAAAAAACCAAAAACCAAAAAAACAAAACAAAACAAAACACAAAAGAGGAAGGAACACTCCCACACTAGTTCCCTGAGGTCAGCATTACTCTGACACCAAAGCAAGACAAGAACATTACAAGAAAAGAGAATCACAGACCAACATCCCCGATGAACACAGATGCAAAAATCCTCAAAATGTTGGCAAACTGCGTTCAACAATACATGAAAAGGGTCACACGCCATGATTGAGTGGGGTGTATTCTGGGGATGCAAGGATGGTTCAATATCTGTAAATCAGTGAGCATGATACACCACATTAATAAAATGAAGGATTAAAATAACTATCAGCTCGGGCGCCTGGGTGGCTCAGTTGGTTAAGCGACTGCCTTCGGCTCAGGTCATGATCCTGGAGTCCCGGGATCAAGTCCCGCATCGGGCACCCTGCTCAGCGGGGAGTCTGCTTCTCCCTCTGACCCTCCCCCCTCTCATGTGCTTGCTCTCTCTCATTCTCTCTCTCTCAAATAAATAAATAAAATCTTAAAAAAAAAAATAACTATCAGCTCAATAGATGTAGAGAAAGCATCTGACAAAATTTAAATCCTTTCAAGATAAAGACTCTCAATAAATCGGGTATAGATGAACACACTCCAACATCATAAAGGCCACATGTGACAAGCCCAGAGCTGACATCATCCTCAATGGTGAACAGCTAAAAGCTTTTCCTCTAAGATCAGGAGCAGGGAAACAATACACACCCTCATCACTTCTATTCAACATGACTGGAAGTCCCAGCCTGAGCAATTAGGCAAGAAAAATGAAAGGCATCCAAGCCAGAAAGGAAGAAGTAAAACTGTTTCTATTTGCAATGAAATGATATTATGTATAGAAAACCCTAAGGACTCCACCAAACTGGTAGAATAAACAAATTCAGTAAAGTTGCACGATATAAAACCAACATACAAAAACTAGTTGTGTTTCTATACACTAATTACAGACTACAAGAAAGAGAAATTAAGAAAACAGTCCCATTATGGCACAGCATAAGGAACAGAGTCAATGACATTGTATGAGCGTTATATGGTGACAGATAGTAGCTACACTTATGCTGAGCACACCATAACATGTGAACTTGTTGAATTGCTATGTTGTACACCTGAAACTAACATAACACTGTGTGTCAATGACACTCAAATAAAAATACTAATAATCGTTTTTTCAAACCCAAAACCTGGGATTGATACTTCTCCCAGAGTTAGACTCCCCTATTTTGAGAAACAGCAATATCCACTCTGTTTTTTTTTTTTTAAGATTCTATTTATTTATTTGACAAAGAGAGAGCACAAGCAGGGGGAGTGACTGGCAGAGGGAGAGAGAGAGAGAGGTAGGCTCCCTGCTAAGCAGGCAGCCCGATGTGGGGCTTGTTCCCAGGACCCTGAGATCATGACCTAAGCCAAAGGCAGACGCTTAACCAACTGAGCCACCCAGAAGCCCTTCCACTCTGCTTCTGATAGGCAATGTGACTTGGGCACACCACTTTTCTGGGTCTCAGTTTCCCCATCTGCAAAATGAGGGGTATGAATAGATGAGGTATGGTTATGTGAGCAAGTATACAGATGTCAAATAGCAAAATAACATTCTGATTCTTCTTTTATGCAGATTGGTGACAATACTAAGTGAAACTGAGAGCTTTCAAGAAATAAGGAAAACAACCCCATTTATAAAAGAATAAAATACTTAGAAATAAATTTAACCAAGGAGGTGAAAGATCTATACACTGAAAACTGTAAGACATTGATAAAAAAAAGGAAAGATGACACAGATAAATGGAAAAACATTCCACGTTCATGGATGGGAAGAATCAATATTGTTAAAATGCCCATACTCCCCAAAGTAATCTACATTTTCAATGCAATCCCCATCAAAATTCCAATGGCATTTTTCACAGAAATAGAAAAAGCAATCCTAAAATTTGTATGGAACCAAAAAAAAGCCCGAATAGCCAAGGCAATCTTGAGGAAGAACAAAGCTGGAAGCATCACACTCCCTGATTTCAAACCATATTACAAAGTTGTAGTCATCAAAACAGTGTGGTGCTGACATAAAATCAGACAGAGATTGATGGAACAGAATAGAGCCCAGAAATAAATCCACAGGTATGGTCAATTAATTTATAACAAAGAAGCCAAGAATATACAACTGCAGAAGGACAGTCCCTTCAATAAATGGTGCCGGGAAAACTGGATAACCAAGTGCACAAGAATGAAACTGGACCGCTTTCTTACACCACACACACAAATCAACTCAAAATAGATTAAAGACTTGAAAAAAAAGACCTGAAACCATAAAACTCCTGGAAGAAGACACAGGTGGTAAGCTCTTGACATTGGTCCAAGTGATGATTTTTTTTTTTTTGGATCTGACACCAAAAGTAAAGGCGACAAAAGCAAAACTAAACAAGTGGGATTACATCAAACTAGAAAGCTTCTGCACAGCCACGGAAACCATCGACAAAATGAACCAGCAACCTTGGGAATGGGAGAAAATATCTGCAAACCACATAGCCAATAAGGGGTTACTATCTAAAATATACAAAGAACTCCTACAACTCAACAGCAAAAACCCAAATAACCTGATTTTAAAATGGGCAAAGGACCTAAACTGACATTTTTTCCAAAGAGGACATACAAATGGCCAACAGGTACCATGAGAGGTGCTCAACATCACTCACCAACAGGGAAATGCAAATCAAAACCACAAGGAGATACCACCTGTCACAAGTCACAATGATGATCATCAAGAGACAAGAGATACCAAGTGTTGATGAGGCTGTGAAGAAATTTGAACGCTTGTGCATTGTTGGTGGGAATGCAAAATGGTGCAGCCGCTTTGGAAGACAATATGGCAACCCTCAGAAAAATTAAAAATAGAATTACCATGTGATCCAGCAATCCCACATTTGGGTGTATCCCCAAAAGAATTAAAAGTAGGGTATCAAATAGATCATTGTATATTCATGTTCATAGCAGCATTATTCACCATAGTCAAAAGCAGAACAACCCAGGTGTTCTTTGATGGAGGAATGCATAAACAAGACATGGCCCATCTACACACTGGACTGTCACTCAGCCTGAACATGGAGGGACATGCTGACCGGTTACAGCTGGACAGACCGAGGATGCTATGCTGAGTAAAATAGGCCAGACACAAAAGGACAGATACTGTGTGATCCACTCATATAAGGTCTCTAGAGAGGTCAAGTTCATAGACATAGAGTGGACGGTGGGCACTGGGGCTGGGGGAGGGATGGGAGTCGGCGACTCAGGGGGACAGAGAGTGGACAGTGGGCATCGGGGCCAGGGGAGGGGATGGGGGTGTTTCATGGAGATAGAGTTTCAGTTTGGGAGGGTGAAAACAATCTGGACATGGACGGTGGGGACGGCTGCACAACAGTGTAAATATGCTTAAGTGCCCCTGAGCTGTGCACCTAAAAATGGTTCAGCTGGCAAATTGTATGTGTATTTTACCACAATTAAAAATTTAACCAGAAAGTATCTATGGTATGCTTTCCTTTGTGTAAGAAAGGAAATATAAGAAAATACACATGCGGTTGCTCCTTTGTGTGCAAGAACTACAGGAAGGATGAGTCTGTGGCTACTTCACGTACGTTACCAGGGTCGGAAAAAAAGACAAGAGTGAGAGCCGGGTTTCCTGCTGCCAAGAAATGGAACGGGAGACGTGGCAGGAACCCATATGAATATTACACATACACACACAGGCAGATAGTTGCAGAAGGAAACAGCCATGTGCGTCTGGGGCCAGACATGCCACACCTGCAGCTGCCGGCCAGGCCAGGCTGCCCAGCCGCCAGGAGCCCTGCCAGTGCCCCGGGCTTGGTATCTACATCCCATCTGCCAAAGAAACCAGGCTCCTTGGAGAAGTGGCCGATTTCCAAACCAGACAAGGAGGACAAATCAAGCAAAGTCGGGAGCACGCTGGGGAGCCACAGAGGGATGCCGTGTGCTCAACAAAGACGGAGCGCCCTGGAAGGGCTCAGAAGCCGCCCTGAAGGAGCTCCCAGTGCCCAAACCAGGGGCTATTTGAGGCACGAAATCAGGAATGATAGTATTGGACGATGATCCATAAATTGAATCAAGATCCATGAGGCCACATGGATATAAACAAACCTCTGGGATGAGACAGCTCACCCTACGGATGAATTCCAGTTAATAAGTGGAGAGGGAAGCAGGGATAGAAAATCCCCATCAGACAAATGCCATGGAAGGAGCCCACGGAAGGAGCCCCGTGCCAACAGGAGCTGCCGCCGGAAGCTAGACGCAGTGGGCAGAGTTTGAGGAGGAAAAGGATATTTGCAATGTGTCCAAGTATCTTCCTCAAGATATTTATTAATGACAGAGGGGAAAACAGTACATTTTCAGCAGAAAAGCTTGAAAGAGTCCTCTACCCAAGTGATCAATGTCAAAATCACCCGTAGAAGACCTACGACGTCATGCATCCGTGTTACAAGGCACAGCTCAGGACCCGACGTTGCTCCCGGCCGTGCTCGCCAAGAAGGCACCACCTCGATCTAATCGCCACGCCCATCGGACACACCCAAATCAAGGGACCATCTACGGACAGCTGCGCGATACTCGTCAAAAATGTGCAGGTCCTGGAAGACAGGGAATGCCTGTGGAGCTGCCAGGGGCTGTGGGAGACGGAGGGGAGGACACCTGAATGCAGCGTGCGGATCTCAGAGCAGAGAAAGGACGCGAGTGGGAAAACTGGTGGGATTTGAACACGGCCTGTAGCCTCATTGGTAGGAGCACACTGATGCCTGCTTCCTGGTTCTCATCGATGTATCTGGCTCAGGAAGAGGTTCGCATTAGGGGAAGCTGAGGCAGGAGCCTAGGAGCTCTCTACTATTACAGAACTTTTCTGTACGTCTACGCTTATTTCAAAATAAAAAGTAAAAAATAAAAAGTATAGAATTTGAGCGGACAGACCTCAGCACTCGTCACTCAAGCCCCTTGGTGTCCCCTATGGCTCTCAGAGTCACAACCCAGGCCCGCCCTCCAGCCCCCAGCCCTCGCCACTCCTCACATGTGCCAAGCATGCCATACCACAGGGCCTTTGCACATGCTGTCTCCTCTGACAGGCTGCCCCCTGACCACCCCCATGAAAGGGCACCCATCACACTCTTCACCCCCTTCCCTGTTTCGTGCCTTCTCAGGTTCCAGCTGCTGTCTGACACCCTCTCTGCTCTCTGGAATGCCATGTCCCAGGGGACAGCGATCCTGTCTCAGGTCCCCAGGAACCTGGAAGACAGCCCCGTGCATCACAGGTGCACCGTGGGCAGCTGATTCCATTGCTCAAGTACAAAGAGGCTGATAAACACGAAGGCATTCCCCTTCGCTACAAAAACAACATTCTATTTCTGCTTCATCAAAAGGGCAAAGTGTTTTGACGATAATACCCAGCTTTAGAGAGGGTGGAAAAAAAACTGAGTGCTGTCCAGCATCAATGAGGGAGGTTAAATTAGGAAAAGCTTCCCGGAAGGCAGTTTGGCCGAAGGTGTCAGAGCCATCAAAACGTGGGAATGCTTTGATCTCACTGGTCCCCTCCTGCAAATGTGACCCAAGGAAATAATCCAGGTTCCAGGCAAAAAATGAACGTACGGGGATTTGCATCACCATCTTCTAAGAGTGAAGTGGGAAACGACACAGTGTCAACAGCAGGGAAGAGGAGGGGTGCATCTGTTCCGTCCCAGAGGAAACAACCGGGCATCCTTGGAACGTCACGTGGGAAACGTTCGGCCCGCGTTGAGGGATAAAAAAATGCAAATGAGTGGTTTAGCACCGTCTCCATTTTACCCAATATTTATACAAAGAAATATACATGTGCAGATACATGCGAATAACAGCGGGGCCGTTCCGCTGATCACATCATGCTTCCTCGGAGCTGGTGTTAAGGGGGGTGCGTGCCCGTGAGGACACTCACCCTCCATCAACCGTGCAAAGCTAAGGCTTGCACCATCCCCACCTCACAGAGGATGCCACAACGGCACCCACAGCCACACAGCTTTGGGGGCAGGCTGGCCGGAGCCCCCCGCTCACCAAGTGTGCTCACGTTCTCTCCTGCACCCCAGGGGCACACATCGGCACATGTACACCCCCAAACTGACCTGGGGAAAGACCGGGAAGGAATCAACGGCAGGGGTCTCTGGGTTGTGGTTCAATGAGTCATTTTAATTTCCTCTTTAAAATTTCCAAATGGTCTCTGCTCAACATGTCTGAGTTCTATAATCAGAAAAGCTGATCTAAAAACATGTTCTTATGTCTTCCAGGAGATAATCGGAAGCCTTTCCAGCAGCTCTTGAAATCATCATGTGCTTCTGATTAACATCAGTGATGCAACAGATCACATCCGTACATTTCAGAAGGAGTAAACCTCCCACGCGCGCAAGAGGGGAGTGAAATCCAAAGGAGTCGTGGTAATTTGGGGTAACTTTTTATTCATACAGTTTAATCTCGAACTTACAGGACGGTTGCAAGAACAGCACGAGGAACTCCCAAACGCCCAGATTCACCAGCAGTTGCTCCATTGTCCTGCCCTATGGCCTCCCTCTCCCCCGCCTCCTCCCCTCCGTTAGGTTTTCTGGAACCACTGGAGGGTAGGCTGGAGACATCGAGCCTGGTTTTTGCTAAATACTTCTGCGTGCATATCTCAGGAACAAGGACATTCTGGTCTGTAGCCACAGGTGTCAAAATCAGGAAACGGAACGCACACGGGACAACTTACCCAATCCGAGCCACTGACTCTACCTGGCCGAGCACCCCAGCGCTGGGCGCACAGGCAGCTCTCCCCGACCGGAACCCCACCCCGAATCACAGATTCCATGCCACCATCAACTTCATGTTCCTCCTGTGATCTGAACATTTCCTTAGTCTCTCTGTACATTCTTTTGACTTTGACATCTTCAAAGAGTTCAGGCCAGTGTCCCTGGGGAGTATCCTTCAATTCGGGCTTACCGGTGTTTCCTCACGACTAGAATCCGGTGACGTGTCTTTGGCAAGAACGCGGCTAACCAAGGACAACTGCGCGGGGGCTCCCGCGGTTGGTTTGCCCCTTCCTGGGGATGTGAACTTTGATCAGGCGGGTTTCATCCCTGCAAGGTGGGGTCTTCGCCACGTCACCCCCGAGGGAGATGCTCTGAGGCTGGGTATGGAACCATCCTCCCCTCTTCGTCTACCAGGGCAGCGCTGCCCCCACTGATGACCACCTGCCCTCCTGGCTGGTCCGCGACTTCGGGAGCGCTCCCTCCCCCCGACAAGCCATGTCCCTTGTCTCCCGAGCTTCGCCCATCCCCAGCACTCTGTGGGAGTGGTGGCCACTCCTAGCGTGCTTTTGGGTTTAGTGCGCTGTTATTTTATTTTGGATTCTCCCATGTCCGCCTGTGCACAGGGCCGGTCGGCAGTCACCTTTTTGGGGTCCTCACCAGGCCAGTGGGTCAGCACTGTGCTTCTGAGCAGCAGCAGGTGGGCTGCCCGTGGCCAGGTGTCGACCTGGACTGGGAGGGGCCTGCGTGGCGCGGGTCAGCCGGCCACAGGCTTCCTGAGGGAAAACTCGTCAACGACCTTTTGTAGAAGTGTCTTTTCGCTCGTGTCCCACATCCTGCACTCGGAACAGAACACAGGTTGTGCCGTGACCGGGCCCTCGGCCACCAGAGTCACCTCGCGGAGGGTCCCGATCGTGCATCAGCCTGCCCTCATCTTCCCTCCCACTTCAGTGGCCTTTCAAGCTCATTCCAAATCTGAGACACTTCTTCGTTCGTCTCTAACTTAATACCTTCTCCCAAGTAAGCAGCCATTCCGCAAGGTTTCTCAGATCTGTTGGAATACAAGTTTGCGAATCACGGTCAAAGCTCAATCTGTCGCATTCTCGTGTCTAATTTTTAACTCTATAGTTGCCATGTGTCCTTGATTAGAACTATGTCATCCTTTTCCTAAAACAAAAAAACAAAAACAAAAACAAAAACACCCCCCCCCCAAAAAACAAAAAAATAAGAGTCCATTCCGGATTGTCAATTCGATATTTTTTGCTTCTTAGTATTTTATTGTCTTCTTTCTGCATTTTTGCCCGGGTTATCACTGGTTTAGCTTGCATGCTGACTTCAGTCTCGTCTAGGCCCGCAAGCCCACGCAGCTGTGCGTGAGGGACACCCGCGTCCCTCCCCGTGCGCGCTCTTCAATACCCACAGGGCCGTGGCTGTGTTCAGTTAAGTAGATTTTTCTTCTTTAAACTTGTTACTAAGTAAACTGGTAATTAGCTTTAAACGTAGGTCAAGATCAGGGAAATCTAGTCTGTTAATTTTAGAACGTATCTTGGCTCTGGCGGTCCAGCATAAAATCCACGTTTGCGGCTGTCCTGGGGATGTCGTCAGGAGGTCCTGCTTACGGAGCATGGAGGCCGCGCGGCTATCGATGAAATTTCCCTCTTCGCCCCAGTGCCTTGTCCGAGATGTAGGCCGCGCCTCTCCTGTCTCTGGGTGCAGGTACCTGAAAATCCCCAGCTGCTCTTTTATTTTGATGACATTGTTCCCGACTTTGTGATATTTTTATAGACAATAGATATTTGGGTTTGTTTTGAATTCATTCTAAGATGTAGGCTTTTAGGAGGGGGCTCTCACCACTGGTTACGTGCATGGAGATGAGGCGGGAGAGAGAAGCCAGCCTGGTGGGGGAGGGTTGGCTGCAGAACCAGGTGGGGGGTGGGCTGCAGACCTGGGGGGCTGCCGCAGAACTGGGGGTGGGCCAGGTTCCGGTCTATTCTCATCTGGGGCAGGGGTCGTGCTGCAGGAGAGCCAGCAGAAGGCAGGAGGTGAGTCTGGGGTTTCTGCACCGCACCTGTCCTTCCAAGGGGCACCCAGCCCTACCCAGCCCTACTGGGAGGGGAGGGAGGATGCAGGGCTGTGGGTGAGGGGTTTCGAGGTTTGGGGGCAAGAGAGGGGACATGGAGGGCCAGGCCACTGCAGTGGGAGGGAGAGGCTGGGAGGCCGCTGCCCTACCCAGGGTATGGGGTCGGGGGAGTCACCTGCTGTCCTTCAGGAGAATGGCTCCTCCCCAGGGTCCAGTTCTAGAACACATTCTGTGTCCCACTTGGCTTTGGGGTACTGTCAGTGTGAGACTCCACTGACACTTCAATTGGGGGCCCAGGAGCAGAGTTTCATGGATGGAAGAGGGGGCTCTCCAGGTGGGGGGGGCACTTGGCCCTGGGAGAGCCTGGGCACCAGCACGATGGGGTCCCTGCGGCGAGGAGGGGACAGCGCAAGGGACTGCATCCAGGGCCAGAGCGTGGGGGTGTGGGGGCGGGCAGGAGGGGGAGCTGATGCGATCCCAAACCGAGACCCCTGGGGGGGCCCCCCAAATGAAAGGGCTCAGAGAGGTCACGGGCAGGTGGGACCCGGTGTCACGTGACCTGACGAGCCCGCCCCTGGGTGCAGACAGCAGGGAACCAGACGCAGGTGTTCAAACAAAAGCACACACACGTTCACGGCAGTGCTCCTCACAAAGGTGGAACCAGCCCAGGCACCTGCCGGCAGACAAGCATAAACAACATGCCGGCCATCCTGGCGATGGAACATCACACAGCTCGAGACCAGGGACAGGTCACAGCTGCCGTAGCATGGACCGAGCCGTCCCCAAGGACCAGGCCCTGCAGGGACCCACTCCCACCCGATGCCCGCAACAGGCCGATGCAGAGAGATGGACCATGGATCCGGGGTTGCCTGGGGCCAGGGTAGGGTGATGGGGTCGCTCCCTGCTACCAGGCATAGGACTTCCTATGTGGTCCATGACAACGTGCAGGAGTTAGGAACACTGCGAACCTCCCAGATACCACCGATCTGCACACTTTCAACGGGTTAAATGCTACGTTTTCGGTTACCACAATAAATGACGTATACTCGAGCACACACATACACAGAGGTCACCTCCAAGGTCAAACACCTGGTTCCCGTTGGGCTCTGCCCCTCGCCAGCAGGGCGCCCCGGGCCCGGCTTTCCCCACCGGGAACAAGGCTGACGTCGGGCTTTGGGGGGGCTCCGAGAAGTGAGCCCCCGTAAGTGCCCGCACATGTCTGGGGTCCACCCGCCGTCAGGTGGACCAGCATCCCCCCAGGGCCGTGAAGGCCCTCCCCATCAGCGCCCCTTTCCTCACACCCAGCCCGGACCCCGCTGGCCGCACAAAGCCGCTCCGAGTCCCTCTGAGTCCCTCCGACCTGGGGGCTTGCCTCCCTGGCTGTCCGGCGTGGCTCAGCCCTAACACAGAGCGTCCTGATGCAGGGGCCTTGCGTCGGGGCGGATGCAAGAGCTCCGGGCGGGCACACGGCCTCACAGACCAGACGTTTCAGAGCCTGGAGCCCGGCTGCCCCACGGGCATACAGGGAACCTCCGCCAGCCCTGACGTCTGGTGGCGCTCGCTGGCTGCCAGCCACTCTGGGGCCTGTCACCTGGCCGCTGCGGCCTGGTCTGCTCAGCTGTAGTGGGGGGCGCTCCCCACAGATGGGGTGATGGGGAGGGGGCTCCCAATCAGTGGGTGCAGACGTCTACCACACCCAAGCAAAGAGCACGCGGTCCAGCCACTGCCTTGCTCCCGGCTGCCACGGCTCCTGCTCCCCGCGCTTCACTGGCAGGTTTGGAAAGGAGGACGTCCAGTCCTGGAGCCACAGTGGTGAGGCTTTCCCCCAGGCTCCCCATGGGGCATGGCCAAGCCCCTCCCCGTCACCCTGCACTGGCCTGAGGGGCTCTCGGCGGGCACCTACTTGGCGAGGGTCACCTTGGAAAGCTGGCCCCTGGCCCTCCCTGCTGGAGAGGAGGTACCCGCAGGCTCCAGACGGACCCAGGGCGACACCAGGCCACACGTGCCAGCTGGTTCCAACCAGGCACAATGACTGACCATCACTCCCCCACCAGGCACTGTGCCACCACTAGGGATGTGCTTCCAGACCCCGCGGGAAATGGCCCTGCCCTCTTGGGGCCCCGGCACAGAGCCCTCCCCAGCCCGGGCCCCTGGGAAGGGCTGGGAGCTCAGCTGGCCCCCTGCCAGGGCATCTCCAGGGCCTCACAGCACGACACCTGCCTGCCCCCACTCAGGGTCCATCCCTGACGTGGCCCCCAAAAGTGGGAACTCTGGAGGCCCCCAGCCCTCTGAATCCCTGACACCCACCCCAGGCTCCCAATTTTCTTCCCAGTTTGGTGGTTTGTTACCATCCAAGTCCTGGAGAAAAATAACAGGATTGCCCGGGCCTGCCCCCAACACGTGGCCTGCTCTCCTTGACCTGGGCCAGCCGCTCCTCAGCCACACATGGAACATTCCAGAGGTGCCACAGGGAGTCGAAGTGTAGGTGGGACCCCACTCTGCCCGGAAGGTGCTCCCCGCCAGGGACCAAGAGGGGCAGAGGGGCAGGAGGCTCTTCCCCCAAATGACACAGATGCCTTTCGGGTCAGCCCCGCGCCCCGCCCACCCCCACCCCCTCGAGAGCCCTCTCTTCATGGCCATCTGGGTACCCTGGGGTACTGGGGGGCCCTGTGGTGTCAGGGGAGCCCAGGTCAAGTCTCGGCCCAGAGCTGTGAGTCCTGCCACCCCGCCGGGGCCCCGGGAAGGTCAGGGTGTCCTCCCAATGCCCTTGAGGACAGCACGGGACAGCTAGGCCCGAAGCACCATCACACGGCTCCTCTAACAAGTGGGGGGCATGGCAGCATGGCACCTGTGCACCCCGGACACGGAAGGGGCCTGGAGAGGGGCGTGGCCAAGTGCACGTGGCAGCAGGAGCCCGAGCTGGCCACCAACACCACCATCCCCTGGCCCCCACCCACGCTCTCACATCACGGGGACCCTCCCCTCCCAGCAGCTCTGCCGCCCCTTCAGGGACAGAGGCCAGCAGCCCGGCCCCAGAGCCCAGCCCTTGACCTTCCCTCTCCGCATGCAGATGCCTTCCGCTGGGGTACACAGGCTGGCCCTGGGGCTCTCCTGTCCCCTTCCTTCTTTCTCCGTGTGAGCAAGGGATACACACCCAGGCAGACACACACCTGTGTACATACACACACAGGTCAAACACCGGGCCCTCCAAGTCCTGGGGACTCACGGTGCGTGGGAGGACATGGGGGTCCTGCTGGGTCTGCTGACCCTCCACTGACCCGCCTTCGGTGTCTGGCAGGTGGACGGGTGGGAGGCAAGGCTCATCAGTATCAGAGGTTCCAGAATCCCCACCCCGGTGCTAAG
>NC_138379.1:1454847-1480547 GCF_054177405.1 Leptonychotes weddellii | reverse complement strand
TGGGGGGGATGCACCTGAGGACAGGGGGCATCGTGGGGGGGGATGTACCTGAGGGTGGGGGGGCACCGTGGGGGGATGCACCTGAGAGCAGGGGAGGGACCATGGGGGGATGCACCTGAGGGCAAGGGGGCGGGGGACAGCCCTTCCAGCAAACGGTGCTCGGACATTTGGGAAAAGCCACATAAACAAGGGGCCTCGAGCTGCAGCCCACACCTAACCTGGAAAGGGACTCCAAAGAGTCCCAGGCCTAAAGCTAAACCCGAAACCACACAAGTTTTAGGAGAAAGCACGAAGGGCTCTGGGCCTCGGGCTAGTCAGGGACTTCTCAGACTTCTCCAGAGGCGGAATCTTCTCTCTGCAGGCAGTGAAGGGAACGAGAGGGCTGCACACTTGTTGGACCTCAGCAGGGTGGGAAGGCGACAAAGGACTCGTGTCCAGAATATAATCAAAACTCCTGGAGCTCGCCAGGAAGGAAACAGACCACCCGTGTCCCCACCAGAGGACAGACCTCAACAGATGCTCCGCAGAATGAAGACCTGGGAAGGCGCTCAGTGTATTGGTCATGAGGAAGCGCGAACCCAGCCACGAGACAAGGCCCCCACGCACATGTCGGGTTGGCTGGACGTAAGGAGAGCCACCAAGCCGAGCGCTGCCGAGGACACGCGGGAGCCGGACATTGATGCCCGGCCGGTGGGGAGGCACGGGGAGCAGCCACGCAGATTCCTCCCTATCCGCCCACCCCTGCCGCATGGCCAGCCCTGCCACGTGCCCGCGCCACGACGTGGGCCCCCACGTTCCCAGCCCCAAACCTGGGCCCAACGCAGATGTCCTTCAGCAGGGGAACGGATCCCCAAAGCAGGGTGCAGAGTCCCACACAGGAGTGTGCACACGCCACGACCCGCAGGAACCCCGGGACGTGGTACTGGGTGGAAGCCGGACAAAAAAGTGCCCACTGTGTGCTTCCATTGATAGAAAGTTCTACCAAAGCAAACCAACCTACAGAGCCAGGAGCGGATGGGTGGTGGCCCAGGGCGGGGGCAGTGCGCAGGGAGGAGAGCTTATGGACAGGCAGAAGGATACGTTTGGGGGGGTGGATGGCTGGCCCCGCTAACGGTGGTCTCACGGGGTCCACACCCACCACGCTGACCCAAGAGCACACGTTGAAGACAAGAGGTGTACCACAGGGCAGTTACACCGCAGTCAGGCTGCTCGGAAGAAAGGTCACTCGGAGAAGTGTCCACACATGAGAAAGGTGAAAGAGTGGAGGGAAAGTGGCCATTTACTGGCACTCGCTCTGTCCCCGCACGGTTCTGAGGCTGGCCGCCCCTCCCCCCACCCCCGATGGCCTCTCAACGGCTCCAGGAGCACCATGTCTAAGGGCCATTTCCTGAGGCTGTATCTGCCTTCCTGTGGCTCCTCAGCTGACCTTCCCAGCCACACCACGTCCTCTGTGAGAGCCCGGTCAGGCCACGGCAGTGGGCCTCCCCCGCCCACCCTGTCCCCACTGGTCCAGGCCGAGGGGTGGGAGGCGGCAGAGCAGACACAAAGCCAGCCCTGACCTCTTCAGGGTAACCACCTTCTGCCGGACACTGGGGTGCCACGAGGGGCACCCAGAGCTCAGCCCCCCCAGGAGCCACAGGGGGATGAACCCACTGCCCCCCGCAGAGGCACCTTCCCCACCTCCCACCCCCCAGGAAATCCATTCCCCAGGCCTGCTGACCAGCCCTGCCTGGCTCTCAGCCACAACTTGGCCCCTGAGCTCAGGTCACCTCCTGCCCCATCTCAAGTGCCCCATTCAAGCCCCGACTCCTCGAGGAGCCCCCTCGGGCTCCTGCACCCCTGAGCATCCTGTATATGCACTGGCCCCCCAGAGCCTGGGGAGGCCCTGGGCCATGACCAGGCCTTGCTCGGTACGGTGAGCAGGGCCTGGCTCTGGAAGGGGAGGCACATGCAGGTCCCTGGGCAGGCCAGCAAAGAACAGACCCGAGTGGCCCTACCACCTGTGACCCGCCCAGAGCAGGTGGCCAGGGACCCGTGGACCCTCTGGCCTTGCAGGCCACAGAGCCTGAGCTCAGCAGGCCCCCTGGGAGGTGGCCTCAGCCTGGCAGACCGACCAGTGGCAGAAGGCGCGGGCAGGCTGTGGTGTCCAGGCTGGGGCAAGGGTAAAGGGCCGGGGCAGGATGGACAGGGTATGGGGACGGGTCCGCAGGGGCCCCCCTGCCGCTGGGCGCTCCTGGGCCCAGGCCAGGCCCCCAGGGTGAACAGCAGGCAGGTCTGCAAAACTAGGCCTCAGCTGAATCGGGCCCCACATCACAGCAAACCGTAGACACAGAGCATCAGCAGTGATGGGGGCTGGGGCCCAGGTGGGCACCGCTGGGAAGACCGGGGCCCAGGTGGGCAGGGATGGCTCAAGGCACCTATCAGAGCAGCCAGGGGGCAGGCAGGGGCTAGAGCCCAAGTCCCACCGCAGGGCTGGGATCACCTGTGGCTTCAACGTGGTTCCCCAGGACGGGCCCATGACCATGGGCATCGGCTCGGTAAGCCCCGGGGCTCTGACCTGGATGCCCCCGAATCCCGAGCCAGACACCGTGCGGAGCGACACAGCCTATGGTCAGCGGTCCCTGTGGGCCGGGAGCTCCTGAGCAGCCGCATCTCCTCCCAGCAGCACCCAGGGCCCCTCCTGGGTTTGCTGCACCTCCAGAAGGCACTAATCCCACAGGGCCTCGGGGAGCCAGGGGAACAGGCCACCGGCTCTGCTGGCTGTGGACCGGGCCCAGACTCCCCGCAAAGCGCGGCCTTCCTCCTGACAGCACCTGCCGCGCCCAGCAGGGCCAGCCCAGAGCTGCCCCCAGCCAGCTGTTCTCGAGGCCTGTGTGCGCTCACCTTCCCAACCCCCTAACACCGACTCCAGGAGCCAAGTTCTGAGCCCACACTCTGCCCCCCAGGGGACAGTGGGCAGAGTCTGGAGGTGGTTCTGCTGCCACGACTTGGGAGGCAGATGCCAGGGGCGTGTGGCGGCCACCGCGCCAGGGGAGACACTGACACCTGAAGGACCCAGCACGGCCCCCCCAGAGCGCGGTCTGGACCCCATGTCAGAGCGCGGAGCTGGAGGAGCCCTGCCCGCAAACTGAAAAGGGGGAGAGGAGGAAGCCTTGGCCCCCATGCCCACCTAGCAGGAGCCCCGGGGCAACACTGACCAGCATTCCTGCAGCCCAGTCTTGGGGGGCAGCTGACCCTGGCAGGGTCCCCAAGGGCTTTCTGGCTCCTGGAGGGCCCCACTCCCCCAGGCGAGGCTGACAGTGCAGGCTGGCTCCCGTCCCCCACTCCCGCCTGCCCCCCAAGGCCAGGCAGATGTCCCTGACGGTGCCCTGACTCGCTGTCCAGGACAAGCCAGGGACACTGCAGCTGCCACCCCAGCAACACGGGCCAGACCCTCCACTCTCTGCGGACCACAGCCCCAGACCAGCGGGGAGGACCCCCAGCGCTCCACGTCCTCCACGCCCCTCGCCCTGTGAGCCTTCCTCCTGCAAGTGGGAACTGCACTGGGGGACCTTTCTGTGTGGAGAGGCCGGGCCTGGGGGCACCGGGGGGCCTCCCCACCGACGAGCGCCCTGTCCAGGCAGCGGAAGTCCCCTTCTCAGGCTATGGCATGGGGCAACAGGGCCACAGCAGGTCTGCGTCTCCTTAACAAGCAAGGTCACCGTCCAGCCTTGCAGGGGACCCGTCCTGTGCAGACGCCTCAGGAAAAGTCAATCACCTGATCCTCTGGGGCACCTCGAGATGGCCAGTCTCAGCCCCAGACAGGAGGAAGCAGAGCCCTCCTCTTCCCGTACCTGCTCCCGCCCCTCTCCACCGCCACCCCAGGGAGGCAAGCTGAGACAGTCACCAGCTCCCCCAAGGACAGCTCGGGTTACAAGCCAGGCAGGTGCCACCAGGAACCATCCCAATCCAGAACTGCCCAGTAAGGCTCAGCCCCTGCCACAGCATGCCAGGCTGATGACCTTCCCCACTCCCAGAAGGCACAGTCAGTGAGCAGCTGGGCTGCGCTGTCCTTCCCAGGGACGGCCCAGGCGCTGGACCTGATGGCATGCTGTCCCAACCCACGTAGTAAGCACTGGGGTGCGGGCCGGTCTCTGCCCCCACAGTGACCCCCTCCAAAAGCCTCTCTTCAGTCCAGATGCCACCGGCCGGGAAGTCCCCTGCAGGAGCACAGCAGTGGGAGGGAGATCACTGACCCCACCCATCCCCTACTACCCTGACCCCACCGCCCTGCCCCGCCCCCGGGCAGGCTGGGCCAGTCTCCCCAGTAGCCGGCCGAGGACTTGCCAAGAGTGTCCCTGGCTCAGACCAGCGGGGAGGATGTCCCGGGGGACATCCAGGTTTGGGGGGGGCAAGCTCTCCCTGGGTCTGGGGAGGGAGTCTCGTCCGGCACCAGCAGGCCCCCAGCCCACTGCCCTGGGGGACTGCTCGCCCGGCGCCCGCGGGGTGAGCAGGACCAGAGGGAGGGACTGGCAGGGGCTAGGGTGCTGAATGCAGCCACGCAGGAAGCACTGGACAGAGTCACGTGATGGGTCCAACGCCAGTCCTGCCGCCCACCAGCTGCGACACTGAGCAAGTGTCTATGTCCCCACGGGGCCCTGACCCCGCTTCGGTAACCTACAGCGGCAGCAAGTGCTGGGATGGCTCGGCCCTGGTGGGCACGATACCCCCCAACCCCGACCCCCTGACTGGCCTGGCCGTGGACGAATCAGCGTCTCTGGCCACATGGCTGGACACAGGGCCGCCGCCCACCATCCCGGTGTCCTCCTGGATGGGCGACCAGGCTCCCCAGTCTGTCCCGGAGGGGAGGGCCATAGCACCGCCTGTGAGTCTGGTGTCTGGGCCCTCCTTCCCCCCTCCCCCCGTGGACCCGGTTCCCTTCATCTCTGGGCACAACCCCCCCACAGACTGGTATCCACCCCCATAATGAGCCCACCCTCAAGGGGTCAGCCAGACTGCCCTTCCACCCAGCAGGAAGCCCTGCAGGTCACCCCAGACCTGGGCCAAGTGGGGTCCCCTCCATGGGTCATTGCTCCTGACCCCATGAGAGAGGTTGGGGTCCCCTACGCAGCAGCCCAGCCTGCCCCACACAAGTCCCTCCCCCCAGGCTCCCCCAGCACCCAGGCCGGTCCGGGGCCCGATCAGCAGTCAGTGCTCAGCACCCGCTGGGTACACGGCCCCACGTTACCCTTCTGGTCCCAAATCTTGTTCACCCCGCCCCAGGAGGGCCAGAAAACATGGGGGGGCCCCAGGAACCTCTCGGGGGTCTTCTTGCTACCCATTTGAACCACCTACTTGTTTTTTCAAACAACCAATATTTTTAAAGTAGAAAATCCGTTTAAGCAAAACTTAACAAATTCCAACCCCGAATCCACACCCAGGGTGGCGACGAGGAAACCCCTCTTGATCCACTTCCGGCCCTTCCCCCACCTGCACAGCCGTGCATTTTGGCCGGCCACCTGCAGCCACAGAGCACTGCCCTCCACGTGGGTCAAACCTGGTCCATGTTCTACTTGCCCCAAGGTGTCCGGCCCCTGCCCTGCCCAGACCCAGCCTGACTGGCACCACCCACCTGCTGGAGAGACACGGCCCCCTGTCCTGGGCCCACGTTCAGTGGGTTCAACCAAACCCGGTGCCCAAGGAGGAGCCCCCGGGGCAAGGAGCCCTTTGGGCGCTGGCTCCCGTGCTCCCTGTCGTGGGTTTGCTGAGCCATTCCTGGGAAGTTGGCCCACCAGGGGGAAGGGTCCCCACAGTCACTGGGTAGCAGCCGGGGACCCATGACTCCCTCCCAGGCAGCGTCTGGCGTCTCAGGAAGCAGGGAGTCTGCTGAGCTGAGGCCTGAGTCTAGAAACCCGGGTTCAGAGCTCCCCGAGTGTCCATGCCACCCCAGCATGGGGGGTGGGGGCGGGTGGGGCAGAGACTGCCGCCCCACACCCCACCCCTGCCCCAGAGGAGGCTGCTCTGGGTGCCTGGCAGAGGCTTGATAAGACCAGGGAGGCGGGGCCCACCCCGGGGACAAGGCCAACCCGCCCGCAGAGCCCCCAGCCTGCCCATCCCCCTCATGCCAAGGGCAGCCAGAACATTCCAGGGCTGCCCGGGAGGTGCCGCGTCTCCACGGAGCTGCACGCCGGGACCTTGAGCAGGCCCTGATCCAGGGGGAAACGCAGGGCATGGAAAGCAGCCTCACCCCCAGGGAGCTGAGGGGCCCTGAAAGGCCTCCCATTTCACCCCCCGCCCAGTAAGGTAGGGACAGGCCTCTCCAGGGACACAGGGAGGTCAACTGGTCACCCAAGGGCACATGGCAGGTCAGGGATGAGCCAGGAGCCGAGCAGTAGGTCAGGATGCCCCACTCGGATCACAGGCAAACCGGAGCATCCCAGAATCACCCTACTCCCCACGTCACCCAAAGACCCCCTGCCCTCTGCTCTCTCCCCCAACTGAGCAGCTGGAGAAGCTCAGACCCTCACCCCCAAGACCCTGTATGGCCACTGGGCGTACTGGGCAGAAACCTGACCCCTGGCCAGGCCTCGGTGTCCCCCTTTACCGTGGGGCACCTCTGGGAGCGGCCACCCACCCCCTGGCCCCACCGGCCCCTCGCCCTCGGGCCACCCTGAGTGTGTGGTTCTCGGGTGGGGTCACCCAGGGAGCACCCACCTCCCTGGGTCATAAGCCCCACCACAGCAGGCGTGTCCCCTTTGGCCTCCCTGCGTGCCCAGGGCACACGGCAGGAGAGCAGAGAGCTGGCTCTCCGCTGGAAATGGGGTGGGGGGCTCTGGGGGGCCTGGTGGGGCCGTGATAGCGGCCACCCCCAATCAGAGCTGATACTGCCTGTGGTGTTGAGAGGTAGTACGTTCTAGAAACCGAGGCCTTTGCTGGGAGCCCCGTGGCAGGTGCCAGGCTCAGGATGAGGCCCATCCGAGGCAGGAGGCACGTCCGGACTCAGCACCAGAGACCACAGCCCAACACAGCCCCGCCCACACTCATGCCCCGTGCCAGGTGGCCCCAGGGACAGCCAGAGCAACCCACCCACACGGCCCTTCATCCAGAATTGCGGCCACCAGCTGGCTTCCCATGGCTCCCACAGCAATGTGCACAAAGAGGGCCACTGGCCCAGGAGTCGTGAGGGGGTGGCACGGAGCTGGTCTCCTCCCAGGACCGAGGACATCCTGCCACCCTCTGAGTCCCAGGCTTTGGCTAAGTTGGCCCAGCACGGCCAACAGCACATCAGTCCACCGCAGCCACAGTGGGTGCTTGCCGGATGCTGGAACCAGCACCTGTCTGCCCGTTTGTACACCTGTCCGTCCGTCCCTCCATTCGCCCACCTGTCCGCTAACTGTGCATCCTTCCATCATTCCACCCGCCCATCCATCCATCTACCCATCCTCCGTCCATCTGTGTGTTGCCCCTCCCGTCCCCCGGGGCCCCTGCTCCACGCTGGGCCCTGCACGGGCACAGGAGCATGCCCCCTGCTCACTCCGCGGCAGCTGCGGGCAGCCGTGAGGGAGCACTGGAAAGTCAGATGGGAGCCCGCGGGTCGGAAACCCCCACCGACGGGGCCGGTCACAGGCACCGCCGCCGTGAGGGACACGGCACGGCCATGAAAAGCGGGTCAGACGGTCACACACTCCCACATGTGCCGCGTGCTTGTCTCGTGCCCTCACCGTTCTAGGCACGGGGACGCTGGGGACAAAAGGACAGCGGCTCAGCCTCTGGAGCTGCCGTCGGACCATTTCAGCTGCTGGACTGTGTCCAGCCTCGAACCCTCCCTGCGCTCCGTCTGTTAGCGCCCATGTTCTAACGGTAGCGTGACATGAGCCCCCTTTAAGCAACAACTCCCCCGGGACCTCAGGTGCAGAGTCGCACGAGCAGGTGTCCTGCCTGCCGGGGATGCAGCGAGGCGCACCGGGAGCTCACCCGGGGACCCCCGTGTCCCACCCTGCAGGGCGTGAGTGCCAAACACGCGCCCGCAGAGCTGGAACGGCTCTGGCACGGCCTTGAACGCGAACCACAGACTAACTCCACGCGGAAAAACCCTACACCCTGTTCAGAGAGGAAGTCCTGAGCACTGCGGAAACACGCTGTGGCCCGCGTGAAGGGAAGGCACACGTGTGTCGTGGAGCCAGGGAGGGGATGGACGTCCCAGGGACCCGGTGAAGGAGGGAGGGCACTGCGTGCCATCTGGGACCTTTCGACATCTCGAGACGTGTTCCCGACAGGACACAGGTCTGGCATTGAGGGGCGAGGCCCAAGCAGGATAGCTCAACAGCCAAAATTCAGGACAGGTGGCCTTTTAGGGACACACACATGGCCATGGCCTCCCGTGGCCCTCAGATGAGACCAACCACCTCAGTCTGTGTTCACGGCCCTCCAAGGTCCCCCACCAACCCCTCCAGCTCACCCGCCCAGACCCCCAAGTCTGCCCAGCACCCCAGCATCTCCCCACCAGGTCTCCCTCCACCTTCTCCCAGCCCACATCTCCGGGAGGCCTGCTCGGACTCCTTGCTGTCACGTGCATCCTCTGTCCCCAGGCCCGGGCAGGCCACGTGACCCCTAGGCACCGCACGTGAGCTCCAACCTCACACCAGCAGGCGCCCCGGTGCAGCTACCAGAGGCCACGGAGTCCCCACACTGCCCACGAGGAAGCCCGGCCCCCCCTGCTTACAGCTGAGGGGCCGCAGGGAGTCTGGGAGCCGGGTGTGGGCCCCCCGGCAGGGCCGGCGCACCAGGAGAAGGAGGGGACAGGACAGCAGGGGGCAAGCAACGCTCAGCTGGAAAACGAGGCAAGGTTGACTCCGGGCCTAGCCGGGGTCCCACGTCACCGTTGGTGCCTGTAGGATCCTCACGGACTCCTTCAATCCGAACGCTCCCATCCCTCTTGTTCTCACTTCTTGGTCTCCTGTTTGTGGTGGAAATCAGGCCTTTGCCCTACAGGGGGTCCCCCAGGTGGGATCTTGCAGGGGGCACCCCGCCGTGTCCTCTCGCGTGCTCCCCACCCCCCGTGCCTCTACCAGGCTCCCGCTTACATCTGGAGCCTTCACCGTATCTACCCGCCCACCTGCTCTGGTGAGAAGGCGTGGGGGGCTGGCATGCGTCTGGGCCTGCCCTGGAGAGGTCGCCAGCCACCGCAACGGTCAGCGCCGGACCCAGGACCTCAGCAGGACCCCGGGTCGCCTGCTCAGGCGGCAGGTGGGGTCCCGGAGAAGAGGCATGCCCTCACCTCTATTTGGTTTCCCTGAGTCACGCGTGGGAAAGCTAAGGGTTGCCCTTTCCTCGCCGGGGCCCAAAATAACGAGTTGTTTCCAAAAGGGATTGCTGGCTACGCCCCTGACGTCAGGGTGACCTCCGGGATCCAAAGTCCTCGCGCTGCATTTCAGTCCACGGTGATCACCGCTCCCGACGTGTCACAGCTTCGTGGGGGTCACGCCTTCCAGCTAACTGTCGCCAAAGCCTGGGACGTGGCCCCAGCGGCCTTTGGTGGCCGTCCTGCTTTCTAGCGCGACGGGATCCACCTGCACCTCTCCCGCCCCAGGCCCGCAGGCGGCCGTGTCTCGCAGGCCCGGGTCCCGCGACACGGACAGGCCACCATCTGTGAGTCGCGGGTGCTCACACTATGGGGTGGCTCCTGCGCTCTGGCCCTTTCCAGCCCGCAGAAAAGTAATTTTAAACAAACTCATGAGGGGCGCCTCCTGATAACTTCTCTTCCTAATGCAGGCGGGGGGTGGGCAGGAGCTGGACCTCCTCTAACTTACATCGGCTTTTTCGTCCTCGGCCAAAATCTTGGCCGTCAAGGACGCCGACATGATGCTCATTTGCCTTAAGCTGCAGATCCCGTGCAAAGGCCTCAGGATAACGAAACGAGGGCATCACAGCCGTGCTGGGACCGCCAACAACCACGTGGTTTCAGAGTCAGATCGGTGGAACGAGGGACACTCCGAGCCACGTGGGTTCCATCCCACCCGCCCTCCCCGGATGTCACCTCTAGCTGCTCCGGCCGTCCCCCCGCCGCCTCTGCTGTCCCAGCCTAAAGCAAGCGCGGGTGCATCGGTGCCTCTTCCTTTCCTAGACGAGCACTGGCTCGTCAGACTCTGACCCGCAGGCGTTCTTTCACTTAACACCGTGTCCCGGTAGCCACTCCATAAAAGCATACGGGGTCCCACGCACCTTGCTCACGTCTGCACAAGACCCCGCACACGGAGTCACGTTAGGAGCGCTGTAACCAACAGCCTGGTGCACGAGTTTATTTTCCTGTTTGGTTTTCCCGGGGATGTTGTTTTGGTTTTGGGTTTGGCTTTTTTTGGCCAATATTTTCGAGATAGACTGCAGGACATGGGGTTGTGTGTGGGGGGGTCAATACACGCAAAGCCCCCTCCTCACAGACTCTACCATCCCACAGACCGTCCCGCAAGAGGAGTGCGGTCTCCCCCAGCCTCCCAAGCCTCCAGCGAGGGGGTTCCTGCACACACTGGTGGGTTCCTACCGGTCCCATGGGACACGGCGACGTCTCTGACTGCAAGTGTGCAAGCATCTTCTCACTTCAGGACGGCTGGGAGCTGTGCTCACGTCTCGTGCTCACCTTCTGGGGGGGTCGATGGGCTTTTGCGCACTTGCAGAAGCTCCTTCTCCATCAGAGAGATGGATCCTCCGTGAGAAGGCGTCATCTCTCTCCCAGGTTTTGTCTTTTGCCGTTTGCTCTGAAGGTGCCGGGGTCACACGAGGGTTGCTTCTCGCACAAACGTCTGCACCTTTATGTTCACGCACCTGGCTCAGCTCCCCAGAGTCCACCTGCTGGGCAGCGTGAGGGGCCCAGCCTGGCCCTCTTCCTCGGGCCCTGCACTCGCCCAGCCCCACGGACTGGAGCTCTCCCCTACCCGCCGGAGAGGCGGGCTGCCTTTTCAGCTACGTTTTCACACGCGGCTGAGTCTGTATGTGGGGTTTGTATTCTGTTCCCTTATCTGCCTGTGCACATGCCAGCACCACACAGTTTTAATTCGCTGAACTTTACATTTTACATTATTCTGAGCTGCCCTAGCCAAAAACGCAGATGTAACTTTTATAAGAGACCAGCCGGAGACGTCACGGAACAGAAAGCCAAACCACACGACCCACTAAGATCAAATGTTCAAAGCATGTGGCTCCCTAGACACCACCTGAAACTCTCCTGGGCTCCCCCCGGGGCCCCCCGGCGACCCCCTCTACCATGCGGGGGGCACTTCTGGGAGGCGGTGGCCTGCCCCCCGGATCGGACCTCCTCCTGATCCCCCACCCAGCTGGACAGGCCAGAAGCAGACTGCAGGTGAAGGAGGCAACCCCGGGTGGGCTGGGCGGTCTCCATCCAGAGAAGCCTTCCAGGGCTGAAGGGAGCTGGGGGTGCAGTGGCAGGGGGGGTCTCCGTCCAGCTGGCCTGGCCTTAGTCCCTGTCTTCTGCCTCCGTGTAGGCCTTCTCTGCGTGGCACTTAGCCGCAAAGTCAGCAGAAAGATGCAGAGGCGCCCCCGTCCTGAGCATCCTCTCAGTATCAGAGAACCGTGAGGAAGGAGCTGGGAGGGGGCCCAGCCCCGGGGCGCCCAGAGGGGAAGCTCACAGCCCCTGCCGCCCAGGAGCCTGGCACCCGGCGGCAGGATATGGCCGTCGGCGCCCTGTGGATCGGAGGCAAGGGCCAGTGGGAATGGGGGTGCCTGTGGGCACGATGCCAGGAACGAGACCCCCGCCTCACTTGAAGACATCAGCATCACACGCACTTCCGGGCAGAAGAGGGGCTGTGTGAGCCAAGTGGCCAGACCTCAGTTTCCCCCACTGCAAGTGGCTGAGCAGAAAAAGGGGGCAAGGACCAGGTCCAGAGTCCCCAGTGGTGGGGTGGGTGGGGTGGGCTCTCCAACCCGGGCCTGGTTCAGAGAGTTCTGCCCACCCCCCTCCGTGGCTGCCCAGGGCCACAGCCGGTTCCTCCTGTGCCGAGAGCCCTCCCCGGGCAACAGCATCGCCGACCCTGGGGCCACACGTTGGTCCTTCAACAGGGACCTGGCTTCTGCAGAGGGACGCAGGCTCCTCCTCTGGGGGCACAGGTGGGCGGACCCCGGGCCCTCACCCCCCCTCGCCCCTGGCCGCAGGCTCTGTGCCCACCGCCAGACAATGCTGCTCTGGACACAGAGACGTCCTGGAGGAAAGTGCTCCGCAGAGACCCCACACCCTCTCCAACCCGCCGGGGCCTGCAGGACTCTCCTCCTTTCCGAGCACACCCTTCTCCCAGGCTCAGGAATGCCGCTGGATAAAAATACCCACAGACGGAGATCACCAGGCCCGGCCTGTCTGTGGGCTCAGAGCTGCCAGGCAGCAGGCCGACCGCCACGGCCCAGGCTGGAGGGGGCCTGGGCTTCCGAGGCCGGATGCCAGGTGATCCTCTCGTAAGTGCCTGTTCTGCTGGCTGCCAGGTGGAGGGAGGACTGAGACAGCCCCCGGTAGCCCTGCCCACCCACTCGGACCTTCTACCATCCAAGAGCAGCTGAGCCATCGGAGGCCTGAGCTCTGGGGTAGGGGTACCAGAGAAACAAGGCAAGGCTCTGCCCGGGGCAAGCTAGGAAGGCTTCCTGGAGGAGAAGCCTGTGGTTCTGGGCAGCAGGGTTTTAAGGCAGAGGCCTGAGCTGCCAGATCAAAGGCCTGTGAAGACTGGCCACCCCACGCACAGGGGGAGTAGTCCTAGGAACCAGCCCCAGCAGGGCCTCCAGGTTGGGCCTGGCTGGTAGCTCCCCTCTCCTTCCATGACAAAGGGGTCAACATCACAACCCCCAGCCACCCGAGGGGCCTCAGTGGGCCTACCTGCATTCCAGCCCAGCTGTGTGGCCTTGGGCACATCACCTCCCCTCTCTGAGCCCCCAAGGTTTGCACACGGTACCATTCATCCCCCTCCACTTGCATGGGGGGGTGGTAAGGAGAGCCAGGTCCCTGTGTCCCAGCACCCTCACCCCAGCCGGTGCCCACGAGAGCCCAGAGAAGGGCCTCACTGTCACCCGGGCTGGGCAGCAAAAGACAAACCATCACAGAGGCCAGGTCCTGTCACAGATGCGGAAGGCGTGAGTGAAGACGGGGCTCGGGTCACGCAGTGTTGCCCGTGGTCATCCAGCCCCCACACCTGCTGCCAATCAACACTGCCCTGCTCTCCGTGACATTTGGGGCTGCTCACAGCACCTGGGAGGCCTCGGGAGAGAAACTGGTGGCCCTCGCTGCCCCCCAGGAGGCGTGGACGGTCGCCCCACGTGCCCTCAGGACCAGAGCCTCCTCCATGCTCTGCCCCTCGCTCCGAGGCCCTTCCTTGCAGAGAGTGGAGCCGCACCCACCTGGCCCACCACGCAGTAACCAAATCCACGGGCTCGGAGTTCAAAGGGACTGGACAGTACAGTTCTCTGCGCCCTCTCCTCCAGCCATGGGGGCCAGGAGTACAGCGGCTTCCAGAAGCTTCCGTGTGGCATCTCCCCCAGGGCCCACGGGGGAAATGAGCCTGATGCACTCTCCGCGCAGACCGCTGTCTCCCTCTTCACAGGAGCCAGACGTGAGCTTGTCCCGGCCATGTCATTCTCTCCAGGGAACAGGGTCTTGAATCCCAAGAGATGCCACACTGGCCAAAAGCTGGTTTCCAATGTGAGTCTGAGAAGGGCCACAGAGCTCACCTATGCCCATTTCCCAGCCAGCGACCCCGTCAGAAGTGGCCACTCGAACACAGGACCCGTGCGTCCGCGCCTCTATTCAGACCACGCTCCTGAGAAGCAGACACCTGTCCCCCGGGAGCTGGTGAACGAGGACTCTGGGGGTCCAAGCTTGCTGGCCCACACCTGCCTGTTAGCAGCATCCCCAGGGCACGAGGGCTGCGGAACCCCCATTCACGCTGGCAAAGGCGTCCGGCACCGGAGGAGAGCCCTCGGGGGCTGGCTCCTGCAGGAGGAGGATTCCGAGCACCAGACTCCTTGAGAAGCAGGGACGCCGGGCTCGCTGGATGGGGCCGGGACCCCTGGGGGATGCGGCACTCCAGGCCCCCGGCTGCTTCACTGGGCGTGACCTGTTTCCAGCCCTGGGGCAGCTCACGGTTCCCAGGACAGCAGGATCTGCTGCATCTATACCTGTGACGTGCTGGCTCCTAGACCCCAGGGCAGCCCCGCCGGGCAGGGAGGTGCAGGGCTTTCCTGGGACAGCCATACCAAAGCCCCACAGTCACTGTGCCCCGGTCCTGGAGGCTGACGCCCGAGGTCCAGGCACAGGGCAGGGCGGGTCCCCCTGAGGCCTCTCTCCTTGTGTGTGGACGGCCGTGCTCTCCCTGGGTCCTCAAGGGATCATCCCTGCATGCAGGTCTGTGTCCTGATACCCTCTTTCTGTAAGAACCCCGGTCACACGGGGTCAGGGCCACCCCAGGGACCCTGTTTCACCCTGATCACCTCTTTCGAGGCCGCTCTCTAAATGCAGCCACGCTGTAGGTCCCAGGGGTCAGGGCTTTGCCGTAATGGTTTCAACCCAAACACAGAGCCCCTGTGTGATCACGAGCGCACACTTACCATTTACGCCGCACATGACATCCCCCGACAGCCGGGCCCTGAGACCTCGGTGTCCCTGCCCCTCCTAGTCACCGGCAGGTCACCCAGTGGGCACTGAGCAGCCCCTGAGACCCCTCACGTCTGTCTACCCTGGGACGGCCCCCCAGCCCTGGCCCAGCCCCCGTCACACCCTGCTGCAAGGTACGGCCCCAGTGTGGGGGGGCTGCGAGCGCTCAGGGGTCTCTCTGTCCCTGCGGCACCTTGGCACGCCCCACAGGTGCAGGCGAAGCCCACGGGAGCCACTGACCCGGGGCCAGGTCCAAGCAAATGTTCTTTCCCAGCTGAGCAAGGCTGCCGGAAGGCGCTGCCCACCTGTCCAGCCTGCCGCGGACGAGGGGAATCACACTCAGAGAGCTAGGGAATGTGGGAGACTGCCCAGCCACGGGCAGTGCTCAGACATGAAGCCCCATCCCCTGTCCACGCTCCCTGCACCGCCAGGCCAGCCCGCATCCCGTGCCTGGTGGCCTCCTGGCCCGAGACCCTGGCGTGTACTCAGGGCTCCTGCTGACCCAGGCTCCAAATCCTCCCACCCCTGAACCATCTCTCTCCTCCCACCACCTTCCTTGCGGCCTCGAGTTCTCCCTTCCATCCAGGCCAGGTGGCCCCGACATACGGGATGGCTGTGACGCCCCAACTAACCCAGGCCATGACCAGAGGACCAGGGTCCAGAGAAGGTGACACAGGAAGAGGCACCAAAAGGAATTCCCAGCTTCACCAGCAACCGGGGCTGAGGGACAGGCAGAGGAGGCTCAAAGGGGACGGTGAGAATAGACCAGACAGTCGTCCTCCTCTGATCCCGTCTGCCACGCAGCCCACGAAACCACCAGGCGGACCCCCAGCACGTCAATGATTAACACTCGCCAAAGCCACCTTGGGGACCCAGGAACGGCAGGGCGGCAGAAGGACGGGGCCAGGAGCACCCAGCTGAGTTGGAGAGCCAGCGCCCTCCCCTCTCCCCAGGCCCTCCCTCCAGCCTCTCAGTGGCACCTGATCTCCAAGCATCGGACAGCCAGAGCGGATGCTGCCCGTGGGGGGCGCTCTGCACCTGCCCCAGAGGGAGCACCCTGAGCAGGAGAGCCAAGTGCCCAGGGCCAAGCAGCCACCACGGCGGGAGGCCAGGTCCAGGCTGCATGGGTGGGAGGTGGGATGAGGAGCAGCGGGGACAAGAAAAGGGTCTGCCCATGTCATCCTGCAGCTCCTAAGAGCTGGGGGGTGGGGAGTGGAGGGGAGGCAGGAAAAGCAGGAGGAGGGCAGGTGGGGTTCCTCACGGCTCCTGGAACTGGAAGCCTCTTGCCAGTCAGGGGAAGGACAGGGACCCCTGGGGGTCAGCAGAGGAAGGTTGGGGCCCAGCCCCGGGGCCAGGGCATGCAGGTTGCTATGGGAACTCTGCTCCCCCCTCGGTCTGGGCATCTCCCCTACCCGGCCGGCTCCACTGAGGCTCATGAGCAGGGAGACCAGGACCCCCACGCCCTCAGCTAGACTGGGAGCCACCACACAGTGGGGACACAAAGGGTCCTGGAAGGCTGGGGGGCCGGGGGGCAGGAAGCCTGAGCTGACAGGGGCGGCAGAGTCCTGCCCCCTGACCCCAGCAGCGGGGGCCGGCCAGGCGCACACAGGAAAGCCTTCTCTCCTGGCGGCTGGCCGGAGCAGGGGTTCCCCGAAGAGGAGGGGGACAGGATATCCTGGCTTGCTTCCCCAACTGCGCCTGGGAGAGTGTGCCCAGCCTTGCAGGGCCCCGCGGGACAGTGGCTCCCACATCCACCCACCTGCCCGGCCCTTCAAGGCCAGGGAAGGGAGGCTGGCCGGCCGCAGCAAGCATCCTGCCCTGTTCACAGAGTGACTCCGCAAGGACCGGCCTTCCCTCGCACTATCTCAGACGCTGCTCAGAGCCACACGAGGGCCAGAGCAGCCGCCGTCCACCCCACTCGTGGGGCTGGGGCTGGGCCCTGGCCACTCAGCCACAGGCCACCGCTGCAATCCGAGCTCGAAGGCCAGGTCCCCTCAAAAGACTGGCCAATTCTGAGAGTGTCCGGCACCAGCTGAGCTCCTAGAGACGTTAGGAGGGGAAGGAGGCCCCTTCCCAGGCCCCAGCTAAGCCACATGCCCTGCCTGGCCAGGGTCCCTTCCAGCCCCAGCCCGCATCAGGAGAGCTGCCGTGGCTGTCCACGCCCCAGGGCCGCGGCATACCTCCCACAGGGCAGGGCCAAGAGCAGGAAATGACTGACCCAAGGTCACACGGCCACTCCAGGAGCATCCCTTCCTGGCTCGCCCCCCGTGGGGAAGACGCTCAGCCACTATCCCCAGAAGCCACCCCTGCCCGCCTGCTCCCGGAGAGGCCGGGCAAAGGCAACTCTGCTGAGCAAACTTCCGAGAGCTAAACAATCAGAATCAGGAAGAAAACACAAGTGTAAGCAGAGACTTCCTCTGGGGTGCGGCGAGCCCTCTTCCTCCACACGGCACCACACGGCCAGGGAGCCCGGGCGACGCGCACCCACGGGCCTGCAGCCCCAGGACGCGGACCGGCGGGGCTTCGGGCGGCCCCTAGCCCTGGCAGCTGTCCAGCGGTGGGGGGGGACCGTGACACCACCTGGTGGCCCTCCGGGCATGCCTCCCTGCCTTTGCCCAGAGCTGGCCGCCGGGCAAGGTCTTTCTGGGACCCGGCTGTGGAATCCATACCACCCCTGGGCTTCTCAGGCGAGGGCTAGGAGGCAAGCAGCCCGTGTGAACCATGGCGCCCGCGAGCCTGACATTGGCCGGACGTTGGCACAGCCGGTGTCTGACTCGTGGGATCCCTCGGGGTCCGTGCACGCAAACCCTCCCCTACGCCCCGAGACAAGCCAGTGCTGCAGCCACGGGCAGGGCCATGCTCTCCCCAATATCAGCCACGGTCAGGGGGCATGCACCCCCTGACACTGCGGCAGGTGGGGGCTGGGCTGGGGAAGAGGCTTCAAGACCGGGGCCCACCCATGACTCTGGGAACACAGTCCCCGGGACGTGCCCTCTTGCTGTGGAAGGCGGTCCCTCCGCACAGAGGGGAGCACCCCGATACCACCTACGCTCACAGAGGAGCCGAAGTGTCAGGCTGAGGCTGCCCCACCCCACCCTGCTGCAGCAGCCCAAGACGATACTCCGAGCCAGCCGGGGCCTGGCTCCCACTGCAGCCCTGGGCCCTGCGGGCAGCTGCCGGCCAAGAGAAAAAAGGGTCCTGAGCCTCTCCCCCACAACCAGGTCTCTCCCAGCCGCCGGCCAGTCAAGGCAGCAGGGATGAGTACCTGTCACCACCAATAGGAAGCCAGAGGGAGAACCCCCATGCAGCCCCCAGCAGAGCCCCCCACTCCTCATGACCCGTGTGGGGGTGGCCCCGTGAGGGCTCCCAGGCCAGGGGCTGGCACCATACCAAGAGGCTGCGGGCTGGGCAGCCAGGAAGTGGAACCACAGAACGGCAGGGGAGGGCTCCAGGCAGGCAGCAAGGAGGGTGGCCCCGAGGAGGTAACTTCCTTGTACCCCCACCCCGAGGAATGAAGTGGCCTGCCCTGCCCCACCCAGGCACGCTGCATCTGGCATTAGAACCACCTGGGTAACAGAGCCAGGTGCTGCCCATGGGGTCCTGTTCTCCCCTGGTACACAGCTTCCTCCCATCGAGGGTTAGAAATGTGGGCGCAATCCTGCCCCTCCCCGGAGCCCCCTCCAGCCTCCTCCGCTTCAGGAGCCTGGTCCTTTGAAGGGGGGTGGGGCATTCCCCGCAGCCACACTGACCCCTCAGGGGACACCACTCGGCCTGCCACCCTCTGGGGCAGCCCTGCGCCCGCGGGCCCGGGAGACTCCCCGCACGTGGCCTGCCTTGAGCTGGGACATGTTGCTGCCACCAGCAGGAGCTTGGGGCCCTCCCCTCCTGGGGGCTCCTGAGTCCTGGGTGCCTGCCGACCCTGAGTTCTCTCCTCCGCACCCAAGGGCAAGCTCCCCTGGCACACGTCCTTTCCCAGAAGGATTAACACCTGGACTGTCCTTCCAGGGAGGAGTGGAGCCAACTTCTGGGCTCGGGCAACCTCCCCCCACATGCCTGAGCAGAGCCAGAGGGAAGCTCTCCCCCCCACCCCACCCCCCCATCGGACCCACACCGGCCCTGAACTTCAAGAGACAGGCCCCTCAGAGTTGCTGTGTTCCCCATAACCTCTTCCTCCCCCGCAGCCCTGAGTCGTAGTTGGCACGGTCCCCGCGGCTGCAGGTGGCACGAGACAGGGTCCCCCCACGCCCCTCTGCAGCCCGCGGGAAGCCCCTGGGCGCCGCGCGCCGGGGGCCCGCGGCAATACTCACACAGCGAAGTGGTAGATGAAGCACTTCCAGCCGGTGGGGCGCTCGAGAAAGTTGTAGACGCGGCCCTGGATGTGGGTGCGCGCGAGGAGCGGGCGGCGTGCGCTGTAGATGGAGACGCGCGGGTCGAGGCTCACCGGCGGCCGCCCGGCAAGGTCGGCGGCGGTCGGGGGCGCGGCGGGGGGCGCGAGGGGCGCGGGCCCCGGGGCGCCGGGCGGCGCGATGGGTGCGTAGAGCGCGCCGCCCGCCGGGCCGCCCTCCGCCAGCTCCAGCGAGAAGGGACACTTCTTGGCCAGGCCCGTGCTGCCCCGCCGGGAGCCCGGCAGGCGGCCGCAGCCCCAGCGCTTCTTGTCGGGCCTGGGCGGGGAGGAGGCCGCAGCCATGGCCAGGCAGGGCCCGCGGGGGGCCGGCCAGGCGGCGGCACCGGGAGCTGCGGCGAGGGCGGGCGCCGGGGGCGCAGTGCGGGCGGCCGCTGCCCGCCCCGCCCGGGCGTGGGGGCGGGGCCGGAGGGGGTGGTGGCCGCGGGCCGGTCCCCGGGGATGGCGCGCCCCGCCCCTGGCCAGACGCCCCGCCCGGACGAACCGGCGCTCCCGGGCGCCCCAGCCCGCGCCTGAGAGTGCCGACCTGCTCGCCTGCTGGGTCCCGCCCGGACTGCGCCCACCTGTTCCTCCCGCCTTTTTGCATTCACTTGCCCCGCCCGCCCCTTCCCGCGCTCCTCCACTCTGCCCCACGTGCGCCCACGTGCGCGCCCCGCCCCCCCACGCCCACCTGCTTGCCCAGTAAGCAGCCCCCAGCTGAAGCGGGGAGGAAGGCCAGGGGCCGCAGGTGCAGCGACTGAGAACCTCGTTGCCAGGGCAGGAGAGCTGGGTAGGGCACAGGCACCCACTTCACCGGAGAGAGGCTGGGGTTAATGGGGAAAAGGGGGGCACCCTAGGGCACACGCGGACTGACCCTCCTGACACTAGGAGGGCAGCCTGTTAGCTCCTCCAACACTTTGAGCACCCCGTTTCCTGTGCCCGCCCATTCACGCTGTGGGTGGAGAAAAATGCTGTCGGGTCAGTACCCACTAGGGGCCATCGCACCGAGGAGGTGAGCTCGGGCCATTGGGGGATGTGGTGCCTACTGGAGGTGGCGGTTCAGGGGTGTAGGCAGGGTTTGACCGCTGGGCAGGTCATGGCAAGGCATTTTCGAGGTCCTAGGGACATGCAGAATGGGTGTCTCGTCCTCCTCGAACTCTGCCCTGGGCTTGCCTCTGCACCCCATGGATTTCCCTGGACGCTGGGCGTGGGGGTTTAGAGGTGGGATGGGATCAGGTTTGTGAGGTCCTCCACACTGCCTCTGGCCAGTGCTGGGCTGGCATTTGGTTCCCTGCACGTTGGGGTGCCGGAGTGGAGGATGGGGGGAGGGGGACGGACAAAACGGCTTCTTTCCGGACATTGCCCAGGGCAGAGGGATGTCATGTGGGGGACAGGTAACTTACCAGACAACTCCCAGGTCTTCACTGAGAACCCCAGGCTGATTCATTTCATGTTCCCGCCCCCCCCGCCCCCCCGCTCAGCAGGAAACCAGCTCCTGTTGGTGGCTAGAGCAAAGTTCTGGCCCTTCACCCCAGACTCCCCACACAGCCAGCCGTTTGTATTTGCAGAAAAATGAAGGAAGTGGGTCCCAGCCTGCGCCAGGCACTGCAGAGACTGCAGGGCCGCTGAGGCTAGGGAACCTTTCTGGGGAGTATAACCCGGCAGCCAGCCAGAGGGAGGCGGAGAGTCTGCCTCCGCAGGGGCCCCAGGGGACAGGCCGGGGCACACAGGGGGCATTCAGTCATTCCTTTCTGAATGAATGCACGCGTGAATGAGCACTGTCCACACAGCTACATCACAATCCGAAGGAGGAAGATGATCTTTCAGTAGGTGGTGTTAGAACAATTGGAGAGCCATGGAGGAAGGGGGGAAAAAAAAGTTTGGATCCACCTCACACACCACACACAGGAGTAGGTTTCGGATGGATCAGAGGCTTAGATATAAAAGTCGAGATGAGGTCACGTGGGTTCTGTAAGCAAGGCTCGGGGAATTCCGCAACCACCTGTAGGCCAGCAAAACGTCCAACTGTGCTTGAAATCGAGACAATAGCTGAAATTAGCAACATCAAAAAGACCAATGAGCAGCTGGAAAGAGTGTTTACGACACACATGGCAGGTCAAGGGTTAACAGCGCCGGCTCGTTCAGGACAGCCAACGTGGGACAGACTGTGGCAGACAGCCTGCGGAAAAGTGGGCCAAAGACGTAAAGAGTTCCCAGGAAAAGGGGGAGTCCGTGATCTTTGCACTTACGAGAAAATGAGCAACGTCCCTGGTAACAAGAAAAATGCAAATTAAAAGTACAGGCCGATCCCATTGGTCCCCTATCTGATCGGCGGACGTCCACATGTTTGACAGGCCACACGTTCCGCATGCACATCGCCTGGGGGCGGGGGGCCTGGCGCTGTTAGCCAACATGACAGTTGACCCCTCAGGTTAGCTCCACTCCCAGGAACAGCCCCAAAGCCCTGTGGGAACACAGAGAGTGAGGCATGCCGTGCTAGTCACACCAGAAAACCCCGAAGACGACGAGAATATCCCTCCGGTAGCCGAACCGAGGGCCGCACAGCCACACGGGGTCACCCATTGTCAATATTTTCACCAGCATTCATAGGAAGAAGGAACCCAAAGAACCGCATTGTTACAGAAATGTTAGTATTCTTACTTTGGGATTATGGATGTGTTGTTAGACTCCTTGGGATCCAAGAGTTTAAGAGAGAGAGAAGGAGGAAATCAGGGAAGTATGAATCCGTCCTTAAATTCTGATCGGGAATATTGGCATCAATTGCTGTGCTCTTTTATCTGCAAACCAAATTACTCTCCAGCCCCGTCCACCGAAAAGTTTCAGGAGGGGCCCATCCACAGCAGGACGATCTGAGCGTGAAACAGAATCGTGGAGTAAAAGACATCCGATAACTTACAGAGCCATTCGTTCATTAACGAAGCTACAAGAAATCCTCGTTGACCCTTTGCTGGTTGCTTGGGCTCATTCTTCTGGAACCGAGTGCGGAAGGGACAGTCGTGTGGCTCCTGCCCGCCCCGTTGGCACTGACCTTCGGGGAGAAGAAGCCGCAGGTGCTGGAGCTGAGCACGGGCTACTTCCTCCCCCGTCCTGAGTCCTGTGATGTCGGGAATGGCTTTGAAGCCGTGGCAGGCAGGGCGGGGTGCGGAGTCAGGGCAGAGATTAGACCAAAGGGCTTCTGAATTGGCCATTGTTGGGTGGCCGCTGAATGAGGTCATGACACGACCAACTTTACTTTTGTGTCTGTTTCCATATATTTTTAATTATGACAGGTTGCACCTGGGGAGGCTTCTTGGAGGGCCACATGCCAGGCTGGGGCCTCGGCGGGGAGAAAGCAAGGGGCTCTCGGGGTGCCCTGAGCCATGCGGGAAGCTGCTCTGGGGATCCTGGGCTGCAGCAGGGGGACTCTGGGGAGCATGGGAGGCTGGCCGGGGGGCTGCCGAGAGCTCCCTGCCAGCTCCGAGGACCTGGGGGCGGCCCCGGGAGAGGACTGAGGCCCTGGGCTGACAGGTGGGAGCCGGGGTAGGGGTGAGGCCAGGCGTGCAGACATGTTGAGTGGCTTGGGACTCAGTGGGCTCAGGGAAGGAAGGGCCCAGGGTCAGGGTCAGGGCAGGAAGTACAAGTGTGACCCAGCCCACTGGCCCTCCAGCAGCCCTTCAGAATGCCCCTCCTGCCCACGGCTCCCTCCCCAGGCTGAACGCTGCCCTCAGCTTCCCTCGGTGGCCCTCCGCTCCTCGCTCCTCCCTGCACCCACCCCACATTCCTTCCGTGGGGCCAAAGGGTGGTCAGAAACACTTGGGTAAACTGAGGCTGCTGACGGCTGGGGTGTGGCTGCTGGGAGGTCCGTGGGCCGGGGGTGCCCCACCAGAGGCTTCCCAGCTGGCGACTTCCAATTCAGCCCCCGGTCCTCACTGAGCCCCAGTGGCATGCCAGGCATGCTGTTCATGCAGGGGCCGTGCCCTCCTGGGGGTTGGCGTGGGCAGGGGGAGGGGATGCAGAGGGAGCCGCCGGGGTGCAGGGTGTAGGCCAGCTGGGGTGTACAGCAGCCGGAGGGCAGGCTGCTGAGGGCGACCCTCTGGCTGGTGAGTGTCCCGTGGGGGGGGCCATGACAGCGCCCTGGGGAAGGTGGCTTTGCCCGCCCGGCCCCACACTTAGCCCTTTCTCCAGCCTGGCCCGCGGGCAGCTCTGGTTGCACCTAAGCCCTAGACACTTGCCCTCCACGGAGCCTCCTGCTGCGCCGGTCGGCAGGGACAGCAGTCCCGAGGCAGCTGCTGGGCACGGAGTGGCCTGGCTCTGAGAACACACGAGCTCCCCGTGCAGACACAGACGCAGGGGAGCTAGGGAGGGCCCAAGAATCGGCGTTTCAATGAGTTCCCTTCCTCCCACGCAGGGCACACCGAGCGTCCCCAAGCCTGGGCGCCGCACTAGGACAGAGGCCAAAGGGGAGTCCTTCCGCGCTGAGCTGACCACGTGTCTCCCACTCGTGGGCTGGGTGAATGTCACTGCACAGAGCGGGCCAGCTCCGACCGTGTGCCGGCTCGGCGTGCGAGAGGCCTCCCCTCGGTGGGTCTCACAGCCAAGCGGGATGGACCTGCCATCGCCGCGTGGGCACCAGGGAGGTGGGAGCTGGACGGCCCCCTGCCCTGTCCCCTCCATTCGCTGCCTGAGCTCACTGCCCCCTCCCTTCCAAGGCACCAGGCCGGGAGCTGCGTGTGCGTGCCTGCCTGTGTCACCCCTGTGTGCAGGTGCTCTGTACCCCCATAAGCCCTCTCGTGACCACAACGGGACTGGAGGTGCCCAGTCCACACCCCTAAGCAGGACAGCCTTGGAGCAGTGGGCCTGGTGGGGTAGGAAGCAAGAAGCGCTCAGAAGAGAGGCCATCGTGGTCAGAGTTGGGGGCAGGAACCACCTGCTGCGGGGCCGTGCCTACACCCCAGCTGGCCGGGCGGTGCCCGTGGAATCACACGCCCACACTCACCCCTCCAAGCGCAGGGCACTGAGTCCTGCCCGGCATCCCGTGGGCGAGTGGGGAGCTCCCCCCTTGTTTTCTTTGGTCTGAGATTAGGTCATCTGCCATCACCGCCTTCCCCACCTCCTCTCCTGCTCCCTCTTTGGGGGAGTCCCCAGGTGCCTATCCGGGCCACAGCCCAGCCCACAGGCAGCCTTCCACACACTCGCCAGGGCCCCTGGCCCTTGCTTTGTGCTGGGGGGTTTGGTTTTGGAAGGGTGTTGTGGCCGGGCACGAGAATCCCTGGGTCCCCTCCAGGCCCCCCACCAGGCTTTGAGCCCCCACTTCTGAGTGGATGTCCTGGGGCCCAGCCCTGAGAATCCAAAGTCCCGGTAACAAGGGCCCAAGGCATGGGCAACCGGGCAGGGTTCCCCTTGCAGCAGCCCCGGATGCAGTCCCTCCGGGCAGAGAAGTCAGGCTGGGGATTTAGGCTCAGCCCCCAACTGGCCGGTCCACCTGCTAATACCTTTGCTGGGAATTTGCACCAACTGCTTGCAAAATCAAGACTTGATGTTAGCCAGCCTGTCCATCTGCTGTAAGGATGCACGGCCTGGTGCCCTTTGGTGAAATCACCCCAAAAATGTGCTGCCTCAGACCCTCACCCTAATCCTTTGCTTTCCTGGTGGCCTGACAGGGCGAAGTCAGGGGCTCTCTAAGCCAGGTGGGGCCCTAGGGGGTACACACCCGCCCAGCCCAGCCCAGGAAGTGTGGGTCAGGGGCCGGATGTGCCCCACTTCTGATGACCAAGAGGCGGCCTTCACGGGGCACCCACGCAAGAGAGCAGCCCACGCCCCTGCACCCGGCCTCTGCTGCCCGGGCTCTAGGAGCATCTGATACCCTAGCAGCCCCTTCCTTGCTGGACAGGCAGGTGGGTGTCCCTGGCCACTTGGAGCATGGAGGGCAGGGGGCCTGGAGTAGGTGGTCTGTCCCCCAACCTTCAAGGCCATGGGGACTGTTTCCCGGCCGGGGTCCTTGTCCGCTTGGCTGGTGCTGCTGGCTTGGCACTTCAGCCAACAGGCAGGCCCTCTGCAGCGGCCCCTGGGGCCTGCCTCAGAGCCAGAGCCAGCCTGGGCCTCAGCCAAGAGCGGACTTGGAGGGGCCAGGTGAGCAGGTGAGGCCAAAGGCTGGCAGGGAGGCCGGGGTGAAGGAGCCAACAGCAAGACGGGATGAATGGAGGAGGAAGAGGCAAGGATGAGTCAGCCAGGGTGCCGGTATTTACTGGGCACCCACTGAGTTCCCAGCCTTGCTTGGCTACAGCGTGGGGGAAGCCTGGTGAGCGGAAAGCCAGGCTTGGCCTGTGGGGGGTAGAGATCTCGACTGTGAGATACACAGACCAAGGGAGAAGCCACACGGGAACCTCACAGGCTGTGCACAGTGCTTCGCCCAGCCCCTCCCCTGTCCCCCGCACAGCTACCCGGAGCCTGTGAAAGAGTCGTCCTCACTGACAGGTGGGTCCCCGGAGGGCTGAGACTGACTCATTCATGTCTGTGAGTCCAGGTGCCCAAGAGAAGGCAGCAAATGGTGGTGAGTGGGTGGCTGGAGAGAGGAATGGATGCATGGGTCGACAGATGGATGGATTGAGGGATGAACAGATGGATGGATGGATGGATGGATGGATGGATGGATGGATGGATGGGTGGATGGGTGGATGGGTGGAGGGATGGACAGAGGAATGC
>NC_138379.1:1445228-1454747 GCF_054177405.1 Leptonychotes weddellii | reverse complement strand
GGGATGGACAGCGGAATGCATACACAATGGGTGGGTAGATGGATGGACAGACAGATGGACAGATGGCAGGATGGATGGATGGATGGATGGGTGGATGGATAGAAGGATGGATGGATGGATGGACAGACGGACAGATGGATGAATGGATGGGTGGATAGAAGGATGGATGGATGGGTGGATGGATAAATGGAAGGGTGGATGGATGGATGGATGGATGGATGGGTGGGTGGATGAGTGGATGGATGGATGGATGGATGGGTGGAGGGATGGACAGCGGAATGCATACACAATGGGTGGGTAGATGGATGGACAGACAGATGGACAGATGGCAGGATGGCAGGATGGATGGATGGATGGATGGGTGGATGGATAGAAGGATGGATGGATGGGTGGATGGATAAATGGATGGATGGATGGATGGACAGACGGACAGATGGATGAATGGATGGGTGGATAGAAGGATGGATGGATGGGTGGATGGATAAATGGAAGGGTGGATGGATGGATGGATGGACGATGGACAGACAGACAGATGGATGAATGGATGGGTGGATGTGGATGGGTGGATAGAGGTGGATACACAATGGGTGGGTAGATGGATGGACAAATAGATGGACAGATGGCAAGACAGATGGATGGATGGACGGATAGATACATGGATGGTGGATGGATGGGAGTGGGTAGGTGAAGGGATGATGAGCAGACGGACCACCCTTCCCTCAGTTATTTGCACCAACATTACCTTCGTGATGAGGTAGTCCTTGACACGCCCATTTACAAATAAAATCCCCCAACCACTGGTTCTCCCTTGCTTTTTCCACAGCCAGTTTAATCATTTCTTTCTTTTATTTAGTTCTTATATATTTCATTGTTCATTGTCTGCGTCTCGCCTGACGCCTCGCACAGTGTTGGCATATGGAAGTTGCTCAATAAGTGGTGACAGAAGGAGCGGAAGGGTGATGCATGGCTGGGGAGGGTGGGTAGGGGACCTGGGGGGCCGGGAGGTGGGAGGGGGTCCACGGACACCTGCCTTTAATAAGCCTGGCAGACCCCAGGGAAGGGAGAATTGGTTTCTTGGCCTCGGAGGCCAAGAGGAAGGAGACGGGTCAGCGGGGTGGGGCAGCTGAGGACCGGCCGGGCTGTGTCCCCTGACCTGATGCCCACTGCCTGGAGCTCCAGCTGCACCAGCGGGGCAAGACCTGTGTGTCCACACACACACACACACACACCGGTCCCCGCCCTGGACGCTCACCTCCCTGGGGCCCTGGGGCACGGGGGGCTGCAGTGATTCCAGGGACGCAGGGCTCTGTTCTGAACGCTGTCCTGGCCCCACGGGCCCTGTGGGTGGTGGTGTCTCGTGCTCATCTCGCTCGGGGACTGGGTGCCTCCCCTGTCAAGGGAGGGTAACCCCACAGCCCCCCGGCCCCTCACGCAGGTGCACACGCATGCAGGAGGGACAGACTCAGAGCGCTCGGGTGTGTGCGGGAGCCCCCCCCCGCCGGGCCCAGCCCCCGCAGCGACACCTGCTCAGGCCTGAGGGCCTGATGGCCTGAGCGCAGGGCCGCCCCTGGTGCTGGAGGAGACGCTCCTTTATCTGCAGTTCTGCCTTTGACCGCCAAGCACCGTCCGAGGGGTGGGGGCGGCCGTGTCTCCTGTCTGCATCCCCAGAAGCCTCCGGGAACGAGACGAGATGGCCGGAAGGAGAGGGCGTGAGCCTAGGCCGGACTCCCCCCACCGACTCCGGGGGGCCAGCCCTGCATGGGGCCAGGTCGACGCCCCTTCCAGGGTTGACGGAAACGCTGGTGCCCGGCAGAGAGGTGCCTACCCCAGGTGCTGCCCGTGAGGCAGGGGCCAGAGGCCTCGCTGCCACCCTCTGTCCCTTCCTTTCCTGGTCCCTGGGGACGGAGGACAAGGGTCCACCTGCCAGACACAGGATCCTGGGCTGAGATCCGAAGGTCAGTCCGGAGGACCCTGGTTGGGGCCATGGGGGACGAGGGCCCTCGAGGGGCAGCTTCACAACCGCGGGTTCCAGGGTGGGCAGGAGGGGTGGCTGCAGACCTGCAGTGCGGGGAAGGAGCTGGGGGTCTGGGCTGCTCTGCATGGGTGACCCTGAAGCCCACGGGGCTCTTGGCCTCTTGGCCCTGTCCTGCAGAGCCTGCCCTGCCCTCTCCAACCGCGAGTGGCCAGAGGGGGCATCCCCCCTGAGGACCAGGGCAGGACCCTTCCTGTCTGAGTGTCCCTGAGTCTGGACCTCATGCAGACCCGGGGAGGCTTAGGGTTGGAGGAGACCCAGGGCCAGTGGGGCCCCTGTGGCTCGTGGCTCTCGTGGCTTTCGTGCTACGAGACAAAAGAGCAAAGGTGGCCCGAGGGCTGCCAGCCCTCCTGCGTGTTAAACCCTGCGTGGCCGGCGGCAGGCATGGGGCGGGGCTGCCCGTCCAGGCCCACACGAGCGCTGGCGCTCTCCTTCCCGGGCCTCGGCTGCACTTCTGTGGGTCTCTGGTCAGCCTCCCCCCCGGGGGGCCTGCCGTTCCAGGGACAGTGGCCTGGGGGCAGGTCCTGCCCTCTGCCGACGTGGCCGCTCCCCAAAAGGAGGTGTCACTCGATCACAGTCCCGTCCGTCGCGTGCAGTGCTGGCCCCGGGGCCAACCGTACAAAGTGAGGGAGGCCCTCTCGGATGTCGCTCCGGCACCGGGCGGCCTCCCCTCACAGCGGTGCCCCAGCCCCTGCTGAGCTCGCCCCGTCCCTGCCCCGAGCGGCTCTCCCGCTGACACACGCCCCTGCACACTCGCTCGGTCCCCCGGAGGCTGTGGCCTGAGCTCAGGAGGCACCAGGGGCCTCGGTGGCCCCCAGCTCCGAGCAGGAAGCGGACAGGCAGCAGACAAAGACATGGAAAGTCACTCCAGAGGGCCAGGTTCCCGGAGAAGAACACCAGAAGCGAGGACGAGAGACCCAGCAGGACCCTGTGCTGGGGCGGGGAGCGGGGGCGGACAGCAGAAGGGAGGTGGGGACAAGGGAGCAAAGGGGAGTCCAGATGCCTGGAGAGAGGGAGGTGGGCGATGGCCCGGGAGGGCGGGGGCCGCGGGCTGGTTTGCATTCCGTGCGACAATGGGGAGCCATGGAGCGTTGTAGGCAGGAGAGGGGCATGGCCTGGTACTGGGCTGGGGGGCTGGGGAGGGGTGTCCAGGAGGCGGAGGTAGAGGGGCAGGACATGGGAACAGAGGAAGGGAAGGGTCCAAGACTGCCCTGTCCCACTGGCTGGAGAGTCTGGGGAGACCCCCTCACTCCCCACATTCCCCGACACTGGCAGGACCCCCAGCAGGCTCAGGCCCCAGCCTGCAGGGTGGGTGTGAGAGTTGGGGACTTTCAGAGTTGGGGACTGTCCCAGCAGAGCCCCCCCAGCCCCCTACCTTACCGGGGCTGCGGTCCGGCCCTCTGCACACGGCCCGTTCAGAATCTGGTCCACAGGTCCTCAGGCCCCAAGGGTTTGTGGGTTCCACGTACCCGGGGCCTGTTATTTCCTGAGGGGCCTCAGAAAGCCCCTCTCCCCCCAAAGCTACCGGCTGTGCCCCAGGCCCTGATCTGAGCCCTCCTGTCCAGGGGCAAACCTGGCTTCCGCCCCCCCAGCCCCTCCGCCGACCCGACTCCGCTCGCGGTCCTGGGGCGCCCTCTGGTGGCCGACAGGTCAGCCTGGAGAGGCCCTGGGGTCCCAGAGGGCAGGGTCTGGAGGCTGTCCCCCAGCCCTCCTGGAGCTCAGGGAACAAGGGGGTCCTGGGAGGCGGTCTGGGGAGGGGCCCACAGAAGTGTCGTCCAGGCTCTGCCATCAGGTGTGACCCACCAGTTCCCAGAAGCTGGACTATTCTGGGGCCCGGTTTTCAGAGAAACTGAGGCCCAGCGTGGTTCAGGAGCCTGACAGACACTCAGGGTGTGAGCCCAGGACTCTGGGATTCCCGACAGCACCCCGCCCACACACACCCGGGCACTCTGTCCTGCCCTGCTTGAAGACAGTGCTCACGGCGGGTCACCTCCAGGACCATGCGCCCTGGGACGCGGCCGTGGCGGCTGGACCGCACACTCTGGGGTCAGCCACTCCTGCTGGTTGGAGAGAGAAACTGAGGTATGTCGGGGGTGACACTGACCGGACTCAGCCCCGGGCCACACGTGGAGGGCACGACAGCAAGGAGGTGGCCTGGCAGCCAGTCCTACGGGGGCCCACCCATCGGAGCCCAGGCGCCGCTGGGCCAGGCGGGCCGGGGAGGGCTGGCCCTCTGCGCCGGTGGCCCTGGCCACAGCAGGCCTGTGGGTCTGCCGTGCCCCGATCAGGTGGCAGCCGTGCTGCTCACGGCATTGGCTGCCAGGTGCCGGGGTGGAGAGCGGGAGGGAGGAGGAGCAGGGAGCTCGCGGGCGGGTGCCCCGTGCGGTGGGCAGCCTCCCCTCTGCTCGCCGGCCAGCAGCCGCGTGTCCGGGCGCCGGGGAGAAGGCAGGCAGGTAGGTGCCCCGAGCTGCCAGCCTCCAGGTGGGGGCAGGAGCAGGGGGTCCCCTCCTCCAGGTGGGACGGGTAGGTGCTGCCGCAGGGGACGCGCTCCGGCCGCATCCCTGGTCTGGAGCCTGGAGAGAATCCTGCCTTCCGGGGGCTGTGGAGGGACAGCCTCTCTGTGGGTGAGGGCTTCTCTGCCCCAGGCCCAAAGCCAGTGCTTGGGGTGGGTCTGGGCAGCAGGGGTGACCCCAAGGCCCTGGGTCCTGGACTTTGGCGCAGCATCTGCCCAAACCGCCGGGGAAGGAGGCAGGGGCCTAGCCGGCGCCGGTCCGGGTGGGGAGGCTCCCCTGCACGGCCTTCTCCCGGCTCCGCGCCCTCCACGCCTGTTCTGGGGAGACCCGCAACCTCACCTGGGCGACATCAGGGCCACGGCGCTGCCTGCTGGCCTGCAGAGCTTGGTGTGGGACCGGTGGGTGCCTTCTCATCGCTGCTCTCTCCCTACATCTCAAGGGGGAAGAGAAGGGCCCAGAGAGTCTGAGGGGCTGCCCAAGGTCACACATCTGGGGGATGAGCTGGACCGGGACCCCTGGGGCCTGGCTGCCTGGCTGCGTCCACACTGGGGCCGTTTCCCTGATGGCCTCCGAGAAGGGGTGGCCGTTTGTCCCCCAAGTGAGAGCCCTCAGTACCTTGGCTGCCAGGGCTGGAGATTTTGCCTCAGTTTCCCTGATCAGGATTTGTGGGATCGGATTCCAACCAGGGCTTAGATAGGATCCCACCCCTAGCTTCCTTGACTCCCCCCACACCTCTCCAGGAACAAGGGGGGGCCATTAAAGACCCGGACACCTGCTCATGCAAATCCCGCCTGTTTGCATACCCTTCCCACTGGCCCTATTTGCCTGGCCTCTGGCACTGTGCCACCCCAGCACCCGGCACAATGCCCAAATGCCGCCCCAGGCCCCAGGCTGGAGCGTGGCCTGAGCAGTGGCAGTTGTGGTCCCAGGGATGGCGAGGCCTGCGCTCCACTCCTGCTCGGGACCACCTGTCCCGTCAGTGAGGACAGGGGCCCGGAGTCAGAGGAGGAACCCCAGCGGCCACCCACTGCTGTCCCCGCCAGGCCCCCTCCCCGGCCCAGCCAGCGCGAGGCTCACGGAGTTGGAGCCCGTCACTGTTGTCCAGGCCCCAAACCCCCAAGCCCCCCCCCCACCCAGCTGGGAGCCTCCTGCTTGCAGCGCGCGTCCAGGTGTGGCGAGAGATGACCCTATTGGGCAGAGGGCATGACAGGTCCCAGGTGGGCGGGAGGGAGGGCTGTCCCCAGACAGCAGCCCCGAGGGTCCCTGTCCTGTCCGCACCCCTGCCCCCACCGCCGCCTGTACTCTGGGGTAGAGGAATGTCCCCCAAACCTCGGAATGGGACTTATCTGGAAAATAAGGTCTATGCAGGTGTCATTCCCCAGGTCTTCCCCGGGTCCCCCTCGGCTCCCTGCACCTGAGCTGTGGGCACAAGCCAGCCCCCTCGTTAAGACGAGGTCACAGTGGGTCGAGTAGGCCCCTATCCAGCAACCGGTGTCCCCGTGAAATGAGGGACATTTGGGCAGAGAGACACAGGGCAGGCCACGGAAGGATGAAGGCAGAGGCTGAGGCCCAGGGACCACAGCCCAGGGACACCTGGAGCCCCCGGGAAGCAGAGGGGGCCAGGAGGACCCTGCGACACTTCGGTGTTGGACTTCTGGAGCAGGGAGTAAAGGGCTCTGAGCCGCCCGGTCTGTGGGACTTCGTCATAGCTGCCCTGGCCCGTGCCTTGTCGCCTCCCACGCACACCCAGGCCTTTTCCCCAGACACCAGCCTCCCATTCAAAGTCAATAGTCACCAGCTCCGAAAGGCCACATTCAAATCGGGCCCAGGTTCCTGCTCTGGGAAGGGGAAGCCAGGAGGATTTGCATCCCACCCGCCGCCCCCGGGGCTGTCTGTACAGAGCCTGAGCGGCTGGAGGCCCAGCCAGGCCTGGATGCAGGGGATCTGGGGGGGCGGGGGTACCAGCAAGTCTGGCCGCCTCGGCTCCTTGGGCCCTCGGGGTTGATGGCTGCAGGGGTGTCCGCAGCGGCCTCACACACGACCACGAACAGTGCATCGCCCCCGGGGCCGCCCGCTCTCCGAAGAGGGAGCAGAGGGTCCTGCCTCGCCTCTTCCAGTTTCTGGGGCTGCAGGTGGTCCTGGGCTTGGGAGTGCACCCCTCCGGCCTCTGCCTGTGAGGTCAAGTGGGTTTCTACCCTTTTCTTACGAGGACACCAGTCACTGGGTTAGGGACCACCCTGACGACCTCGTCTTGAGCTGATCACCTCTGCAAAGAGCGTTATTTCCACAGACGGTTTGCAGGTGCCAGGAGTCGGGACTTGGACGTGTCCGTCTGGGGGACCCGGCGGGGAGGGCCGTGAGGATGCAGGTCTCTGTCCCATGGGCAGGGCCCCGCCCACCACCCACCCTCCCCTCCTGTGTACACAGGCCGCCCCTCTCTAACGAACAAAGGGTGGGCTGCCTGGGGGGCTGCCAGGGGAAAGGGTTTCACCCAAGGATACGTCCTGGGGGGAGGGGGCCAGCGGGGCTGCCCCAGGGAAGCTGGGAGACTGGCTCAGCGGGAGGGTGTCTGCCGACAGCCCGCGTGGACAGGTGGCTGGGCAGCCAAGGGTGGCAGGGGGATGCGGGCTGGCGGGTGGGGGAGACCCCGGGGGATGTGGGCTGGCCGGTGGGGGGCACCCTGGGGTGCCTGCAGCCAGGTAGGCCCTTGGGAGCCAGCTCCTCGTCACCTGGGCCGGTTGTGGGCCCCCAGCCCTCCGTCCCCGGTGAATGGGGTGGGGCTGACGTGCCCGACCCGCCTGAGAGAGTCTAGGGTGCAGTGCTGGGCACTGAGCCGGGCAGCGGGCCAGGGCTGGGGCAGGAACTTGGTGGGGAGAGCCTGGGGCAGGGTGCCTTCCCCCCTGGGCCTTCTGGCAAGGAGGGGTGGTCTGTCCCTCCCCCACACCCACACGGTCTTCCCCAGGTCCCCCTCGGCCCCCTGCACCTAAGCTGTGGACACCAGCCAGCCCCTTCCCTGCCCAGGCACACCCAGGGTGTCCATCCCCATCCTGGGGCCAACGAGAGTGTGGGGAGGGTGGGCTGTGTGTCCGGAAGGCTGTAAGACGTTCTGGGTTTCTAGGACAGCCCCCACCAAAGCCTCGGCGGGAGTGGTGACAGGAGTGGTCGGCCAGAGGCGCCCAGGGCGGGGTGAGTAGCAGGACGGGGAGCCAGGTCGAGGGGCCAGGATGCGCCCCCTCCCCATCTGGGAAGGGGGTGGGGTGAGGGAGGTTCCCCACAACTGAAGCCGGATTGTGAAGGGGGCCTTGTGGACGTCATGGTGGGGCTCTAGGCTGGGCTAGCTGCTGGGGAGGGCCCTGGGGCGGGGACACCTGTTGGTGGCCCCAGTCTCTGTCAGCATGGCAGCTGCTGGCCCCAGCAGGGAGGGGGCAGGGTTCGCCTCTCCTGCCCTCAGAGGTCGGCTCTGTGCCCGCAGGGAGGTCCTCATGCAGGAGGCCGGGGGCACCTGTCCTGGAGGCCCCAGGGCTGCTGCGCCCGGCTCGGGGCCCGGCCTGTGCCGGGGCGAGATCGAATTTGAGGGGTCTGGGAAGAAGCGAGGCAAGGTAAGGGGGCTGCCCTCCCTGCAACAGTGAGGCTGGGCCCCCACGCCCTGGGGGCCAACCACCGAGTGCTTGTTCTACTCCTGAGCTCCCACCTCCTCCCCTGAGCACGGAGTCCCCCGTGTGCCTGCTCACTCGGGGCTGAGTTCAGAGCCCCTGGGCCGGCAAGGTGCAGAGCTCCCGGTGCCCTCTGGCCCCCACCTCCTGCCCCTGCACGGTACATCCAGGACCCCTCCTCTCTCCACCCCCCACCCCCCGTGGAGAGGGAAGCAAGGCCCAGACAGGAGTCAGGGCTGCCTGGGGCACAGGCAGATCAAGGCAGGACCACCTGAGCCCTGGTTTCCTGCTGCCACCCTGCCCCTAAAGGGGTTCAGCCTCTCTCCTCATCCCCCAGTGCCCAGCGCCCCCATGTCCCCTGTGCCCAGTGCCCCCCAGTGCCCAGTGCCCCATGCCCAGCACCCCCCCACCCTGGACCCTGAGGCTGCCATCCTGCCCTGCAGTTCGTGAAGGTGCCCAGCGATGTGGCCCCCTCCGAGCTCTTCGACCTCCTGCTGGCCGAGTGGCACCTGACTGCTCCCAACCTGGTGGTGTCCCTGGTGGGCGAGGAGCGGCTGTTCGCCATGAAGTCCTGGCTGCGGGATGTCCTGCGCAAGGGGCTGGTGAAGGCAGCTCAGAGCACAGGTGAGGCCCCCCCAGAGCCGAGCGGGGAGCACCCCAGCCCGCTGGCCTATGTGGCTCCTTCCGCGTGGCCTGCAATGGGAGCAGCTCCTGGGGATGCAGGGCAGCGGCTGAGGTCCCCCAGGTTCAGGCCTCCCCCAGGAGCTGCAGGCCTCCCCCCATGGGCCTTGGTGAGATGCCCCCAGGGGAGGCAGCCCTTCTGCACCCCATGCCTGCGGGTCGGCCCCCACTGCCCTCCCCGCCTCCCTCAGGGGAGCAGCCTGGCTGGACTGGGTCAGAACCAGATTACTAGGCTCCATGTCCGGGCCTGCTGAACCTGCAGAAAACCCAGTGCAAGGTCGTGGGGTTTCTGAGCTCCCTCGCCACAGAGGGGATCATTGGGGCAGCAAAGGAAAAGGCCGACAGACCCCGCCGGGCCGAGGGCTTCCTGATTTGGAGAAACCCTTGCAGGCTCTGGTCCCTGGCCCAGACAACGGGGCGGAGCTGTGGCCTGTTGCCCAGGGTGCCACCCGGGGGCCCACTCCCAGCTGACACCCGCAGGTGGGAGAGGTGCCGTGGCTCCCATGGGCCTGGGGACCTGGGCCTCCCAGCTGGTGGGGGAGGACCTGGGGGCCACAGGCACACTGAGCCCCATGCCGCAGGGGCCTGGATCCTGACCAGCGCGCTCCGAGTGGGCCTCGCCCGGTACGTCGGACAGGTC
>NC_138379.1:1425858-1445128 GCF_054177405.1 Leptonychotes weddellii | reverse complement strand
AGGGAGAGGGGAGAGGGAGAAGGGGGAGAAGGAGGGAGGAGGAGGAGGAGGGCGAGGAGGGGGAGGAGAAAGGAGGAGGGGAAAGGGGAGGGGAAGGAAGAAGGAAAGGAAGCAGGAGGGGGAGGAGGGGGAGGAGGGGGAGCCCGGCATGCGGCCAGCACAGACAGACCCTCTGCCCAGGACCAGGATGAGGCCCAGACGGTCACAGCAAGCCTGGGCGACCCCGGTCGAGCGGGCTCGGCTCCCAGCCCAGGGTCTGTCTAAGGCAGGGCCGGGCAGTGCGGGGAGCTTCCTCCGCCCGGGTTGGGTCTGGAGGACCCACTCCCCGCCCTGCCTGCCCCTGGGCCCCAGGCGCCTGCTGCGCGACCCTCCCTCTGGCTGGGGGTGGGAACAGGCCCGCCCCGGCCTCATGCTGTGTGCGGGGTGGGGGTCCAGGAGCACAGCCCCGTCCACTACCCCACGGACGACGGCAGCGGCCAGGGCCCCCTCTACTCCCTGGACAACAACCAGGCCCACTTCATCCTGGTGGAGCCTGGGCCCCCCGGGAAGGGGGACGGGCTGACAGAGCTGAGGCTGAGGCTGGAGAAGCACATCTCGGAGCAGAGAACTGGCTATGGGGGTGAGGCCTGGGGAGGGGGCTGCGGGGGGGGGGGGGTCCCGGGGGCACAGCATGTGGGCAGGGCTGGAAGGACCACAGGTGGGCAGGGTAGGGCATTCCGGGCTGAAGCCACTGAGCATGCGTGGGTGCGGAGACCGGGCTGGGATGGGAGGCTGCCAGCGGGTTGGCGGGCGCACAGCTCGGGGTGTAGCCCTGCCAGGCAGCGGCATTCCCGCCGGATGGCCGAGTAGTTGCCAGCATGTTTGCACCCGGGCGCCCCTGGCCAGAGGCTCTTCCTGTGGGCTCAGGACTTTGGGAAGAAAACGGATCTGCAAGTTTTGAGAGGCCCATTTCCCTGTACCAGCCAGGAGGTACGCTGCCACCAGAGGGCAGCGTTACCTGAGGAATAGGCCCCGCCGCAGCCAGCGGTGGGTTTCAAAGCTGGATTAACTCTGGTGTGTAACAAAAATTTATACACAAAACATGATTGCTTATGATATTTATAAGCAATATAAAATATTTATCAACTGAGTGTTCTTTAAAAATGAAAACACAACCAAAGGCATGTTTAAACCACAGAGGTGGTGCAGTGCTCCGGTTTGCGGAAGCCTGGATGGCCCCCACACACTGATCTAGCCTCCAGATTTGATCAGGAGGCACCTGCCGGGAGCCTGGTGGCCCCTGCCTGCCCAGCACCAGCTGGCTTCACATTCCGAAGTCTCGTTTCTGGTTTATGTTTGGGGGACCAACAGGCCGGGCCCCTCCTTTACCTTTTTGGCTTGCTTCTGTGGGCCTCCAACGGTCTTCAGGGCAGCTGGAGAGCTTTCTGCCGCAATAGGGGTAGATGCTGGGCACCTAATTGTGGCTGGTGCGGCTGGGGACTGCACGTTTGACTTCACTGACATTCCTTTCTGTGGGAATAGCCGTGAGTGGCCAAAATGGTCCCCAGGTGAAGGGGTTGGTGTGTGTGAAGAGCAGCCTGGAGCCCACGTTCACTAGAACCTGCCTCTGGGCCAGCATTTGCCCAGAAAATGTGGTGGGTTGGTGGTCTGAGCAGGCAGCCTCCCCACGGGGAGGGTGCCAGCCCCCCCCTGCCCGGGCACCAGGGCAGACCTCACGGGAGCTCTGTCCACAGGCACCAGCAGCATCGAGGTCCCGGTCCTCTGTCTGCTGGTCAATGGTGACCCCAGCACCCTGGAGGTAGGGCGGGGGAGGGGGGGGCGGGGGCCTGGCGGGAGCCCCCCGGGCCGGCCGTGGCTGCCTGCAGGGCCCTCCCCGGCCTGGGACGGGGCACCTCCAGCATGTGGGCTCAGGACGGCACCCACGCTGATGTGGGGTCCACTCTCCCCACTGTGCTGCCTCAGAGGATTTCCAGGGCCGTGGAGCATGCTGCCCCGTGGCTGATCCTGGCAGGCTCAGGGGGCATCGCGGACGTGTTGGCCGCCCTGCTGAACCAGCCCGACCTCCTGGTGCCGCAGGTGGCCGAGAAGCAGTTTAAAGAGAAGTTTCCGGGCGAACATTTCTGCTGGGAGGACATCGTACACTGGACCGAGCTGGTAGGAGCCTCCCAGGGACTGTGGGGTCCAAAGGCCGAGGCCCTCCTCCCTGTCCCATCCCCTTCTCCTGGGGGTGGGGGGGCTGGCCCAGGGGGAAACTCCTCCTGGGCGCCTCCATGCCCCCGGCCCACACAGAAGTCCCACGCTCCTCCCCCTCCCCATGAAGCCTCCAAGCTGGCTCTGCCTTAGGCCCTTGGAGCAAGGGACCTGGGAGCGAGCCCCCTGGGCTGGGGTGCTACCCCGGTGCCCTGGGCAGCCGGCTGGCCTGCTCGCTAGGACCCGCCTCACACACCAAGTGCCCGGCCGGTGCCTCCGTCCGTGCTGGGCCTGTGGCCTGCCCACCGGCCTGCCCTCTGCCCCCAGGGCCACCTCAGGGCCTTTGTCCTATGTCCCAGCTGCAGAACATCACCTCCCACCCGCAACTGCTCACCGTGCACGACTTCGAGCAGGAGAGCTCCGAGGAGCTGGACACCGTCATCCTTAAGGCGCTGGTGAAAGGTGAGGGCCCCAGGTGGAGGCGGGGAGGCCAGCCACTGCTCCCCACGGCCCCGGGCTCTGCACCTGGCGCGGGGCTGCTTCCCACACCCTGTCCCATCGCGGCTCTCACCCTGCGGGCCTGGCACGTGGGGCAGGGCCACCCCCCAGGTGGGATGTCCGCAGCCGGGACTCCTGGGACGGCATCCCTCTGCTGTGTGTGCGTGCGCGCCTGCGTACGTGTGAGCACGAGTGTGAGCACCCGTGTGTGTGTGTGTGCATTTGCACATGTGTGCATGGGTGTGTGTGCCTGCGTACGTGTGAGCACGAGTGTGAGCACCCGTGTGTGCGTGTGCACGTGTGCGGACACCTGTGTGAGTGCGAGTGTGCGTGCGTGTGCGGCCCGGCGCTCACATTTCCAGCAGCACATGTAACACAACTGGAACGACACAGAGATGACCCACAGATCCGCACAGGGTCGTGTTTGCCAGGTTTTAGGTCTGCTATGTTTTACCATAATTTAAGAAACTATTTAAAGTGTCCAATCCAGGGGCTTTTAGTCCCTTTGCAAGTTGTCAACCATCCCCACCATCTAATGCCAGAACGCCTTCACTGCCCCCAAAGCAAGCTGGCAGCCGTCTGGCACGCCCTGTTTCCCGGGCCCCTGGCGCCCACTGGCTTGCGTTCTGCCTGGACGGATGTGCCCTTCTGGGGCCCTTCCTATCAATGGGCTACGGTGTGTGGCCTTCGGCTCCCGTCACTGCATCGCCCAGGCCGCGGCACGGGTGGGTGCCTCATTGCTTTTTAAGGCTGAGGGATCTTCCACGGTGTGCAAGGACTGCCTTGTGTTTCCCTGTTCCTTGGTCAACGACACTGGGCTGATTCACCATCCACCTGTCACTCGACATGCTTTTCATATTGGAGACCAGCCGTGCCAAGGGACTGACCTTGGGGAAGCCAGACATAGACCCAGGCCTGGAGGGGCAGTTTGGGGCCGGGATGCCCTGGAGGGAGGGAGGGAGGGGACGCTCCGCCAGACAGGCCGTGCCCTCCCTCCAGCTCCGCTCACCCCGTCCCATCAGGGTCCCCGGGGCCGGCGTTTCTGCCAGGGTTCCCAGCACCGGCTTCTGGGAGTCTCTCACCATTATTCAGAGGGTGTGAAGCAGGCTGCGGTTCCCGGGCTGTGTGTCCGGAAGACCACCGTGAGGGGCCCTGTGCCCACCGGCCCTGTGGACCCCTGGGTTGGCCCCTCACCTCCCGCCCGCTCTGCCCGCAGCCTGCAAGAGCCACAGCCAGGAAGCACGGGACTACCTGGATGAGCTCAAGCTGGCCGTGGCCTGGGACCGCGTGGACATCGCCAGGAGCGAGATCTTCAACGGGGACGTGGAGTGGAAGGTGCCCGCCCGCCGGCCAGCTGATTCCTCCTGAGCCGCATTTCTGGCCGACACAGGGCGACACAGGGCGGGGGCCGTGTCAAGGGTCTGGGGGCAGACAGTGTTCCCAGGGCCACTGACGGGCCCCTTCCTGCCCGCTGTGGCCCACGGGGGCGGGAGGCCAGGGCATCTGCTGGGGGCTCCTCGCACACGGCCCCCAGGGAGGACTGGTGGCCCCTGGTGGCCCAGAGCCGGCTCAGAGGGACAGGAGCTGGGGGGCTCCCCGTGCCCCAGCTCCCACTCACTCTGCCCGTCTCCCCCACCTGGGCGTGTCCTGTGGCGGCCCCAGTCCTGTGACCTGGAGGAGGTGATGATGGACGCGCTGGTGAGTGACAAGCCCGAGTTTGTGCGACTCTTTGTGGACAACGGCGCTGACGTGGGGGACTTCCTGACGTACGGGCGGCTTCAGCAGCTCTACCGTTCCGCGCCCCCCAAGAGCCTGCTCTTCGACCTGCTGCAGCGCAAGCACGAGGAGGGCCGGCTGACACTGGCCGGCCTGGGCGCCCAGCAGGCCCGCGAGCCGCCCGTGGGCCTGCCCGCCTTCTCCCTGCACGAGGTCTCCCGCCTGCTCAAGGACTTCCTGCACGACGCCTGTCGCGGGCTCTACCAGGAGGTGAGCGGGCCGGCGGCCGGGAGGGGCTGGGCCGGGCCGCCAGGAGGCTGACGGTCCTGTCCTCCAGGAACGGGGACCGGCCAGGCGGCCCGAGGGCCGGAAGTGGCTGCTGGATCTGAACCGAAAGAGCGAGAACCCCTGGAGGGACCTGTTCCTCTGGGCCGTGCTGCAAAACCGACAGGACATGGCCACCTACTTCTGGGCCATGGTGGGTTGGCCTCGGGCTCCTGGGGCGGGAGGGCGGGGAGGGGCGGGGCAGGCCGCCTCCTCTCACCCTGCCTCCTAGGGCCAGGAGGGGGTGGCCGCCGCTCTGGCCGCCTGCAAGATCCTCAGAGAGATGTCGCGCCTGGAGACCGGGGCGGGGGTGCACTGCACCGTGAGCGAGGCCAAGTACGAGCAGCTGGCCCTGGGTGAGCCACCGGCCTGGTGCCCAGCCGCCGCACGCAGCGGGGGCCTGGGGTCCACTCAGAGGCTCCTCCTAGTGGGGAGGCGGACCCTAACATTCTAACAGAGGGACAGAGGGGTCCTCGGCGGTGGCCCTGGGCACACACTGGGTCCTGCTGGGGGTCGGTCGGGGCACGTGGGGTGACGATGGGGGCAGGGAAGGGCAGGGCAGGCGGGGACGGCCAGTGTCCATGCGGGAAGCTGGGCACGGCTCGGGCACAGGAGGGAGGAGGCCGGGGGCCGTGGCCCTGTGGGTACCAGCGGCCGGTGTCCCCGGGCAGGTCTCTTCTCCGAGTGCTACAGCAACAGCGAGGACCGTGCGTTCGCCCTGCTGGTGCGCAGGAACCGCTGCTGGAGCAGGACCACCTGTCTGCACCTGGCCACCGAGGCCGACACCAAGGCCTTCTTTGCCCACGATGGGGTGCAGGTGAGCGTCTGGCTTCAGGGAGGGCCGGCCTCCCCCGCCTCCGCTCTTCAAGTCCTGGTCACGCAGGGCAGGGGGCGCAGGAGGGGAGCTCTGCTCCTGGAAGGCACCTGCCTGGCTTCCTTCTCGCTGCCCCTGGCCAGACCTTTGTCTGCCTCGGATCTCAGCAGAGGTGCCGCCTCCTCCACTCGGCCCTCCCGCACCCCCAAACCCGGCCTCCCTCCCCGCCGTGGAGGGTCTTCCCCACCGGGATGCAGGGCGAGGCTTTGGCTGAGCCTGGGAGGGCGCGCCTGGTGCTGGGCACAGCGTGAGCAAAGGTGTGGGGGTGGGAGGCCAGCGGCGGTGCCTTTATTTCAGGCCTTCCTGACCAAGATCTGGTGGGGGGACATGGCATCGGGCACGCCCATCCTGCGGCTGCTGTGTGCCTTCCTCTGCCCGGCCCTCATCTACACCAACCTCATCACCTTCAGGTGTGTTGGGCGCAGGCAGCTGCCATTTGCCAGCCGCGGGCGGTGGGGGGGGGGGGTGGGCCTGGGCTTTGCGGGTGCTGCTGGGGGTGCGTCTCCGGCATCCGTGTGCGCCCCGCTGTGCGCTGACCTTCTCAGTGCACTCAGCACTTCCTTTGCTGGCTGGTACCCTCCCCGTGGGCCCTGAGGGTCCCCTGTGCTTGCAGCGAGGAGGTCCCGCTGAGGACGGGCCCCGAGGGCCTGCAGGAGCTGGACAGCCTGGACACGGAGAAGAGCCTGCTCTGCAGCCCGGGCAGCGGGTGAGGGCCATGGGGCGGGCTGGCCAGGGGGTGGCACTCGCGCCTTGGCGTACGGGCCGCCCGCCTCACCGCCGGCTGTGGTCTCCTTGTGCTGCAGGCTGGAGGAGTTGGCTGAGGCACCAAGGGCTCAGGGCGACCGAGGGCCGCGTGCTGCCTTCCTGCTCACACGCTGGCGCATGTTCTGGGGCGCGCCCGTGACCGTGTTCCTGGGGAACGTGGTCATGTACTTTGCCTTCCTCTTCCTGTTCACCTACGTCCTGCTGGTGGACTTCAGGCCACCTCCTCAGGGGCCATCTGGGCCTGAGGTCACCCTCTACTTCTGGGTCTTTACACTGGTGCTGGAAGAGATCCGGCAGGTCAGTGGTGGGCCGAGCCCACTGAGCCCTGATCCCGGCTCCAGGCTGAGCCCTGATCCCCGTCGACCCCAGCCTGGGCTGGGCAGGGCTGTCTCCAGTGAGCTGTCAGCAGACTGTCTGCCCCTCTGCCAGGGATTCTTCACAGACGAGGACACACATCTGGTGAAGAAGTTCACACTCTACGTGGAAGATAACTGGAACAAGTGTGACATGGTGGCCATCTTCCTGTTCATTGTCGGTGTCACCTGCAGGTCTGTGGGGCCCAGAGGCCTGACGGGGGCCAGCTCGGTTGGGCCGGTGGGCAGGGCCACCTGCAGGATGAAGCCACGAAAGGCCTCAGAGATCCCGGCTTGTCTCTGGCGCCCGCACTGTGTGTCCTGGAGGACGCTCCTTCCCCTCTCTGGGCACTAGCAGCCCATCCAACCACCACCCTCCCCCAGGATGGTGCCCTCCATGTTTGAGGCGGGCCGCACAGTCCTTGCCGTTGACTTCATGGTGTTCACGCTCCGACTCATCCACATCTTCGCCATCCACAAGCAGCTGGGCCCCAAGATCATCATCGTGGAGCGCATGGTGAGCCGCCGGCTGCGCCTGAGCCCACTTGGCTCCAGTGGTGGGTGAGAGAGCGTCCCCCAGCCGGGCGACTGCTAACACTCTGCTCCCCCCCGGAGATGAAGGACGTCTTTTTCTTCCTCTTCTTCCTGAGCGTGTGGCTTGTGGCCTATGGCGTGACCACGCAGGCGCTGCTGCACCCCCACGACGGGCGCCTGGAGTGGGTCTTCCGCCGCGTGCTCTACCGGCCCTACCTGCAGATCTTCGGGCAAATCCCCCTGGACGAGATCGATGGTTAGCACGTGGCCGGGGGTGGGGGGGTGGCGCGCCTTTGAGCTGGCTGGAAGGACCCCACACTTTGCGGTGCAGCCAGATGGGGTCCGGTTTACAGCCTCCTTTTAAAACACAATGGACATGGGGCCCTTGAGGGCTCTTCTGGGGTCACATGAGGCCCCAGCCGGGAGCTAGCTGAGATGGGGAAGTCCCTGAGGCTGGCCCCCAGGCCCCACAGCCCAGGGACAGCTCCGGGCTCATTTCTATTGACCACAGGGACCCGAGACTTGGGGCACCAGGCTAGGAACTGAGGCGCGAGGAGGCTGCAAAGCAGACAGGGGCCATCCCAGTCCATCCCTCACCATCACGGGGCCGATCCACGCACTGGTGCTTCTGCCCTCCTGGGCGGCCCTGTTGCCCAGCGGGCCTCCCTGTCCCCCACCCCTCTGCCAGAGGCTCCGCACCGGGCCCTGGGCCCGCCTGCTGGCAAGGCCCCTCTACCGAGAGGCCGTTCCTGACAGCGCCCTTGCTGCTTCCGGGGACACACCCCAGTGTGTGTGCCTTACCCACTGCCAAGTGTGCGCGCCTATCAGAGGGTGTAGGTGTCTCCAGCTGGCCCTTGTGCGGGCTGAGGGCCAGTGGGGGCTCCAAGAATTTCCCAGGCAGGCGGTACAGTCGGGAGGCGGAGCTGCTCCTCCGTCAGGGGCTGGGTGGTGACAGGTGCAGGGGAGCCCTGACGTGGGGGCCAGAGACACCTCTACAGGCCCTGGAGATGGCTAGGATTCGGTGAGGAGGAGGAGGAGGGGGAACCGGATCCTCAAGGAAGGTGAGCCAGCACCAGAGGCCCACGTGAGGACTCAGGGAGGGGCGTCTGCTCCGGCTGGCGCAGGACCGGGGCCACCCGGGGCCCCAGGGCAGTCACGGGCGCACTGCGTCTAAGGCCTGACCCGACCACCTTAGCTAGTGAGGCGGGGTCAGCATGCCCGCCACCCGCGGGATGGATTTGTCAATGGGGTGAGAGTAGGAGTGACGCAGACACGGGCCGCCAGGATGGGGAGGGGCGCCACCGCCAGGGCAATCAGCTAACTGGGGTGTTCTGTAGGCCCATTCCCTTGGTCTGTTTGTGCGGGCTGCCCCCTGTGACTCTTCGGTGTTTGCTCTTCCGCAGTGTTCCAGGCCCTTAGTTTCAGCCTCCCTCCCCGTATGGCCCCTGGCCGCCCTGTCCTGCGGGGGCCCTTGGGAGGCGGGGAGCGCTGGGTCCCTCGGACGGCCACATCTTGGGCCCCAGCCACACGCTGCTATGGGGGACAGTGGTGTGTGGTGGGGTCACGGCCCCTGTTCCCCAGGAGCCCGGGGCTACCCAGGGAGGGCAGAGGGAGTGCAGGCCTCCCCCCCAGCCCCTGGGCTGCCTCAGGCAGCCAGAGTGCTGTAGCAACAAGCCCGTGACTAGGGCCAGGCCTGGGCCGGCTCCCTGAGGGTCCCGGGCAGGCCCCTTCCCCTCTTGGGGCTGGGCTTCCTGTCTGCTCAGGCCTCGGTAACCCCACCACGGGGCGGCAGGGCTAGGCTGAGTCACTCACATGCAGCCGGTGGGCCTGGGGCCCAGAGTGCCACCCTGCCCGCCCCGTCCCTGCACGCCAGGCGGGAAGCCCCGGGGCTGACTTCAGTCTGGCTTCAGCCCCAGGGACAATTTAATTTCCAGCCTGGCCTGGTGGCACCTCTGGGGGTCACGGGGGTCTCACTGCTTCGGCGCGTGGGCGCTGGGGGAGGGAGGAGGGTCGTCGCCCTTCAGCGTGCTCAGCAGCTCCCCGTGGGTGGCCCAGCACGAAAACTCCCTCAGGGGAAAGTAGGAGAGGCTCCCTCCCGGGGGGCGGGGGGAGACACGGACACAGGAAGACAGGCCCTGTGAGCCCGACATGTGTGCACAGCATGGGGACACGCAGACAGAGACCGAGGCCTCACAGCACAGATGCCCAGAGAGGCAGCCGTGGGAACGGTCCAGCGTGCAGGCGTGGGCAGCGTCCACGCGGGCGCGCGCACATATGCAGCCACGGGCCCCCTCCTGAGGAAGATGCGGCAAGCACCCCGGGCGCCCATGGCCTGTGCGCTCACACTCTGCTCCTTCCTCCCACGCCTCCTGTCCCGTGAGCGTGGGGGTGCTGGCTGGTGAGGGCCCAGAGCTGTGATCCCCGGGCCCCCCAGGGCACGCCCGCCCAGGGTGCAGAGCTCAGCCTGCTGCCAGATCGCACACTCATTCCCACTGGCCGGAGAATGTTCTGTGAGCTGGCCCAGAGGTGCTCTGTGTCCACACTGCCTGTGGCAATCAGGGTCAAGGGCGGTGTGGCCAGATGAGCTTTGGAGATGGTGCAGACTTGCCCCCCGCCCCCGGCTGGGTGCCACGTGACAGGCTTTAGTGTTATAAAGGCCCTGACAAGTCCTGCAGGGGGAGACAGGGTCACCCCTCGCCTCGGCCAGCTCTCTCCACACCAGCTTCGAGCACAGCCCTTGGTGGTGGTGGTGGGGAATGCACACACCTACCGGCAGAAACTGGGGTCCTCTGTGCCCCATCCCCCAGATGGCCTTGGCTCTGGTGACTGCAGTCAGGAGGAGGTGGGGGAGTGGGACCAGTGCCCCTGGCTGACTGTCTCCCTGGTTTGCCAGGACCTGGGGTGTCCTAACACAGGAACTTTCAGTGCTAAGCCCGATAATCCCCAGCCAACCAGGGTAGTTGGGTCACCCGGCCAGTGCCCTCCACCCCTGGGTGGCCTCACCCCGAGGAAACTCTCAAGATCAGAGGGTGTCATGGGGAGGCGGCCCCCACCATGCCACTTGTGTTTCAGAAGCCCACGTGAACTGCTCCCTGCACCCCCTGCTGCAGGAGGACTCCCCCTCCTGCCCGAACCTCTATGCCAACTGGCTGGTCATCCTCCTGCTAGTCACCTTCCTGCTGGTCACCAACGTGCTACTCATGAACCTGCTGATCGCCATGTTCAGGTGGTCCGCTCCCTGTGCTCCCTCCATGTGTGGGGGGCCCCAGGGACCCCAGTGCCCAGCCCTCTAGGCCTCGGGCTGCGGGGACCTCTCTGCACCCCCGCCCCCGGAGGGACTGGAGCCTGGACCACAGGCTGAGGGAGGGCAGGGCCCCGAGGAGGCAGTGGGGCGAATGACAGGCATGGGGAAGGGTGGCTCCCAAGGCAGGTTTGTACCAGGGAAGCCTGGGCTTGTCTAGGAGAGCAGAGGGGATGGTGAAGACCCCACGTGAGCGAACCCTGTTCTAGACAAACCCCGCGGAGGGCAATGAGGGAGTGGAGACAATCACAGAACTGGGGGGGCCTCTGGGAATGGTGTGGGGCCGCAGCAGGGACCAGGACGGAGGACCCGGGAGGCCCATGTGTGTTCCACCGCCCACACGCGGGCCCCACAGCTATACGTTCCAGGTGGTGCAGGGCAATGCCGACATGTTCTGGAAGTTCCAGCGCTATCACCTCATCGTGGAGTACCACGAGCGCCCCGCCCTGGCGCCGCCCTTCATCCTCCTCAGCCACCTGAGCCTGGTGCTCAAGAGGTTCTTCCAGAAGGCGGCCGGGCAGAAGCGGAAGCACCTGGGTGAGGCCACAGGGCTGGATACAGCCTGCGGCCCTGGACCGCATGGAAGGGGACGGGCGACGTGCCGGGTGGGCAGGCGCGTGGAGGCGTGGGTCCCCTCCTCAGCCCCCCGCCAGCATAGGCTGAGCCCATCGCCTTCCTCCCCCTCACACCGCGGGCCCGTCTGCAGCGATCCGGAGGGTGGGGGGCTTGCCCTGGGCTCCCCTGGCCCCGAGGCCCACCTGGCTCCAGCCAAGCCTGTGGCCGCCCTGGCCTTCCCAGAGAGAGACTTGCCGGAGCCCCTGGACCAGAAGATGGTCACCTGGGAGGCAGTTCAGAAGGAGAACTACCTGAGTAAGCTGGAGAAGCAGAAGAAGGACAGCGAGGAGGAGGTGCTGCGGAAAACCGCCCACAGGTGCGTGGGGGCTGCACGGGTAGGCTGTCCCCCGCGGGCCACCAAGAGGGGCTGGCAGAGCTGGCGAAGGGCCTGCCAAGGGACGGCCGGATGCCTAGCGGGGTGCCAGAGGTTGTAAGATCCCCTGGGACCTCTGCCCCCATCACCACCGAGCGGCTGGCGGCCTTAAAGCTGGTGTGGCCGCCGCCTGCGGGGCGCAGTTCTGAGCTGGGGAGGCTGAAGCTGAGAGGGGCAGAGGGGCTGATATAGGTGGGGTCCTCCTTGCTCTGGGTCCCCCCGATATGGTCCATCCCAGCAGTCCCTTCAGGCCTCCTGCCTGCCCTTGTCGCCCACTCTCGCTGGCAGTCACTCAGCCCCATCGGAGCTCCCAGGGAGGGCAGAAGGGCTCTGCACCCAGATCTGGGGACCATGGGGAGATCGCCCAAATGCGGAGCACCCTGTGCCCACCAGCTTCTGCTGCAGGGTGGAGTCTGTAGCCCAGTACCTCGGGGGGCTGAGAGAGCAAGAAAAGCGCATCAAGCGTTTGGAGTCACAGGTAGGCAGGCAGACCACGCGCTCTTCTGACCGGGGCCTTCACCCACAGCCCTGCACCCCAACATCCAAACTACCGGGCCCGCACCCAGGCTTCGGCTCAGCAGGCAGGGCGAGGCCCTGGGGGGTGCAGTACCTGTACCTGTCCCCATATGTGACTTCAGGGACAGCATGCCCTCCCTGGAGGGGGTCCTACCCTTCGGACCCCCTCACCTGTCCATTCTCCACACCTAGAACCTCGCCCTCACGCCCGTTCCCTCCAGCACAGCTACCGGAGGGGAGGGTCATGGGGTAGCAGGGCCCTGGGGCCCCCCTGGATGCCTCTCCCTCCTCCTTCAGATCAACTACTGCGCGGTGCTCCTGTCCTCCATGCCCCCGCCGTCCTCCATGCCCCCGCCATCCTCTGGGGCTCGGAACGGCGCCTACTGCAGTAAGTGTGCATCCGGGGAAGACACAGCTGAGGAAGGGGCACAGGCTGGCCCAGGGACAGGCGGAGGACTGTCACGCTGTGCCCTGTCATCTGCCTTCCCGTCCTGGGAGAGGACTGGCCCAGGCCTCGATGGCCCACAGCTGGTGACGTCTTAGGGGTGGGGCAGGTGCCCTCTGCTGGAGCCCCCCACCTCAGCCGGCACGAGGGCGTGGCCACTCGGACTCTGGAGGCTCCCCACCTCCTCCCGGCTGGGGCCACCGTGTCCTGTGCTCGTGTGTGCGAGCCACCTCTCCCTTGCCTGGGCTGGCCCCACCGGACACCCAGCAGCTGAGGGGTCTTCCTTTCTCAGCAGACTCCCAGACCTTCAAAGGTGGACACCAGCAAGCCTCTGCTGGCCTCCGAGGGGATGCAGGCAGCAGCGAGCACCCAGACGCTGGCCGGCGGCTCTCAGACACCTGAACCACTTGGACGGTCCGCACACGGGGCCCACCTCTCCCAGCGCTCCGATCATGATGGGCAGGCAGGGACACGGCTCTTAGCCAGCCATCCCAGGCCCTACAGACACACCGAATGTCCCCCACCTCTTGTGGGGCCCTCATGGGACGTGGCTCTAGTGCCCTCATCAGAAGAAACCACCCCTCGCCCTGCCCGGCACCTTCCCTGGGACCTCTCTCCACGCAGAAGCACGGCGCACGGTGGGCCCTCTCCAGACTGGGGGAGCCCCTGGGTCCCATCCACAACTGCCCGGCCTAGGCCGAAGCACCTCCTGTCTGGTGGTCAACAGTTTGGGGCCCATACCTGTCTCCTACCCAATCTGTGTCTCCTGTTAAAACTCATTTTTTGGAAACACTAGCGGCTAGAACTTCTGCCCTTTAGGACCTGGAGCCGGGTGTTGACTGTGCATGTCGGCTCCCAGCCCTGCACACCCTCACCGGCTCACATGGCAAGTGCCGGACTAGGTCTAGCCTGGGTCATAGCCCCAGGACACTGCCCCAAGAGGACTCACCTCTGGCCCCACGGCTGCTTTCTCCTAAGAGAACACACCCACACCAAGTCAGTAAAGGCCACAGGGCAGTGGGCGGGTTTACCTGCCTGTGAGAGGGGGTTCCAGGCTCCTGTGCTGGCCCTACCTAGGGCGAGTGGCTAGCCACGTTGGTCCCCCTTTCCCTCAGGGGCCTGGGGCTGGGCCAGCATGCTGGCCAGTCTCTGCTATGTCCTCCACCAGGCACAGGGGGGACATGCTTGTCCCGGTCTGCCTTCCCTGGCACCATCAGGGGCCAGTGCTCCTTCCCCCACCGCTGGGCCCGGGCACACCAGCAGGGTCCCTGCACACAGCTCAGCTGTTCTGGCGATGTGGTCCCAGGACACTGGTCATCATCACACACAGCCCAGGCAAGCCAGAGCTAAGGGGCAAGAGTGGCCAGGGCTGGGGAGGGCCCCTGCCCCCACTCACATGCTGGCCTCCTAGAGACCCATTTCATCAAGATTCCTTGTCCCCAGCCCTGTTGGGGGCAGAGGCTGGACAGCCGGGATTATGAGCTCACCCCTAGAGGTGCCCGGGGCCTTCTGCACCTCTTGCTCTGGACCCAGGAGGGGCTGCTTCAGTCCCTCTGGGAAGACGGGCTGCTGATAAACCCAGGCGTTGATTTAAAAAGCCTCCATGCCCCCTGGCACTAAGGTGGGGAGGATCGAATGAGAGAACAGGGCGCGTGGGTGTGCCAGGTGGCAGACGAGGCCCCAGCACACTGGTCCTGAGGAGATGGATCTACACAGAGACACAAAGCCAAAGGAATACCCCAAACCTTTACTGTTGCCCCAGGGGCACATGGTGGGCAGGGTTTTTGCCATCCACTGGCAAGGAGTCTGCTTCAGAGACCGCTACCCTGAGCCCCAGCCCAGGCTGCCGGCACCTCCTACTGGCAGCCCGCTGGCTCCCTTCCCGAGGGGCTGAGGCCCCGAGCTGCGCGCCACCCCACGTGCCCAGTGGCCCTGGCTGCCCTCCTCCGCCAGCCTGGTCAGTCTCTTCTCTTAGATCTCGGCACCTGGGGCCTCGTGGCTGCTGTTCCTGTTCCGGAAATGGTCTCTGTTCCGTTTCCTGCTGCCATGGAAGCCAACAGTCTCCACCACCGGGGGCCTGGCTGCTGACCCAGTGTGGGCAGCGGCCTGCAGCACACCCACTTCCTGAAGGCCCCCGAGGGGGCTGCTCCACTCCTCAGCCTCCGGGCTCCCAGGCCCGGCCAGGTGGGCCAGCTCCACAGGGCCCTCGCCCCCTGCGGCGCCCAGGTTCCCAGGCGCAGCCCTGCCCGGCTCTCCAGGCTTCCTTAGGGCCCTCTTCCTCTCAGGCCTGGCCTCGCCAGCTCGGGCGGGTTTGGTGAAGACGACTCTTCCCTCCCCACAGCTGGAGGGATCCTGGTTGAAAGAGGGCATGTAGTCACTGGGGGCAGCCAGGCTCGGGGAGCCCAGGAAGGCCAGAGCGGCGGCCCGGTTGCTCTGCTCGCTGACCTCGGCCACGTTTTCCAGGCTGTACTTGGTCCAGCGCTCAGGGTGGGCCACGTAGTCAGGGACGGGGGGCAACTTCGGGGGGGCAGGGCTCTGACCAGCCCTGCCTGGGCCCTCTCCTGGAGGCTGGCTTGAGGGTGCCGGTGGCCGAAGGAAGCCCCCGTCGTCACCCGGGCCCGTCTGGGCCACAGAGGGCACAACCTGCCTGGCTGCGCCCTCCAGGCAATCAAAGATGTTGTGGCTACGCCGGGAGAAGGTGGAGCTCGTGCCCCTCAGGTGGAATGGCTGCACTGAGGCCGTGGGGAGGCCCCTCGGAGGCAAAGGAGACTCATCAGGGTCTGAGTCCCCCTGGGCCTCCCCAGGCAGCACCCCTGGGGACAGAGCTTCCATCTCAGCACCGGCAGGCAGGCTGAAATCGGAGTCTGAGTCGCTGAGAGAGACGGCGTCAGAAGGCAGAGCGTCATCCTCTGTCCCTCGCTCGGCTTCCGGGGCCTCTCCTGCCCCTGCCTGAGACATGTGTCCCAGGGCACACCACACCCAGACCAGACAGCCCAAGAAGTTCGTTTCTGAGGATCGCAGGCACTTAGGAGAGGTCCCTCCTGTAGACCCACTGTCCCTGGGCCGCGGCAGGACCCACAGGAAGAACTATGTCCTACAAGGCGAAGGACAGAGATGCCCGTCCCCTGAAAGCCCGCTCACCTCCGTTGTCTGACGGCTGTCTGTGCGGACGCTGGAGTGCTGGTGGGGGAAGTGCTGGCAAAGGCGTGCTGGCCTCGGTCCGGCTCCCGTCAGCTGCCCAGCGGCAGCGGGCTGAGGGCGGGAAGAGCCAACATTCAGATCAGACCGCAAAGGTGCCCAAGGGGTGGTCCCGGGCTTATGGAGCCCAGACAGAGGCCAGGCCCGAGAGCAGATCCTTGGTAAAGATCGCCTCGCTCAACACTCCCGGGTCACGTTTGGGGCCCGCCGGGGGGTGGGGCTGCGGTGGCAGGCAGGCAGCCAGGGCCTGGCCCCGGGTGAGCAGCAGCCTGCGCTGGGCGCCGCTACTCTCGAGCAGGTGGGCTGGCTCCCTAACCGCTCAGCACAGCGCGGGGCACGTCCCAGGTACTCCACGGAGACCGGGCCACCTGCTGGTGCAGGGCAAGGAGGTCCGCTCCTCACTGCTGGGAGAGGCCGGGGGCTCCGCAGGGGTCTGCAGCCGGGTCCCTGGCACCTGAGGGTCAAGCCCGCAGGGAGGCGGAGCAGAGGCAAGCCCTGCCGCTCTCGCAGCAGCCTCCAGCGGCACTGCCCCCGCAAGCCCGCACACACCTCGCCTTTCCCAGCAGGGCCCAGAAGTGCCACCCACACTCATGTAGTGGCCCAAGTGTGACCAGGCGGGCACCTCGCACCTGGCACTTCCGGGCTCAGAGGGCAGCTCGGCCTCCCCCGTCCACCCACCCAGCCCCCCTAGTCCAGGGCGACCCGCTGTGGTGCGTGCGCCCAGGGAGGCCCAGGCAGTGGGCCAGGAGCGGCCGAGAGCCCCCACCGCCGCTCGAACACCGACCAGACCTCCACTGCTCTGGGGCACGACCCCCCAAGTGAGGGAACAGCTCCAGGAGGGGACGGGCGCGCGAAACACACCCCCCAGCGCGTCCCAGGGCTGGCAGGCCGCAGAGGGAGCCAGCGTGCCGCTCACACGGCACGCCGCAGGGCACGCAGGCGCTCCAGCCAGACGCGCGCTCCTGCGGTCCCCACCGCCGCGCTCGCCACCGCGACTGAGACAAGCGGCCGGATCGGTGGGACTCTCCAGGGGCCGGAGGGACAGGGCCCCCCGACTCGGAGTCCGGGACGGTGTTTCCGGGAGTTCTCTCCGAACTTCGCGAGCTCGGCGGGCCAGGGGCGTGCAGCGGCCGGGAGCTCGGGGGCTGCGGCCCGGGCCCGGGGGCGGCACCACTGGCCTCCCTGCCGGCGCGCGCTGCCCCCCTTCGGAAGCGGAGCCGCGCGCTTTCTCCGCTCCGTCGGGGGCCTGGGCCGGACAGGGTCCAGGCTTCCCAAGGCTCGGGGTCCCAAGGCCCAGGCCGCGAGGGACCGGAGACACGAGGCACTCTGGGGGGGGCCTCCGGGCTTGGGCAAGGAGGCTGCGGACAGCGGCCTCCCAGAGACGCGACCGCGAGTCAGCGCCGCACTCCCTTACCACAAACCTACCGGATCGGCGCGCTCGGGCCGGCTCCATCTTGCGCCGCGCTCGGCCTCCCGGGAAACCGAGTCCTCCGCCGGCCCAGCGACGCGGCGTCCGCACCTGAAGAACTACATCTCCCACAAGACACTGGGCCGCTACTCCCGAGGCCTGTCGAGTCGCGTAGCCCCTGCGCATGCGTCCTCACTTTTCTTCCGAGCCTCCCCTCCCCGGAAACGGCGTCTCTCCTTCTCGCAACGAGCCGGAATTGAGTAGGGAAAAGAGGGAGGAGGAAGAGGTAGCACTACGACTCCCAGAATGCTCGAGGGCTAACGGCCACCTCCGCGTTCCCGGTGCCCCAGCGCCACCTGCTGGAAGTCGCGAGCACAGCGGCCGCCCCGAACCGGAAGTGCATCCTCGCGCGCAGCGCCGTTGCCGGGTGCTTCCGGTCCGGCCGGAAGCGTGCGGCCGCGCCCTTCGTGGGTCGGGGGATCGGGGCGGGCTGGGGTTTCCGCTGAGCGCTCGTCTCCACCTCCGGGCGTCCTGGCCTCGCCTGCCCACCGCGATGGCCTGACTGGCCGCGTCCACTCGCACTCGCCTGTGCGCCCCCGCCGGCCCCCGCTGCTCTCGGGGCTGCAGTCCAGGCGTGGTCGGGAAGCCCAGGGACCCCTCGCTCCTGGGGCTGCCCCCAGACCCCCCGCCCGCCCTCAGCGCCCCCAACCTCCCCAGCACGGACTGCGGCTGCGCCGTGCAGTGTGACCAGGATGCCCCAGGGACCCCTCGCGCCTGGGGCCGCCCCCAGGCCTACCCCCGGAGCACGGAATGCGGCTGGCTGCGCTGTGCGCCTGGGCCAGGGTGCCCCAGGGTCGCACAGGGGGAAGTGAGCGGGAGGAGGCTCCGTGGGCCACCCTGTTCTCCCAGAGACCCACCCCAGCACACAGGGCGGAGGGGCGTGGTAGGAGGGGCGGACCCCGCTGAGACCCGGTGACCCCAGATGCAAGGCTGGGGCTAGTTTCCAAAATAAACCTCAAAGGAGGCAGCTGTGAGTCCTCCACATGAATCCCGGCCGGCGCTTGCGGCCTCAAGGGGTCGGTTTAGCATAGCTCGTGGTGACATCACCCAGCAGTACCCGGGGGTGGCAGCTGGGCCTCAGTCCATCACGGTCGGGTGGGCTCCCCCCATGCGGAGGCTCAGACCTTCCTCTTCAGCCCTCGCAAGATGCAGCTTAGGCCCGGAGCTACCCAGTTTCTCCGTGGAACACTTACAAGCACCCAGACGGGCCAGGAGGAGTCCCTTCCGCGCGTGGGAGGGGACGGTGCGTGTCCCCCACAGAGCGGTCCGCCAGGAGGAAGGGGAGTCTTGCAGGCCCTCCACCTCAAGCACATCCTGCACCACGGCATCTGCCCCCCGATGGGCGGTGGTGCCCAGGGAGTAAGTGGGGGAGTGAGGTTGGGTGGAGGCCGGTGAAGGTGACGCAGGACCCACCAAGGCGGCACCTGCTGTGTGGAGGGCTCTTGGGGCCCCAGCACACCCTGCCAGGTCCACAGAGCTGTGCCTCCCCTGCGCCGGCCCCGCTGCCCCTCCAGCCGCCCCCCGGGTCTCAGACGCGGCAGACACAGAGGCAGTTTGTTAGCATGCCCGGATTTTCCTTCTTTATTGAATGACTTTCGAGATGTAATTACAGTGAAAGGTGACGAGTTAGAAAGGACAGGTGCACTGAAGGTGTAAGGCTGCTCGCAGACCCGGCTCCAGACAAGTGGCGGGAGAGGAACGAGGGTTAAAAAAGGCATGAGCCGTGCAGCCAGGGGGCGGGTGGTGGGCCGAGGGGCCCCCAGGAGAGGCCGGGCTGAGCAGGCAGAGCCCCTCCAGCCGCAGAAGCAGAGGGGGCCCCTGCCTCGCAGTCCCCAAGGCCCGCTCACACGCCCTCTATAGGTGACTTCAGCCCCAAAAGGTAACGGGGAACTTCAGGACAAAAACAAAACCTCAGAAGTAAAAAGGCTAATAGTGTAGCAGAGTAATACCGGAGAAGTTATATACACGGGCGGTGACGGCCCCTCCTCAGAAATGTCCGGTCACTCCAGGGGCACTGCGGGATTCCCGCCGGCCCTCCCCTGCAGCGGGAGCAGCTGGGCCGCTCAGTACACGGAGCTGTTCCGGATGCCACAGCAGAGC
>NC_138379.1:1394663-1425758 GCF_054177405.1 Leptonychotes weddellii | reverse complement strand
GGGGGGGGGCGACAGCCCGCAGACCGTCAGGGGCGGGGGCCCGAGGCTCAGGCTCATTGTGCAAAGAGCATGGAGGGACTCAACCCCTCAGAAGAGGTGAGACCAGGGCCTGGTCTCTGCAGGTCATCTCACACCCGTTTTAAAACATGTGGAAACGGAATGTGCTGTGTGCGCGCTTCCGCTCAGGTCGCTGAGCCCACGAGGAGGGCGCTGACCTGCGCAGTCGGGGCACCCTCCACACCCACTCTCCCATCTGGAGCCAGGGGCAGAGACCCAGCAGCGTCAGCGGGAGCCCCCAGGAAGCCACCCCACCCCCGGACCCACCCAGGGCTGGTGGCGGCGAAGCGTGGGAGCAAGCCTGGGAGGCCCGGCCCCACCTACCTTGAACAAGTTGCTGATGACGGTGCTGCCCGAGGGACACAGGTTGTTCTTGAGGATGGAGGTGGTCAGCGCAGACAGAGTGCTGGAGCCACAGCAGTTGAGCTGCAGGGACCGAGGACCCTGCGGTCAGCCCTGGGCCCTTGTGCAGACATGGCCCGCGGGGAGTGGCCAGGGACACACATGTGCAGACATGGCCTGCGGGGAGTGGCCAGGGACACACATCCCGCGGGCTGGCCAGGGTGGGGGGCTGGGATGGTCTATTCAGGGGGAGAACTGGGCCCAGGGGCCCCTCTCCTCCCCTTTCTCCCACTGCGCCCTGGCCTAACGGGCTCATCTGGCTCCCCCTGGGGATCCACGGGTCCCTGAGAACGCCCCCAGGGGCGTCCCAGAGAGGGCTCCCTGGCCCGCCAGGTCTGCGGGACCCCTCCTGTTCCTGAGGTCTGTGCTGGGGCCAGACTCAACCCCAGCAGGGCCTGACCCAAGAGGACGACCCCCCGACCCCCCCAGCTCCCCAGGCCTCCTCCCAGCACCCCTCCTGCACCGTCTCATGGAAGGTCTTCACCACGGCCTTGGCATTGTTGGCATCGTCGTCCACCACAGCCTGCTGCAAAGCCTGGTCGTAGAACTGCTTCACGTCCTTGGCGATCTGGGGGAGGGGTGTGCGGGAGGGGTGAGGTCCCAGCCACCACAGGGGCCATCCCTGGGGGGGCAAGCGTTCCCCTGGCTCTCCCGAGAAGATGATGCTTCCAGGGTAGACCTGGATGCCTCCCCACCCCCACCTGAGGCTGGGAGACAGGTGGCCCTGCCTTCTACTCAGCCCCCAAGCCACCTCCTCCAGAAAGCCCTCTGTGCTTTTCTACCAGGCAGGCCCCCATGGGGAGCCCCAAAGAGCACCCCGCAATCCAAGGGTAGGCCCAACCCATTCCCCACAACCTGAGCAGCAGGCACTCCTCCCTCCAGGCCCAGCTGGGACGGCCCCACCACCGTGGTCCCAGGCTCACCTGGTCTTTGTTGACAAAGCCCCAGATGCCGGCAGCTACTTCACAGGCAAAGAGGATGACGAGGCAGGTGAAGAACTGGGAAGGCCGTGCAGGACCCAGAGGGGAGGGCAGAGACACGGGGGATGAGAGCAGGCGTGGGGCAGCTTAGGGCTGGCCGTGTGCAGACGCCAGGCACCCGAGTGACCGACAGGTGCGTGTGTGGCTGGTGGGGGCACCCATCCCCACATCCCAACCAGAGACGAGCCATGTGGAGGGGAAGACTTGGTCCCAGCAGTGACCTGCCGAGCTTCTCAGCATCCCCGCGGGCCGGGGCTCAGCGGGTGGGGGCTGCAGGCCGGCACAGCCCCAGGGGGTTTCGGGCCCCAAGTGACCCCCTTCCGCTCCCCACTTTTCCCTCTCCCGTGGGAAAGGGGTCATCATGACATGGGCGCCCACGCCTCAGTTACCCCACTGAGGTTGGCCGAGGGGCTGGGACATGCCCCCTATTGTTTCTGTGGCTTTTTATTAAAAACAGAGAAGAAAAGCCACCGTAGAACCATGAGTTAGGAACCAGATGTCACAGCAATCGACCAGGGCGCAATTTCTGAACCACACAGGGACCCTGGAGGGCTGACGTTCTGGAAAAGGTCCCTAGACCACCCCGCGAGCCCCCGCTCCAGGATCACACTGGCAAGGGGCGGGGGGGCCATCTGAGCTGGACATGGGGCGTCTGCAGCAGAACTCTGGGACCTGTCGGCTGAGCTCTCTGGGCCTCTGCAGCCCCCTCCCGCCCCCGCCCGGCCCCAGACCTTACCGTCCCCAGCAGGCACTGGGACTCCTGGATGGCCCCGTAGCAGCCCAGAAACCCCACGAACATCATCACGGCACCCACGGCGATGAGGATGTAGATGCCTTTGTGGGGGAGCAATGGACACCCTTAGTGCGCAACGTCCCCCCGAGGGCCCGCCACCCCGGACCCCTCCCCAGCGGTGTGCACACCCCCTGCCCTGGACTCGGGCCACCCTGCCCTCGAGCAGTGGCGAGGGCACTGCAGCCTGGCTGCCGGGTGAGCGCCTCTCCCGCGCCACCCCCCCCCCCCGGCCCACATCTCTCCTGCATGGGTCTGCACCCTGGGAGCCAGGCTGCCGAGGGCCGGGCCAGGACCGACTGGCACAGCAGAGTGCCCAGAGAGCTCAGCCGACAGGTCTTGATGCTGCATCCGTCCCGGGCTGAGGCCTGCGTACAGTCTGCGCCCTCTGGGACTAACCCCCTCCTGGGGCACAAGGCCGTGCCCACTGCTCAGGGGGTCAGACCCAGCAGCTCCGTGTGGCTCCTTGGGCTAGAGCAGTGGGCTCGAGCTGGCTTCCAAGGGCCTAGAGCCTGCCGGAGGAGGTGGCCTGGCAGCTGCGGTGGCCCGGCCCCGCCAAGGATGGCATATGGTGTGGGAGGGACAGTTCTAGGACAGCACAAGGGGGTGCCCACCAGGCTGGGCAGGGGTTCCCGGGAGGCAGGAAGGGCCAGCACAGGGTGGGGGGGTGCCTCTGGCCTGGCTGTGGTGCCGTTCTTGGTGCCCACGGCCCACCCAGACAGGTCTGGTTCCGACAAGCGCAGTCGGGGACCCACTGGGCCCTGCAGTGTTGCCCTGGATGCTGACGGAGCCCCGCTAACCTGCCCCCGCCCCCGCCAGCATTGGACAAAGAACCCTTGTCAGGGCCCACATCTGCTCCCCCGCCTCCCTGGCAGGCCCAGCCTGCCTCGGGACCAGCGGGAGGCTCCAGAAGGCCGGTCCTTGATGGGCAGGGACTCGGCAGCCCACGGGGGCCACCGCAGAAGCCCAGGTCCCGGGGCTGGCAGGCCCTGCCTCCACCCCACCCACCAAGTGGTCCAGTGGCTGGAGCTGTTTCCCCAAGGGCAGCCCCCCCCCCAGTGCCAGGAGAGGCAAGTGGGGGCCCCTGCAAGCCAGGGTCAGGCCCCACGGTGACAGCCCAATGTGGCACCTGTGAGGGGCAGGCCGGTGGGACAGTGCCTGCTTTGCCCCCTACAAGCTTCTCCTATGGGCCCACGTCCCCCCTGGAGCCCGGGCACAGCCTGCAGCCCGGCTCCTCCTGGCAAGGACCAGAGCAGAAGCACAGACCTTCATGTGCCGGGCCTGAAACTGAGCCTGTGACTGGGGTTCCCTCTAAAAGCTGGGCCAGCTGGAGGGGGCAGCAACAGCATGAGCTGCTCCGGCCATGAGGCAGGAGGGGGACCCCTCCCCAAACCACCTGCCCACACCCACGGCACCCAGGCCCTGCAGGGGGTGGCATGGAGAGCAGCCGCTCCCAGACAGGCTGTTGCAGGCCTGAACCCCTGGGGAAGGGGAGGGGGACACCTGGGAGGAGGTCTCGTGGGTCTGGAAGGTACTTCCCTGCCCTCGGACCTGTGAGCAAAGCTGACCACCCTGCTCCTGAGGGTGCCTGGCCCCTGGCAGACCCTGGGTGATGGTCCTCGTGGGCACCTTTGGAGCGGGCAGGTGGGTGGGGGGGGGCCCGCTCCTCCAGAGACTCAAACCTTTGAGGGGCCCCACAGCCCAGGGGGAGCCTAGGGATCTGGAGATGGGAGGCTCGGGACCCCCTCCAGGGACGGCTGACCCTGGGAAACCACAGCCGGAGCGGCAGGCTCCTGTCTCCGGGGAGGCGAGGGGCCACCCCGTTGGTGCTCCTGAGTCAGACCTCTCCACCTTGCAGCTCAGAGAGGATCATGGGCTGGGAAGGGACACACAGCCCGTTTGTGGCCCCAAGGGCCATGGGCCATCCCTGCTTCAGCAACCAAGCGTGTATCGCAAGCCTGTGCCCCACCCAGCCCCGAACAGCAGCTGGGAGGGACCCAGACCCCTTCTGGGCTGCACACAGGATACCAGGCCAGTGGGGTGGCCGCTGGTCCTAACATGGAGCCCCGAGCCCTAAAGGCCCACACACACTTCCTGTCCCGCTGCTAGGCCTGTGGAGACCCGAGGGGCCAGCCAGGCCGTTCCTTTAAAGGACAGAAACAAGGCTTCCAGAGCCCCACAAGGGCCAGGCCCTGCCTCCCACTGGCTGGGGACCAACCTAAGGGGGAGTGAGGCTCTGCAGGACAGGGTGGGGCAGGAGTGGCGGCTCGATCCCCTGAGGGGGCCACAGCTGGTGCCTGGGAGGCAGACAGGCAGCCTAATAAGGCAGCAAGGTGTGTGGGGGGGGTGCGGCCTGAGTCACACTGGCCCCTGCCTCACCCTGGGGCCCCAGTCTCCCTCCCCCTCAGCTCCAGCTGCCTCAGCTACCAGTCCTGCTGCCCAGGCAGGCATCCAGCCCCACCCCTTCCCAGCGAGCCTCCCCCGAAATACCCACCACGAGACACAGCTCCCCCGCCCCCACCCAGAGGCCTCCTGCCACGAGCCAGCCCCCGGAGGCCATCCGGTGGGGTCCCAACAGCCCACACACCCCGTGACGTTCCAGTGCTGCCTGGGAGCTGGGCTCCTGCCCCCCGCACCCCCAGCCAGCCAGGCAGGGGACCTCCTCCGCACCCCGGCCCGCAAGGCCCCCAGGCGGACCTGACTCCACCCACGCTCTGTCTCACCCTCTCGCCCAAAGAGCCCTTCCTGGCAGGCCTTGTCCCCCCCAGCAGCCCAGCACACAGCAAGCCTCGCTGACCTGGCCCATGCCCTGCCTCCTCCTGGAAGCCCTTCCTGACTTCCTATCCGCAGCAGTCATGATCAGACGCCTTGATGGGTCGTTCCTGCTGGCCCCCCAGCCCAGAGCCGACCAGGCCCTGGGCCCCCCCAGATGCACTCACCCACGTAGAAGGTGTTGGGCGCAGGCCTGTCTCCGAGCTCCAGATAGAGGAGATTGGTGGTCTGTGGGTCATGGCGCAGCCACAGGGCCACACCCAGGATCACGCCTCCGGCCAACTAGGAAAAGAATGGGTACAGGGTTACTTGCCCAGAGCACCGCAGTGGTGAGTGTGGGCTGAACCACACCGAACATCCAAGGAGGCAGGTGCTGGACCCGCGCCTCCACCTGCCCGCAGGCCCAGGCCGCCCCTCGCCAGGTGGCGCTCCCAGGCACCGCTGGGGTCTGGGCTGTCTGCCGGCTCCACATGCGGACCCGGTGCCTGACATGCCCCAGGAAGGAAGGCCTGGGTATCGGGGACCACATTCCCGACACTGGATGGGGCACGCTTATGTCAAAACAGCGTTCATTTTTTTATCTAAAGCTCAAATTTCACTGGATGCCCTGTATTTTTATTTGCTAAATCTGGCCACAGTCCACACCAGACCCAAGGACCCCAGGGACTGCTGGGCCCTCCTCCAAGGGGGTGGTTCCAGCAGTCCTCAGCTCATCTGGGAAGCCCGTGGAAGGGACTGCAAGTCTTTGCTACCAAGAGAAAGAGAGGGGTGGAGGTCTGATGCCGCCAGGGGCCTGGTGGGGCCGATGGAGGGAGCGACAGACAAGGGGAGGAGCGGAGGTTGGTGGCATCCAGGGAGCCACGGGGGCGAGGGGCCGGGCCATTTGCGGGATAAATCCTTGCTGCTGTCAGCCCTGGGAAGGGAAGCCACTGCGCTGCAGGAGGAAGGAAGCACGCTGTGCTCCCAGATAGGCCAGGGGAGGGGCTGCCTGAGCAGCCGGGGCAGGAAAGGGGGCTCTGCTCAGAGCCTGGCGGGAGGACGGGGCTTCCGGCTCAGGGAGGCCCTCCACAGACTCACCGTCCTGCGAGCACAGGGCCATTGAGGGGGGTGGGTGGTGCTGAAGGGGAGCCCGGACCACGCTGGGCCCGGCCTACACAGGAGCATCTCATCATCCCAGGCCAGTGGCTGTGCTGCCCTCCGGGCCCCAGCCTCCTATCCTCCGGGCCGTCCCAGCCCCGGATGCCCCACCGAGGTGGACTCTGCTCCCAGAGCTGCAAGCCTGGGCACGGGTCGGAGGGCCTCGCTGCTCGGCCGCTAGCTCCTGGCTTCCCCGTCCTACCGTCTGTGTGCTGGCAATGGAGCTCCCCCCACAGCAGCAGACACCGCCCCCCTGCCCCCCAACACAGGCCCAGAGCTCCACGTGCTACGCAGAGGAGAAACGCCCCTCGGACACCACCTGGCCAGACCGGCACCTGCCCCGAGGGCTGCCCCGCGGAAAGCCCCAGCCGCTCCCCGGGCCCTAGCACGCCCGCCTACCAGTATGGCTGGCGGGGCTCACACCCCCGAGGCCGGGTTGCCCGCACCCCCCTCGGAGCACCTGCCTGCCCCCTCCACGAGCCTGGGGTTTCCGCTTCTCAGCCCACCTCTCCCAGGGTTCCAGGTCTGGTTGGGGAGGACAGGCCAAGGCTCGGAGGCTCTGCCCTGACCTCCAGCAAGTGTGGGGAGGACCATCAAGGGCCTACTGTGCGCCAGCTCCGGCCAGGGTCCCCTCCCAGGGCCCTCGGCCACGGCGTAGCCCTCAGAGGGCAGGGCCCCGGGCTCTCAGCATCCTGCGCCTCTCGGTGGCACCTGTCAGCAGCGGGAGAAGGCCAGGGGCCCCACGGGACGGCGGGGGCAGGGCGGGCGCCCCAGAGGCCTCGAGGTGGCTGCCATCTGCAGCTCAGAGGGAGGCGGTGTCTCAGAGGGAGGCGGTGTCGAGGCTGAGGGTTGCCGTGGTAACTCTGGCTTGAAACCGTCACTTGTTCTTTTGAAACTGTGGTCCAGAGCCGCCTTTGTGAGATGTCCCGGGGCGGAGGGGGAGGGGCAGGGAAGCCCCTGTCCCGGGCCTCCCTCTGTAGCCCTCCGTAGTGCCAGCGCCCTGGCCACAAGCCCCGATCGGCCTCCCTGTCCTCAGCAGCGGCCCGGCTGCAACCTCTCCCATTTTCCTCACGCAGCCCCTTCACCCCAGCAGCTGGGGAGACGAGCGTGTCTTGGGGTGCACGGTCCTAACAGAAGTACAGTGGGGGCAGTGCTCATCCCACCCCGTGGTCACCACCTCTGCTGCCTCGGACTCCGGGGCAGGCGGGGCGGCCTCAGACTCCCCCGCAGCCCCCAGGCCCTCACTCCTGAGGGTAAACGGAAGCTCGTCCTGCCTCCAGGGCCGCCGAGGGCCCGGTGCCTACATGGCCCCTGCTTGCCAGGGCTCCGGTCACTCCAGGCCCTGCACAGACCCCCGGGGTGGGGCCGGGTGGACACAGTGGTGGTATGGACCATCCCGTTCCCAGACGAGGAAACCCGCACGGCAGGGGGCAGATCGCCAACCAGGGTGGGACAAAGGCAGCACCCTGACCCAGGGGGGTGGAAAGCCCTCCGCAGAGAAGGGAGGGCTCCTGCCCCGCCATTCACGTGCTGGCGGGGGCGTGTAAGGAACCAGGACTCAGTGCGCTTCCACGCGGCCACGCCTGCCACCCGTGTCCGCCCAAGGACACGAACGTGCGCCGTCCACACCACAACATGGGCCCTGGTGTTCCCAGCCCCAAACCGGGCCCAACCCACTTGTCCTTGGACTGGCGCACAGATGGGACGGACGAGCACACCGTGGGGAAATGCACCACTCGGCTGAGCGCCGTGCTGAATGACAGCCACCAGACCCAAAAGAAAAAAGTTCCCTTTCTACAGAAGTGTCAGAAATGCAAATCAGGTGCAGTGACAGAACACAGGCCATGGGCCGCCCGGGGACGGCGGAGGGATCACGAGGCTCCCGGACGCTTTTGGGGCTGCTGGACGTGTCCACGATCATGATGCGGTGACCGTCCCACGGGGCTCTATGTCAAGGTTGTACGTCTGAAACACGTGTTGTGTACTCTACGCCCGATAAGGCTGTTTTTAAACCCCCAACTCCACTCGGTCCCTGACCGCTGAACTTCGAAGCAAGGCTTTTAGGGGTAAATGTTTCATCTGGGCCCCAAAGGATCCAGGCTGCTGTCCTGGTGCCAGCCGGCGCCCGCAGCGAGGAGCCACACACGCTGGGCTCGCCAGGCTTCCGAGGGCCCACAGCAAGCATCTGGAAACATCATGCTGAAGTCTCGTCCACAGAACTGAGGTTTTAGGGTCAAAGAGGGGACTGGAGAACTGTGGAGCCCAGACGTGCATTACACAACGGAGCCCGGAGTTCAGGGAGAGCAGGGGTCACGGTAGAGGGTGGGGCCCGGAGCATGGCAGCCAAGGGTGCCCCGCTGCACCTCGGGGTCACCTCCACATTCTCACTGGAAGATGAGGATGTCAGGTTGTCCAAGCTAACGTCCCAGTGTTGGGGGTGCCCCCGCCCCATGGAGCCCTCCGCGCAGGGTCACAGGACCCTCTCGCCCGCCAGAAGCACGGCTCCCACCCACTCCTGGCCCGGAGGCCGTGCCCCCCCGAGAGGCCCCACGGCCGGTGGCGCTGGGGAGTGTGCCAGCCAGCTGGGCCACAGGGGAAGGCCCCACAGTGGGCGCAGCGTGGCCAGTTCGGGACCCTGTGAGAGATTCTGTTTCTGTTTCGTTCTCCTTCCTTTCTGAGAATTAATAACTAACGGCGTCAGCTGAAGCAGGAGGGGGCTGCCAAGCATGCTGGGCTCCTGCCCGGCCCGCCTGCCGTTTCCAAGAAGCGGCTGAAAGGGAGCAGGAGGGAGTGGGTGCTGCCCGGGTAGGCCTGGGGCTGCCGTGCCCTCGGAACCCGCACCCCGAGTGCCCCAGCCCCACCCACGCGGGCCCCAGGGCTGCTCGCGTCACTCACACCCTCCCAGCAGCTCTGGCCGCCCCCGAGGGCAGGGGGCAGTGTGTGTGGGGTGTGGGGGAGCTCCACTGCAGGGGAGCGGGTTGGGGGCACCCGGCTCCACTCCAGCTCTGCTCCCCAACCCCCCACCTCCAGGGAAAATGCGCCAGGAAGCAGCCACTTGGCTGGGCAGCTGGGGGTCCTGGAGGCCTGGAGACCCCTCCAACCAAGTAGGGTAGTGAAGGCTAAAGGCAGGAAGTGAGGCCGGAAATGCCCTCAGGGACACGGGGCTAAGTCAGAGGGAAGAGGCACAGCAGAGATGCTTTTAGGATGGGCTGTGGCTGGTCAGGGGAGCAAGAGGAAGGTCCTGGCGCCACCCCTCGAGCTGGGTAGGGGTCTCGGGTTCCTGCAGACTGACCCTCGCTCTCCACCCACCATGAGGGGACAGGCCCAACGCGGGCCTTCCCGGGGGCTGGGCAGCTGCCCCCACAGTCCTGTCGTGGCCTCTGGGAGCAGCTCAACACAGCAGGTGTGGAGGGAGGAGCAGGGACCCGCACCTCGGCCAGGAAGCAGAGCCTCGCTGGAGGCCCCTGGACCTCAGGAAGCCACCTGGCCCTGCATCTAACAGTAGGAAGCAAGGGGGTCATGACCCAGGCCCCCCTGGGGCCACCAGCTAGGGGCTGCGGGAGCCACTTCCCCCTAAGAGGTGAGTGCAGGCCCCCGCCACACCCCGCTACTCTAGGGGCACAAGAGGAAACCCAACCCCACCACCCAATCCCTGGGTAGAAAAGCCAGGAAGTGTCCTGTTCCCCTGCCCCAAACCAACCCCACTGTGGGGGAGCCCCTCGGCCCCCTCGGCCCCTGCAGGGAGGGCCTGTGGACACAGACGTCCCAGGGACCTGCCAGAGAAGGGCACAGAACAGGCCGCATGCGTCAGACAAGGAGGATCCAGGTGGGCTGGGCACCGACTGGGGAGGGAGATGGGAGGCGGGTGGGCTCAGGCAGAGGACAAGAGAGCAGGTGGAGGGCTCCCAGGGCAGGTCAGGATGGCCTTGTCCCTGTCCCAGGGGAGCCCCAGCCCTGGAGCCACACCAGGCTATGAAGCAGTAGAAGGACCGCCTCACATGGTCACTTGGGGACCTCAGCCTCCTACTGCCCCAGCTGGAGGCCAAGGGGACAGCTCCAGCCCAGGGCCTGGCTGGCCCAGGGGAGTGCTACCTCGTGGGAGCTGGAGGTCTTACCACCTCAAGACAAAGTGAAAGGCCGTCTGTCCAAAGGGTGGGGGGCCGAGCCCCCGGGTTAGGGAGCAGTGTGGGCCCTTCAGCCAAGCAGAGCCACAGCCGTGCAAGAGGGTGAGCTCCCCGTGAGCTCGTGGTGGGACCACGGTTGGTGGTTCCCAAACCCACTGCCTCTTGGAAGCCCCCACCCCAACCCCCAAGACCAAGGGCATTGAGCTCCTGGGCTCAGGCCTCCCAGCCCCAGGACTGGAGACCCAGGGAGGTGGGCAGTCCTCACTGCTGTCACCCCAGCCGCACCCCGGCACCTCACAGGCCTGGGTGTCAGCCTGAGCGTCGGGAGCCGGCTGTCAGTGGTGACAGAACCAACCTCAGCACCCATCCAAAGACAACGGCGCAGGTAAGACAGGTTACAGGGAGCTGTTCGACGTCCCCCCAGGGAGAGTTATGACCCAGGCCAACCTGGCCAATCCGGGCGTGGGTCACCCAGCCACCGACTCTGCAGGGCGGGCGGCCCTGGCTTCCTGTCTTTCACCTTCTTGACAATGACCATGGTACCCAGTCACTGTAGACAGGCGGGGCAGCAGTAACTTTCCCAAGTTAGAGGACAAGGACAAGGGGGCATGAACCCCCAGGCCTTGGCTGTGCTGCCGGCCCCTGGGTCCCCCGGCCTCTGTGGCTCCCAGCCCCCCCCTGCCGGGAGCACCCTCACCACCGACTGGAGGAACTTATGGGCCCAACCCCACGTCCTAAGCCCCTCACTCTGGCCAGCCCTCAGCTCATGCCCAGGGAGGGTGGGCGCCCCGTCCCCGGCAGCTAGCTTAGCAAGGGAAATCCTCAGCCAGCACATTGGCCATGGCCCCCTGCCTGCCCTAACCCTAACCCCTAGCACCCGGGGGTCCACCTGGAAGCCCCCAGTGGTCTTGTGTGAATTAGCACCTGCCCTGCCATCAGGAGGGGCTTAGGCCAGGCCCCAGGGTAGAAACTATGTGTGCTTTGGGGGCAGGGGGGCACTGAGAAGTCTAGAGGTCTGGAAGCATGCTGGGTCAAACCACATTCCACAGGATAGATGGAAAACAACTCGGGAGAAGGGTCCCGAGGGCCAATTCCAGACGAGCCTGGTTCTAGGTCAAGGACAAGGCGTGCTGGCCACGGGGCAGCTCCAGGGCTGAAAACCACCCAGCCCTGGCTGCGTGCCCTGGCCTGGGTCCTGGGGTGCCAGGGCCAGAGGGAGAACCCCTGTGCCTCTCCCCCATCCCCACCCTGAAACACGGGGCCAGTGCAAAGGTGATCATCAGCTCCTCCCACGGGTGCCTGGACTTTGCCGTATTGATTTGATTTGGGTTCTTGCCCTCGGGTTTCAGGCGCTGAAATGAAGCCACGGGGCAGATGATTTGGGAGGGGTGGCTTTTTGGGTCCATCTCCCTGTCCAGACTTCACAGCAGTATGAGATAGGGATTGGGGATGAGCTCTAGTTCTGGAGGCAGACCTGAGCTGGAGGCGGGGGTGGGGGGCACTGTGTCAGCCTTGCAGCGGCACCCGCCAGGGTCCCAGGCCTCTTGGTGCCTGGACATCCTCATGGGGGGCGGGGGGGCTATTTCGTTTCAGGGACAGAGCACAGACTTCCTCTTCTTGTCCCAGCCCAATAGCCGTTTCCCCCAAAGCTCTGCCAGTCAGTCCGTCCACTCGCCCCCCTCCCCCCAAAACCGGCACAGGAAATCCCCACCCCCACCCAGAGCCTGCCAGGGTCACACATCCCCTGTCCCGGAAGGAAGGCGACAGAACCGCTAAGTGACAGACAGTCATGTGCTGTCTGGAAGCGAGAATTAAATGCCAGTTAGCGAGGCTTCTAATCAGCCCTGTTCCCAGCCTAGTCTGGCTGCCCTACCTCTGGAAGGCGGCCACTGAAGGCATCAGGCTGGAGGAGTGGCCAGGCCCAGGCATGGGACGCTGCGCTCTCCCTGGCTGGCCTCCAAGGACAGGTCTGTGGTCGTACCCACTTCACAGATGAGGAGAGCGAGCGGGGCTCACGCGTGCCAGATGCCTGCCCCATGTCACAGGGAGCGGAGCCTCTGCTCTTCCTGAAATGCCCAGCAGCCTGAGAACCAGCAGCCTCTGCCAGGAAGCGCCGGGTCCAACCCCAACAGGGAGGATTTCCACGCTGCCAGGCAGGGTGTCTGCACTGTCTCCCAGGCTTGGCCCGGGCTTCTGCTCGTGCTCCTACTCCTGTCCCCGCCAGGCCATGGAACCCCAAAGCAAGTGGTTGTCAGGCATACTGAGTGCACGCCGCCTGGGGCCCCGAAGTCCCGGCTCGTGGAGGAGAGAGACGCGCCTGTGAGCGTGCGGGGTGAGCGGGCTCCTTCCCGGAGAAGCCAGCCTGGCCGCCTCTGAGGCCTGCTCCCAGGTGGGAGCGTTTTCACTCTCTACGATTCAACTTTTAAAAGTGGCCCAATGCAGACACCCATTGTCCAAGTCTTCTCCCGGCTCCCCCTCAGCACCCACTCCTGCACTGTGGCCAGGGTGCCCGGCGAGCGACAGTCAGGCCAGGCACCCGGGGCCCTCCCTCACCCAACGCCTTCTGGGGCACCCGAAGCCCCTTCCCCAGGGCACTGCCCACACCGGCCAAGGAGAGCAGTCTTCCTGCTGGCCATCTGGGCCCTACAACCGTTTCCTGAGCTGGCCCCTAAGGATGGTAGCTAATCTGCCAAGCCGGGGGACGGGATGTGGAGGACGTCCACCTTACGGAGCAGGAAGCCAAGGCCCAGGACCTGGACCCAAGCAGTGGGGTGAGCGCTCCACCGTCTGGAACCAACCCCACGGCACCACGCTGTCAGCCAGGTGAGGCGGGACGCCGGGGCAGAGAGGGGCCCTGCCAGAGTGGTGGCCCCCAGCCCGAACCCTGCTTAGCTCTGCATGCGCCCCACTACAGGGATGGGTGGGGCCACGGTGACTGGACTGTGGGATACAGTTCTTAATGCTCAGCTGGTTGGCTCAGGAGGGGAGAGGCCTGGAAACATTTCCTTAAGCCTGAATAAAGAGCAGCCCCTGGGGATGTGTCAGGCCTCCACCCCAGCTGCCTGGGGAACTACCAGGCTCGCCCAAGCAGAGCTGGGCGGTGAGCAGGGGCTGCCCTGGAGACCTCCCAGGCTGGGCAGTGGGGAGGGACTTACCCAGCACTGACACTCAGCCCAAGGACAGGAATCTGCTCCGGGAGACATCCTCTACCTCCGTCTATCCTCCATCTCCTGGTCAGGGTCCTCACCCCACATCCAGGCTCTGCTTGTAGGGGATGGGCTCAGAGGCCAGCAGAGGGGCATCTGGGTGTCCCCCTGGCCCCCTACAAGCCCGGGCCACAGCAGGCAAACTTACTAAATCAACACTAAACACCACCCCTTCGGCAAAGGCCCCAGGGGCGGTTCAGGTCAGTCCTGGCCCTTCCTGACAGTCCCACTGCTCCCCACTCCCCAGGCAGAGGCCAGTAGCCACAGCGCCCCCCCAACCTGTGCCTTCCCACCCAGGTGGGGTGTGACACCTCCACTCCATCCCCAGCTAGAGCTCAGTCCAGTCTCTGTCCTCCCCACCCCAAACACCTCACTGCCCCGAGATCCGCACTGAGATCCTCCACACTGGGACCCTCGGCTGTGCAGATGGGAAACAGACTTGCTCAGGGGACCGTTTTGAAAGTTTACCCTCCCGCGTCTACTTGAGAACTACGCTGTCTGCCAGATGTTGTCACGGTCCTTGTTGAGAAGGGGTGAGCAGCCTGGGGTGGCAGAGGGGTCCAGGAGGGTTCCCAGGCACTGCCCAGAGGACTGGCCAAGGGGAAGCAGGGCAGGGCCAAGAGAGGGGTTCCTGCACCCACCCGGGGCCCCTCCCCAACTCCAACACAGGCAGGAAACGGAAACAAAGCCGAAGCACCAGGTCACTGGCCAGCAGTTACCACCCAGGCCAGGAAAACGCAACTTGCAGGCCAGCAGCTTGGAGCCCCTGAGACCCTCCTGCACCCCAAGATGACCATCCTGTGGGTACCTGTTTCCGAGGTGGATGTCCAAGCCCACACCTAAGCCCAGACCTGGCCATCCACTGGGACCCAGGCCCCGGAGGAGCCCAGAGACGCTCAAGTCCTCAGGGCCCCTTGCCCTGGCCAGCTCAGAACGGCCGCCCCAGCCCCACTCCCGTCAAGGCCTCCACAGCCTCCTGGGAGAGCGGGGACTGCAATCTCGGACTGGCTGAGGAGTGGAGGGGGGCCGGCCCCACAAAGCGCGGCCACCGCGGTGCGGGCGCCCAGCACGCGGGCCACGAGGGGCTGAGGCGCTTCCTGTGCGGGTGCCGCCCCGGCCCGGCCCCTCACCGCCATCCCCCGGCCGCGGCCGGCACACTGGGGCAAGCGGGGCTGGGCCAAGTGCGGAGCGGACGGTTCCCAAGACTCAGGCCCAGTCCGCGCCCCCCCACCCCTCCCCGGCCAACCCCCGCCGCGGCCGCCCATCCAGGGGCGGTGGCCCAGATGAGCTCATGGGGGGCGGGGCGCCGGGAGCCCCGCCCCCGAGCCCCCTCGGTCCCCGCGAAGCAGGGTGGTCCCTGACACCGCGGCCCGGCCCGCCGCTCCGAGCCCGCACCCGCCGCGCCGACCGCCATCACCCGGCGGGCACAGACCCGAGGCCCCCCAACGCCCCGACCCGGCCGCGGGGCCCTGGGCCCGGCCGCGCAGAAGCCCCGAGACCCGGCTCGCGGCAAACCCCCCCGGACGACCCCCACCTGCCCGTCTGCCTGCCCAGGACCCCCATCCGCGCCCGGCGCCCACAGGTGGCCCCGCACCTCGGCGGCCTGGCTGCGCCCCCTCTACCGGGCCTAGCGGGACGCGCGGCCTGCCGGGCTCGGGGTGCCCCTGTCCCCCGCCCTCCTCCAGCCCGGGCTCACCCAGAAGACGAAATTGAAGACGAAGAGCAGGTACTTGATGCACTTGGTGCAGCCCTCCACCCCCATGGCGGCGCGGGCGGCGAGCGGCCTGCGGGGTGCGGGCCGGTCCTGGGCGCGAGGCGCGGGGCCTGGCGGGCGGCGGGGCCGGGGCGCGGGCCCGGGGCGCGGGGCGCGGGGCGCGGGGGCTCGGGGGCGCGGGGCGCGGGAGGCCGGGCCGGGTCGCTCTAGGTTGACCGCCGCCGCTGCGCGCTCGCTCTCTGGTCGCGCGCGCGCCCCCGCCGCCTGTTATGGGGCGCCGAGGCCCCGCCCACCGGCCCCGCCCCGGCCCCGCCTCCCGCCGCCCAAGCGCGTGGCTCCTCCCCCTCTGGAGCACGCGCTCGGTTGGGGGTCAGACGGGGTGCCCCCCAACCTGCGGGCCTGAGCCCGCACGGGGGGAGGGGGGACGGGCCTGCGGCCAGGGGCGCCCTGGGAAGACCCTCCCCTTCTCTCGTCCTCCCTCAGGTGCTTTGGATAGTCCCAGGAGGCTCCCTGGAGGAGGTGACACACCAGCGATGGTGTAGCCAAAAGTGCCCCCTGGATGGGGACCCTGGGTGAGTGATGAGGTCGACAGTCAGCCGGCCTGGCCTGAAGACCCTGGAACGCAATTCCAGGCCCCCAAGCCCTTGTCCCACGGTAAGGGGGAGTTGATGAGCACTGTTAGAGGTGTCTATGTTTGGAAAGGTCCCTGAGAGGGTGACTCTAGACTAGTATTAAATGTCCGGGAGCCCCGAGCCACCTGTAGGACAAGCTCCAAATACTGTGTACTTCGTGCCAACCCTGGTGATGCCAGTAGCCCATGGAGGCCAGCCCCGCAGTGAGACCAGGTTCCTGAGGGTGTGGGGGCCAGGCCCTGCTGCCTCCCCACCCCCGGCTGATGAGGACCCGGGGAGGGGACCCATCAAGTGGGGGCTGCTTCTCCCCAGGTGACACGCGGATGAAGAAGTGGAGATGTTCTGTGTCTGCGTGACCCTAGCGCAAATGACCGGAGACCCCTTGACGGGTGGCCAGCACCCTGACCCATTGGGACCTGGATGTATCACTGTACCTCGCTGCCATGTGAATGCCCTGGGTGGCCAGCTGCTTCAGGGTGGCCAGAGCGGCTTTCTCCTCTCTCTGCGCTCCTACTTGTGTAGTTTTCTTGCTGGTTAATTTAAAAATCTGTTCTCGGGGCGCCTGGCTGGCTCAGTCGGTAGAGCGTGCGACTCTGGATCTCGGGATCGTGAGTTCAAGCCCCGTGCTGGGTGTGGAGCTTACTTTAAAAAAATGATGATATAGATAAGATATAATAAAAATCAAATCAAAATCCATTCTGGCTTCCTGCTTGTGTAAGAGCTCCAAGCACGTGTTTGTACATAGTGTAGTGTTTGTGCACGTTGAGGGGTCGTTGTAATAAAAGTGGCTTAAGTCCTCATGTGGGGTCTGCCAGGATCCTGTTTGCTGAAAAGCAGGCAGAAGAGGCCTCCGGGGTGACGGGATGCTTGTCTCCATGTCCTGGGCATCCTGCTCTCCCATCAGCTGCCTGCCAAAGCTGTGGGCTGAATCCTCAGAGAAAGGCCTTCCCTGGGCCTTCTGGGAATGGGAGCAGAGGGGGACCATGAGCCCACCCTCAGGGAGCAAGGTAGGGGGCAGAACCTCCCACGCTGTGCCTTGGTGCACCGGCCCCAAAACAGGTCAAGTCCGGCCAGCTTGTTCTGAAGATCAGGCAAGCATCAGCCGGTTAGCAGGTCCTGCCTGTGTGCCAGGCGCTCTCCCAGGTGCTGGTGGCAGGAGCTGGCCAGCCAGGACCCCTTCCCTCAAGGACCTTAGAACAGATGGCACCCCACAACCATCATGTCAATGCTGAGAAGGGAGAGAATTCCCAGGATAATTTAAGGGTAGTATCAGATGGGGCACTCTTCCAGTACTGGGCACTTGGAGGAGTCCACGGTGGACCCAGGCCCTGAAGACTGAGAAGGAGCCAGCCAGCCCTGCAAGGTGTTGGGGAGGAGCATTCCGGGCAAAGCGGCGACACATTTGGAGGAAAAGAAAGGGAGCCAGGGGATGGGAGCAGAAAGGGGGAAGAGAGCTAGGTGCTTACATTGGGGCAGGCTGTGGGGTCAGGAGCCAGCACTCAGGTCTGAAGCCTGAATGGAACTGTGTTAGATCTGAGTGCGTGGGGAGATCGGAGGGTCTCTGCACAGGCCTGGTTCCTGCGTCGAATGGGGACACAGATGTCAGCTGGCTGCCTCGGCCCCACAGCAGAGCCGGCACCAACAGCACCTGGGGCTCACTGGGAAAGTGGGCCACGAGGGTGTGTGGGGCCACCTCTGGCTGCCTAGCACAGATGGGCTCTGCCCCGGGTCCACTTCCGAAGTGCCCTGCCCAGTGGCCCCCCACCAGTTGACCTTGCGAGGACAACAGGGGACCCGCCAGCCGTGTTTCAGGGTCCTCCAGAGACACAGCAGGAGGAGACAGAAGGAGGCTCAGGTTACAGACTGGCGCAGGTGCTCAGGAAGCCCGGGATGCCCCACCGTCTGCCACCTGCAAGCCGGGGACCCAGGAGGGCTGGTGGGGTGATTCAGCATAGCCTGAAGCCCTGGGAGCCAGGGAGCCGGCGGTGTAAGTCCCAGTCTGAGGGCCGGAGAAGGTGAGATGAGACGTCCCGGCTCGAGGGGTGAGGCAGGAGCAGGGGGAGAAGTCCTACCTCCTCCACCTTCTGGTCTACCCAGGCCTCAAGTGGACTGGGTGAGGCCCACCCGCACCGGGGAGGGCCATCTACTGGCTGAGTCCACCGATTCCAGGTCAGGTCGTCCAGAGACGCCCTCCCAGAGACGCCCCTGGAAACAACGTCCCGTCTGGGCACCCCGCGGACAGTCCGCATGACACGCCACGCTGAACATCACAGGCAGTGGTGACATGACCCAGGTTGGAGCGATGGGGGCAGGTGGGCGTCCAAAGGGGCGTCCCAGGCTTGCCTGTGCCTGGGACGGGGAGAGCCCCGTCCTGAGAGGGGCTGGTTGTCCTGAGGGCCGGTGGGGCTGGTGGTGCGATGGCCATAGGGTGGGCACCCTGGCAAGAAGAGTCGGCCTTCGCCGCCCCCCTGGGTCTGGCTCCGAGTCTCCCGTGCAACTTCATGCTGGTTCCTCAGTTTCCCCATCTGTGGCAGTGCGGCTCCCAGTGTTCTCGGGTGGGTGACACGGGAGGACGCACCCAGGCACGTGGGGCAGGGCCTGGCCTGGGGGAGGCAGAAGGGCTCTGCCTCCTTCAGGCTTGCTGGACCAAGAGGCAGGCACAGCGGCGGGGGCCCGAGCTCACGGCTCCCGCGGAGCACACATTCTCGTGGGGGGGTCGCTGAACCCCGCCCCTGCCCCTTGGCCTCCTGTGGGAATCGACGAGGACCTCCCCAACAAAACCAACAGGCTGTTCATGCAGAGTGCGCTACACCGTCCCTGCATCTGCAGAGACTGGAGGGCCGGCCCGGAGCTGAGCAGCTTTGTAATTAAAAAGAAAGAGAAGAAAAGAAAGAAAGTTTAAAAAACAAAACACAGCAGCTGACAACTACAGTAGCAACAAACCGTCCAGAAGTGCAGTCACAGAGACGGTCCCACCTTAATGGCTGCAAACAGAACAACATACCCAGTAGCAAATTCAGCAAAAGAAGTGTAACAGTTGCGCGCTGGAAATTACAAAACATCCTGGAAAGAAATTGAAAAAGGTCTAACTGTGTGGACGGATATCCAGGGTTCTCAGATCGGAAGACTCCATGCTGTGGCCGTGCCCCAGCTCCCCAGATTCACCGACGGCCTCCACGCCATCGTTGTCAGAACCCCGGCGGGCTTTTCACGAGCTCATCCTAGAGTCCACAGGGGACCGCCCGGGCCTCAGAGGGGCCCAAACAACCTCAAAGAAGTACAAAGTTGCTGGACTTGTGCAAAGCTGTGGTCGTTGGGACAGCATGGTGCCCGGCGTGAAGCCAGACCCAGGATCCCTGGAGCACGCTCGAGAGCCCAGCAACACACCCCACTTTCCTGGTCGGTTGGTTTCAGCGGGGGCCCTGAGACGAATCAGCAAGAGAGAAAGAACAGTCCTTTCAACCCGCAGTGCTGGGACAGCTGGGTGTATGTTCACACGCCACAGAGCCGAGGGGCCCCACCCCTTGCCATGCCCAAAGATCAACTCAAAATGAGCTCAGATGGATCACGGTCCCCAGTGTAGGACCTGACTGTTAGATAATAGTTCTTTACCTCTGACACTGAAAGCACAAGCAAAATAAGAAAAAACACCCAAGTTAGACCCGGCCAAAATTGAAAACCTTGGCGCGTCCAAGGATATCACGGAGGATGTGGAAAGACAACCCACAAGATGGGAGAAAAAATTTGCATATCATAGATCTGGTAATAGACGAGGATCTAGGACATGAGAAGAGCTCTTAACAATGCCCCCCCCCAACCCAACTTAAAAAATGGACAAAGGATCTGAATCAACATTTTTTCAGCGAAGACATAGATCACCACTAAGCACACGGGAAGATGCTCAGCGTCACTGGTCGCCAGGGAGATGCCCAGGAGAGCCGCGGTGGGGTATGCCTTCACGCCCACCTGGACGGCCACCAGAAAGGCCACCATAAAAGAGACAGAGGGGAGCGCGGGTAGTGAGGGTATGGAGAAGTGGGCCCGGCTGGCTGGCGGGGAGAGAGATAGCAACAGTTCCTCCAGACGCTAAACTTAGAGTCACCGTGTGACCTGGCAGTTCCCCTCAGATGCTTCCAAGAGAAACAGAAACCTGCGCAGCCGAAGGCGGGAAGCAGCCAAGGGCCCGCTGGCGGGTGAGTGGACGTTAGACCAGTGGTGATGGTTGCACAATGCCGTGGATGTGCTAAAAAAAAAACAAAACCAAAACTCAAAACCACTGAACTGTACACTTTATCTTGTAATTCTTTTTAAAGATTAAAAAAAATTTTTTTAAGTAATGTCTATACCCACCGTGGGGTTCAAACTCACGACCTCAAGACCCAGGGTCGCGTGCTCCACCAACTGATCTGGCCAGGTGCCCCAAACTATATATACACTTTACATGAGTGAATTTTATGGTATGTGGATTCTATCTCTGTAAGGCTGAAAATGGGGAAGTTTCAAGTGGGTTCTGATTGGAGGCTGTGGCCTGGGGGAGATGGAGGTGGCCAGCCAAGAGTGGAGCCTCCCGTGTGCTTGATTTGGAAGGCATATTTGGCTTTGTCTGGTGGCTGCAAAATAGGGAAATCGGGGCAGAAACAAAGACGGTCCAGGTCAGGTGGATGGAGAATGGGAAGTTTGGTTGAAGGAGGGTCTTGCTGAGCTCTGAAGCTTGTTTGGGCTCAGGAATGCCCATGCTGGGACAGTTGGGATTGGGGCTGGGGACGCCCAGGCCCCGGAGGTCCTGTTTGGTGGATGCAGCAGGCCGAGGGGAATCAGACAGACACAGGGAGAAAGGAGTGTGAAGGGGAAGGCAGAGATCAGGGTGATGCTTCTACCAGTCCAGGAACCCCAAAGATGGCCAGCAACCCGCCAGCAGCAGGGGGAGGCGCCTGGACCAGATTCTCCCTCACCCACACCTGGGTCTTGGACTCCCAGCCTTGAGACTTCGAGAAAATAAAGGTCCACTGTCTATACCCGCTGGTCCGTGCTACTAGGTTATGGCTGCCCCAGGAGATTCAGGTGAGACTCAGGGTTCCACGGGCAGCACTGTGTGGTGCTGGCCATTCTGAAAGGGCCTGGCCACAGTGCTTCCCGAAGTCCTCTGTGGCACCCTGATTGGTCCTGGGGGAGGAGCTGGGGCCTCCGCTCACCGTTCCACAGGCTGCATGGCCACGGGCCCACTGCCGCCCCTCCTGCCACATTGGACGTCGAGTCCCTGGGTCCGGGCAGTTGCAGGTGGGTCCTGTGCTGGTTGATCCAACACCCTGTAAGCCCTCATCAAGGCGGGTGGGATGAGCTTCTGTGCTCGGGGAAGACCAGCCTGGCCTGTGCGTCCGTTCCACCGAAGACGCACGGCTGCCCCTTGCAGGTGGAGGTCTCTGAAGGGACCGGCTGGCCTCCAGAGGGATGGTGTCACAGCGGGCACCCGGCAGTGGCCTGGGGGGCAGGCTTGATGGGAGGGCCTGCCTCGTCTATCGCCAAGGCTGCTCTGCTCAGGGGCCCAGGGGGCCGCATCTGAGTGGCCGAGGTCAGAGCCCATTCTGTGTATTGGTTGCCCATGCCTCACTTGCTGGACACGGACTCGTGCTCCTAAGACCCCTGCCTGTCATGGCCGCCCCTATAGGTCCTCCCGTGTGCCTCCTCCCCAGGGCTGGGGGAAACGTCCAGGATGCTTTCTTGACGGGGGAGGAACAGAACCCATTCGGGAGATGCCTGGCCCCGAACCACATCCCGAGGCCATGCCATCTGCTCGGGCAGAGACCCAGGGCTGCCCCAGCAGCTGCGAGTTGCGTGCGACTCAGGTGAGTTTTGTGCTGGTCAGGGTTCTGCAGAGAATCAGGACCAGTGGGATAAATACACAGAGAGAGCGATGGATTAGAGGGAATTGGCGCCTGTGGTCATGGAGGCTGCCACGTCCCAAGGTGGGCGATCTGAAGGCCTGAGCACTGGGAGCGCCCACCAAGTACGTTTCAGTCCACGTCCGGAGACGGGAGACCATGAGCCGGGCAGAGACGGGGCAGAGAGCAAGCCTGCCCTTCCCCCCCAATTCTTTGCCCCTGGGGACCCAGGGAGGCCTGGCCCACCCTTCCACAGGTCCATCTTCCCCGGAGACAGCGCCCACACGTGGAATAACCCGACCCCAATGACCTCGTTTTACCCGAATCACCTCTAAAGAACCTGTCTCCAAACATGGGCAGGCTCTGAGGTGCTGGGGGTCAGGACTTCCACATATGAATTTGGGGCGCACGGTTCAGCCAGTAACAAGGCGGTTGCTCTCAGCCTCCCCAGCAAACATCTTTGGCCTCTTGTGATGGGAGCTGGAGCAGGACCCTCCTGGCTGCCTGTGGGTCTCGCCCCAAGACAGCCGCGTCTCCCTGACTGGGTCAGAGCTCTCTGCCGGTCACGGAGCCCCGGGCTCTCGGGCTTGCTGCTCCTGGGACAGCACCCCGTCCTTGCTTCTAAGGGTCAGCTGCCGGCCTCTGCTGGCTCGGGCACCACCATCCCGACTGCCCTCAGAGTCCAGCTCCGAAGGGGCACCTCCTGCCCTCGGCCTGGCCTCCAGCGACTGGCCTCCACGTGGTTCTCAGCGGCACAGGTCACCAGCATCTTCTTCCTTGCCTCGGCAAGTGGGGTGTCTTCTGGGGCCACCCATAAAACACAGACAGCTGGTGGGGTTTCTGGCCGTGTCGGCTACAGAGTGGCCTTCAGAGATACCTGGATTCTAGTCCCTGGGGCCTGGGAATGTCCCCTTTGACGGCCAAGGAGGCTTTGCAGGTGTGATTAAGGACCCTGAGCTGGGGCGATCTGGCCCGGCGTCAGCACGAGGCCCACGAGGGAGGCAGAGGGAGAGTTAGCAGAGAAGGTGATGGGAGAACTGTCTAGCAAGGACTTAGCAGTGTTCCAGGAGCCTCACAAGGGGCTTAAACCCTGCATCTCAGGGGAGAGCTCAGACACTAACACACGTATCCAACTGAATATTCTTTCCCCATGAGGGAGCAGACTCGGGCTTGGACTCCGACAGACACCCCCAGCTTCTGTGGCTTCCTCCCTGTCAGCGGGGAACTGAATGCTGTGTTCCTGCAGGGGGAGGTCGGGTGGAACCCACACCGTTACGGGGACAGAAGCCTCGTGCGAGGTTTAACTGTGTGTGTCCGCCTGACCAGCCACGGAGGGCCAGACATTTGGACAAACATTAATCTGGGTGTGTCTGTGAGGGTGTTTCTGGATGAGATTAACATTAGGATGCATAGATTGAGTAGAACATTGGCCTCCCTAGCGTGGGTGGGCCTTACTCAATCAGTGGACGGCCTGACTAGCACAAAAAGGCTGAGTGCAGGGCTCTCCTCCTGCCTGCCCGTGTGAGCCGGCGCATGAGTCTTTTCCTGTCTTCAGACACATGCAGACATGTTGGTCTTTGCTGGGTCTCCAGTCTCTGGGCTTGTAAACCAGCACGCACGGCCTTGGCTCTCCGGGGCCCCCGGCTTGCCGACTGCAGATCTCGGGACGTCTCAGGCTCCGTCGCCGCATGAGCCCATCTCTTGCAACAAACCTCCACTATGGCTTCTGCTTCTCCGGAGAACGCTGATGGAAATGCTGTGCCCTTGGAATCGTTCCAGGAGCCTGCCCTCAGCACGGGAGCTGGTGCCAAGGGGCTGCATCCAAGGAGACCGGCCCGTGCTCCGCTTCCCGGACCCGGTCTCCGTGTCCTCCCTGGGGACAAGCCACTCCACGCCACCCGGCCTCCGTCCAGTGACTTCCCTCCACTCCACTCCACTTCCCTCCACTGCAGGTGAGCCCACAGCCTCCCCTTGGGCCTCGTCAGCCTCACAACGGCCTCGCTTCTGAGACTGCAAACGCCAAGCTGGCAGCACACCCCGTCCTTCCAGGTGGCCCCACGCTCACGACACGCACCTGCCTCCTCGCGGGCAGTCTGCTGCTCGCCTGGGCTTCCAGGGCTCGAGCTCTGTGGCCTCATGGGAGTGGACCAGCTCTTGGTCACCTTCCAACTGTCTTTGGGAACATGTGCCCTCCAGGGTCACCTTAAAAGAAGCAAGGAGCTTACCTCACTTCCCCCGCTTGCCATTGGTTGGAACTCAGTGACCGGCCTTTGCATTCATGGGGCCACATACCCAGACCTGCCTTCTGGAGGAAGAGAGGCGTGGAGCGGGGCTGAGTGCCCCCCAAGGCCGCCAAGACCTGCTGACAGTGGCCAACTCCCCACCATGGGAATGAGCCCGTCCAAGACCAGTCAAGCTGAGCCCAATCATGTGAGCTGCAAAGCTTACCGTCGTGCCCGTGGAGGTCCGGTGGGTATTCATTAATTTAAGCGTTTTTTTAATGGCAGCTCCCTGCTGCAGAGACCCTATTTCTGTAGTCGTCAGGATAGACCAGGTTATGTTGTGGTAACGAATAACCCCGAAGCCTAAACTGGGGGTGACATCAGCTTGGCAGCCAGGCCGCTTGCAGTGACCCCCAGTGGCAGAGGCTGGGACGGCGGGGGGGGATTGTGTGACGCTGGCGGGATTCCCCGAGAGCCGTACGAGGTAACTCGGCAGGACAAGAAAGAGACGGGCTCAAGGAGGAAGGCCCCGTTTGCATGCAGAAATGACAGCAAACATGGAGACGTATCCAGAAATTCAGAACTTTGCAAGGTTGGAAAGCCAGCTGCCTCCAGAGCCGAAATTTTAAAAGCTTTTTTTTTTCTTTTTTTTAAAGATTTTATTTATTTATTTGACAGAGAGAGCAAGAGAGCACAAGCAGGGGGAACAGTAGAGAGAGAGGGAGAAGCAGGCTCCCCACTGAGCAGGAAGCCTGATGCGGGGCTCCCGCAGATCCCAGGACCTGGGATCATGACCTGAGCCGAAGGCAGACACTTCACCGACTGAGCCACCCAGGTGCCCCTAAAAGCTTTTTGAGGCAATGCTGCGCCCGAGTTGGGGCAGGCGAGGCAAAGATCCGAAGACGGGTAAGGCCTGTCTGGGAGAGCCCCCGGCGGCTGCCATCCACGTGGCAGATAGACACGAGAGCAAATAAACCCCAACATTCCCCTGGCTCTGCTAAGCCACGCGTGGCACAGTCTGGCTCCGTCCTGAGCTACGCCCGGGGGACATGAAGCCTCCAGGGTCGCCATGCGAGGGGAAGGGAGCACCGGGGGACAGGGCAGGGGCTCTGGAGGGGCCACTCCTGCCCATGTGCCCCTGGCCAGGGAGAGACAGCAGACTCGGCACATCACCTTGTCCCGTCTCCCTTGTGCCACGCGCTCGAGACCACACCAGCCCGGTGGCATCCGACCTGCCTCCACTCCTGGACCACGTGGCACCATGACACACCACACGCCGCTTCTGTGGCCGCTTCTGTGGCTCTGATACAGTGGCCCCTCACCTTCAGGCGGCTGGACGTTTGGCTTCCTCTGCGTGGAATGTCCTGCCGCCCAACATACACATGCACACACCCGTACGCATGCCCGCGCACGCCCACGTGCATGTGTCCACGCGTGCCTCCTCGCTCGCTTCCCTTGCAGCTTGGAGCTTGTCTCGCTGCAGAGATTCTGGGCATCAGACGCCGGGGAGGAGCCACACCACAGGCTGTCTGACTGCGCGCTATCCCCATCCAGCTTTTACGAAGAACGCAAAATGGAATACCTGGCGGGAAACGAGGAGATTGGGATACGTGGACCTCCTACCAAGAGAAGGCCGTGGACGCTTCCAGAAGCACGCGGGCAGACATGCTAAGGACACTCAGCCAAGTCTAACACTCATGGGAAGCGCAAGCAGCTGAAATAACGGACTGGGGGACGTGGGTTTGCCTTGTCCTAAGCAATGGAAATACTCATTCTGTCCGAAATAAAAGTTTTTGGAAATCTTGTTTAGAAAGTAGTAGCCCACACGTTCGTTTCAACAATAGCGGGGCTGAGGAGCTCGCCCACAGGCTGGGCCGGGACCGCAGCCCCCACCCTGGCTCCCGCCCCGCCTTCCCCGTCCCTGGTGCTGCCTGGCTGTCGCCCCGCACCTCGGGGGTCTCCCTCCCTCCCCGGCCGTTGCTACTGCCCCACGCGGGGCTCCGGGCTATTTTTGTCCGGTGGGCAGATGAGGGCCCAGCTGGGTAAACAGAGCAAGGGTCTGCCTGTGGCCAAGGTCAGGGTGCACCTCGGGGAGGACCTGTCCCCCTCCATGGAAGGTTCTGAGGACCCACCCTTGCAGGGGCTGTGAAGGGTCCGTCAGGCTGGGCTGCAGGGATGGGACCTGAGTGGGCCTGGCAGGCGGGGAGGGCGAGGCTCCCCACCCCCAGAGCCCAGAGGCTCTGACACCCCGATATTTCACGGCCCCACGGTGCCCAGGGGGACCCCAGCAGCGCCAGGGCTGAGGCCAGAGCGGAGGCGGTAGCTAGCAGATCTCGGGGCTCTGCCTCTAATCAGCCGGTAGCTGCTCTTGGGCTGACACCTAGCCTCTCAGAGTCTCCCAGCTACTCCTTTGGCATTTTTTGAGTTTGGATCCTTATAGCCCTGGGTCGGAGTGGGGGGGGTGGGTGCTGGCTGCCACACGAAGGCTCCTGGGGGACAGATGCCGAGCAGAGCCTCTGAGAAGGTCTGGCTGCAGCCTCTGGAGAATTTGCAAGAACCCTTTCTGGGGAGTCCAGAGGGGCTGTTCTGGGAGGGGTCACAAGGAAGGCCTGGGAAGCCGCTGACCGCCCGAGCCGGGGTCCTGGAAGGGCAGCAGTGGGGCCCGATAAGGGCAGCAGTGGGGCCCGATAAGCGATGGCGGGCGGGGATGCGGCGAGGGGCGTGGGCTTCTCCTCCTGGCACCTGGGCCTGTCTCTGGAGCTCAGGAGTGGGTCAAAGCCTGTAGTGCGGTGAGAGTCCTCGGCTGACCCCAGGAGGGAGGGGGTGCTTATTGTCACGTGGCCAAGACTGGCCACAGCCTGAGGAGAGCTGGGCCAGGCTGGCCGGGGCACTCTGCGGACGGAGAATGTGGGGCCTGGCATGGGCTGTCCTCCACCGGCGTGCCCCGGAGCCCGGCCCCCCACGCCCACGATGAGACTGTCTCTGCTAGGGCGGAGGACTCGGCATCACACGGGCCACACTCGAGAGCAAGAGAACCTAAAACATTTACTCTAAACAACCAGAGGGCCCAAGAAGAAATCACAGTGGAAAATTTAAAATACCTAGAAGCGAACGATGTTGAAAGAGTGACCTTCAGACCTCGCGGGCTGCAGCAGAGGGGCTGGGGAAGAGGCGGGGGGTCTTGGCGCTCACCCAGGACTGAGGTCCGGGAGCTGAGCCTCCAGCCGCAGAAGCTGGAAGTAGCACCACAGAACCCACCCAGTGGAGACAGTGGAGGGCAGAGGGCAGTGAAGTGGTGGCGGGGAGGTGTGTGGCGGGGAGGGTCCCCAGCCAGAAGCTACCCCGAGGAGGCAAATAAAACCAGCAGTCTGGCAAGTTGGATCACGAAACACAAAAGCAATGAAAAATGTTAGGAGGTAAGAAGGGACAGGACAGGTTCCCCAGGAGGGGAAGTGGGTGTGGGACTCTAGTATCCGGTGGGCAGGTTCCGACTGGTCTGAGGATGGACGTGGGTGCATGCGCGTGGCCCGGGCGGCCTTATTACAACGGCCCCTGCGGCCTGCTTTCCAACAGCGACAACAGATTCCCTGAGTCTCTGGACACCAGCTGGGGTCCTGCGAGCCGACTCTGACTCGGCTGGCCCAGAGCCGGCATCAGACCCCACAGGTGAAGGGCTCAGCCCCCCAGGGCGGCCCCCACTGGAGGCGCCAATTGCAAGTCCAGGCTGTGTTCTGGAAATTGGGGGGTTCCTGTGATCCCTGCCCGGGTTCCACGATGTCCCAGAGCAGCGCACAGAGCACAGGAAAGGGTTTCCCTTGCCGTTACCTATTTATTAGAAAGGATACAACTCAGAAACAGCCCCACGGAGGGCCTGTGGGCGGCGAGGTGCCGGGGAAGGGCCGCGGGGCATCCATGTGCTCTCTGGGTGCCCCCCTCCGGACACCCGCACCTGTTCACCGACCAGCTCCCAGCGGCTCGGAGCCTGCCTGGCGGTTCCCCTGGGCGGGCATGGTGATTACCTGGGCGAGTGACTCGACCTCCCGTCCTCCCCCCTCCCCAGGGCTCTCTGCACGCCTGACCCCTCCGGAGATGGGCCTCTGTCCCGAAGTCACCAGTCATCCCAGGGACACACCCAAGATACTGTCACTACTTTAGACATGACAAGAGTTGTAGGCACTCTGTGCCCCGAACTGGAACAAAGACCAAATATTCATTTTTAACCATGTCACTGGCCACCCCTTGGTCTTTGACCAGATCCTTTATAGGAAAATGATCATAAAGGTCACAGGCTACTGGCAGAGTAGTAGACTAGGTCCGGTCTATTGTCGTCGTGCCCTGTGAGGACCTCTCCCGGGCCGCCCGGCCCAGGTCTGCAGGCTCTGAAGGTGGGAGCACACCCAGCCAAACACAGCGGGTCCTCGAGGGCTCCCGGTGTTGGGGGCCAAGAGGCAGTGCTGTCTCCCGCTTTCTTGATGTGATCTGCACATTCGCTGTTATGTGTTCATTATTCATCCCCAGACCCTCAGCTACTACTGTCCTGTCTCTCCGTTTGTGGTCTTTGGAAGGGCCCCAGGCCTGGCCGCCAAGCCTCCCTGCACCAGGAGCGCCTCCCCTCCGTCCACCCCCGTCCGACTACCAGACAACGGAGCTGCTTTCACTACGAACCCCGCTCTGCCAGATGGGGTGAGGGCTAGGCCGCCTCGTCAGGAGCTCCGGCGCTAGGTTTAAAGACCTCGCTACCGTTTCTGGCTTGGGGAGCGCCCGGTTCTGGCCCCCGGGGCTGCGGCCCTGCTCTCGTGGGCAGGTGCATCTGGGCGGAAACAGAGGAGTACCGTCACCACGCCCGTGTCCCCGCAGCAGCCCTTCCCCAGACCCGCCAGAAGCACACGCTGTATGGTGGGGGCGGGGGGGCTCTCTGTGCGTCCCAGTGGTGCTGAGTGTGAGCCCACGTGCGTGAAGGCCCTCGTGCTTTGCACAGACGCTGCTTTCGCTGCCCGTTCCTTCTCCATCGCACGAGTCCTCTGAGGGGAGGGCTCTCGGACGCCGGGGGCTGTGGACCGAGGCTCCTGGGCTGAAGAAAGGACGGTCCGCCCCCCAGATCGGGGCGTTGTGCCCTGCTCCAGAAGCACCCTGAGCACCTGTGTCCACCGCCGGTCAGCACAGCCCAGAGTCCGTGTCCCTCCTGCAGGACCCGCCCGTGGCCCCGGGACCTCGGAGGCAAGTGTCAGCGTCACCAGCCAGCTGTGCCTGGGGCTTCCCAGCAGCCCCTCGGCACCCGTCCCTCTCCGGAGGCAGCCGGAACCGCGCTTCGTGGCGTCTGGTGCCTCTGCGGGCGCCCCAGGAGTGTGTCTGGGCTCCGTCCACCTCTGCACTGCCGCCCCCACGACCTCCTCCGGGAGCCCTCGGGGATATCTGCCTGCAGATGCGTCACCTTCCAAACTGGAAGGAACCCCTGCGACGGGCACTGACGTGTCCCCTCGCGCACCGCTGCAGTTCCCACGGTCATTCCCACGGGCCGTGCCGCACGCCGGCATCCTTCCACAGGCCCGGTCCCGTCACCCGCCCACTGGACCATACGGCCGGGCCGCTGGCCACTGGCCACGAGTCCTCAGAAACCAAACGCGGGGCTTCTCCCAACGGTTCAATTCTCCCCTCGCGTCTGGGAAAGCAGTGCGCAGGGCGGCCCACGGAGCTGACCGGCTGCCGGCTCCCTCCATCGCCACCGGGGCCTTCCAAACAGAGCCTTGTCTGTTCACCGTGGAACTGCCGCCCGCGACCCAGCAGCTCTTGGTCGCTGGGCGAGACCTGTTCGGGTAGAATCAGGCCGCTCCTCCCACTGTCCCGGAGCCTGCCCCGGGGAGGAGAGGTTCCCTGCGGCACCGCCTCCCGGCACCTCCTGGGCGGCACGGGGGCCGTATGAGCCACCGCCATCCCTGCCATCCCCCTGAGAGCGCTTTTCCACCATCAGTTAGCATCTGGTAACAAGGTAATAATGCCCCTCAGATGGAGCTTCTCCCGCTCGCAGTCCCCGTGGCCGTCACCGGGAGGCGCCCATAAGCTCTTGCTGCAAACCCTGGCTGAGGGTCCACATGGGGCTGTGGCCAGAGAAGGCGCCTGCATCTACCCCGTGTGGCCTCAGGCCCCATGGACGCTGCTCGAGCAGCGCGGCTGCGTGCCCGCTGTTTGCTGGCACCGGGTGGGGGACACCCCCAGGCAGACGTCCATCCCCAGAACACGGTCCGGGAAAAGAGGAGACAGCTTTCATGAGGCCTGTCACACTCTCCAGCTCCCAAAACCTGGCCCACCTGGGCATGTGGCCTTCTCCAGGTCCAGTGGCGGCGGGTCAGGCTTGGCCGTGGACGTGCGGGTCCAGTGGCGGCGGGTCAGGCTTGGCCGTGGACGTGCGCATGGCCTTCTCCAGGTCCAGTGGCGGCCAGGTCAGGCTTGGCCGTGAACGTGCACGTGGCTCCCTCCGGGTCCAGTGGCGGCAGGTCAGGCTTGGCCGTGGACGTGCGCGTGGCCTCCTCCGGGTCCAGTGGTGGCGGGTCAGGCTTGGCTGTGGACGTGCACGTGGCCCCCTCCGGGTCCAGTGGCGGCGGATCAGGCTTGGCCGTGGATGTGCGCGTGGCCCCCTCCGGGTCCAGTGGTGGCGGGTCAGGCTTGGCCGTGGACGTGCGCGTGGCCTCCTCCGGGTCCAGTGGCGGCCGGGTCAGGCTTGGCCGTGGACGTGCGCGTGGCCCCTTCCGGGTCCCGTGGCGGCGGGTCAGGCTTGGCTGTGGACGTGTGCGTGGCCTCCTCCGGGTCCAGTGGCGGCAGTCAGGCTTGGCCGTGGACGTGCACGTGGCCTTCTCCAGGTCCAGTGGCGGCCGGGTCAGGCTTGGCCGTGGATGTGCGCGTGGCCCCCTCCGGGTCCAGTGGTGGCGGGTCAGGCTTGGCCGTGGGTTTGCTGCCACAGTGCCCACATCAGGGAGTCTGGGGGGCTTCTCTTCTGCCCCCCAATGAGGGTGGAGCCCGGACCCCAGCCCTCTGTCAACCTTTATCTGGATCAGGCGGCTGATTATCGCCCCAGGTGCTTCCGGGTCTGCTCTCAGTGATCTTTGTTCCTGCTGCTCGTCTTCCTCCACGCTGGTGTCCTTGGTGTCCCGGCGGGTCAGTAGCAGGGCGTCCATCCCTTCGGCCC